>NC_092346.1:23961944-24297326 GCF_963676685.1 Mytilus edulis
GTTTTAAAAACCATGTCTACAACATTTTGATTATAATATCTTACATTGTTCTTGAAAAAGTGATGTTTATGTTTATCAATTTGGAATTATTTACACCAAATGAGAGATGCAGCCTCTAGTTAAAATAATTCTACAGGTATTTTTTTTTCACATTTATGAATAAACTTTTTTTTTAGATAGTAGATCAGATAAACCACCCATAAGATCATTCAGCAGACATTTTGTAACGGTACCAAGTGGCACTGGGTGAGCTTTACAAAGATACTTAATTACTTTTTGTGCAATAAATATTACCATACATGTGTTTCTCTCCTTTTTGACATTGAAATATATAATCTTCAGTATATAATTGAACACAGAAAATTGTGACCACCTTTGTCCCAAAATAATGAATTTACAATAGTTTTTGGAATGCAGTAGTATTAGTAGTGATTTTCATGGAGAATATTTTGCCCTGCCCCCTCAGTCACAGTCTATTGACTGAAACTTTTGCTTAGTTCACATGTATTAGTTTGTGATTAGATTTGTTTAAGATGAACTGCTAATGTCATCTGAGCTTAAAATACAATATTGCTATCTCCATTCTAATAAAACTGACAGAAAGCACCTTCAAATTATATTTTAAAAATCTAAGATATGTCTTCTGCTCTTGCATATAGTTTTCATAGCATCAATTGTGGGTTGATGCCATGAAATTAGTGATGTTGTCCAATTACTGTGCTTATCCCATGACCTTTATGCTATTATTATGCCTATTGCCTGACCAGTTTAAAAAATTGTCAATACAATTTGTCAATTTAAATTGTACAATAGGTATTGTGAGAGCTAATATCAACAGGTGGTCATTTAACTAACTGTAGATTTACCTGGTTGTTTTTGACAGAGCTAATTAAAATAATTGATAGCTAGCTTGCTTTCCTCATGTCCAATGTCCTGAATGGACTATTCTATTTAGGTATAGGACATTTTACATGTAATACACACTTTGTTCTTTCTAATAAAGATATTTTAATTGTAAATTAATTTATTTTCCTAGAAATTAACTTAATTGTATTATAATAGCACAAAGGTGACTGGATAAGTACAGTAAAACAAATGTTACAAACAATGTTGCATAGACATGTCTCGAACACTTTATTCATTGTAAAACCAATATTTGGAAGCACTTCATTTTACACCTGTTTTTTTGGTAGGAGCTAATATTACCTGCTGCTTTTGCTATATGTCTTATTTAGTATCACACAGTATTTAGTGCTCCATGAACTGTTAGTTAAACATATTTTATTCTACAGGATGGTGATTGTAAATGATATGATGACTGTTACAAATGCTTCACATGAACAGTTTCAGGTATATATTACATATTTCATTCAAGAAATCTCTTGAGACCATGCAGTATAAAATAAGTTTTTTGCATCTAAATTGTTTTTTTCTGAATTCACCTTCATCAAAAAAGCTCAAAGCCAAACATTTGAAAACCAAGGATGTATAAGTACAGAAACAAGTACTCAAGGGACCAAAAAAGATAGTTGCTTGATCCATCTAAGATCAACATTAAACGTCTTCATGTATTTAAAAGATATTTTTCAAAAGGTTAACATTTATTTTCAAATGTGACAGATGATGAAAAATTTGTAGCCATTTTTGGGGTATAACTATCTGACCATTCAAATACATATATTTATGTATTTCACAATATTCATAACATGGTTTATTACAGAAAGCCTTCAAGTCTCAGGCCCCTACACCATCCTCTAGTCCAGTTCCAAATGAGGGACCATCAGTACTCTTTCCTCCACCAGCTGGCAGTACGTCATTCACACCAGAACAACAACAGAAGATCCAGAGTTTTTGTCATGACTCAGGAATGAATGCTGATTACTCAGCAAAGTAAGCTTTAATTTTGGTTTTATATTTACTCTGGTAACTACTAATGAAAAGACAAGGTTGTAAAATCAATAATGAGAGCAAGGTTTTTACAATGCTTGAGCAAACATTCTAACAAAGTTTCCAAAAAGTAAAATAACAAAAATACTTAATTCAGAGAAAATTTCAAAACGGAAAGTCTGAAATCAAATAGCAAAATCAAAAGCTCAAACACAACAAACCAATTGATAACAACTGTAAAATTCCTGACTTCGTACAGGCTTTTATGCAAACAAGCCATATAAAGTTTTGTTCAACATAGCATATTATAATAACCCTGATACATTTATTTTACAGATGTTTGCAACAGTATAATTGGGATTATATGGAAGCTGGGAAGGTATTCTCTGAACTACAGGTTTGTATTTACTATCATTTTAATTTTTACAGTCATCTTAAACAATACAATAATGTAGTGTTTAATTCTTCTGAACACTATTTTTCTGACATACATTAAAGGTACTAAATTTGTTGCACCAGATATGCATTAAGACAATCAAAATATCTAATACAAACGACAAAGAACTGATAAAACAAAACAAAGTATAAGAAAAGCCAATGTTATCTCAACATAGGGCATAGTGGTGTACACTCTTTAAATACTACCATGGCCATGTCAAGCAATTAATAATATTTGCTCATATATCAAATTAACAAAATGAGGTGTAAATCTATTGCCATTTTTTTTGGATTTGAGCGTTTCTATCCAAGGCAAATTCAGAAAAGCACTCTGGATTTTATAAAGTTTTATTATCATGAAAGGAGTACAGGGAAATAACACAATTCACAGTTATGCCTAAATATGCAATGCAGTGTCTCAATTTTAAGAAAACAGTGAAAATTGGAAGCAATCTTTTACCTTCAGTGCTTGGAGAACTTGGAATTTTAACATTTGTATTTCTTATTGTTGTATGTCCACAGATATTAGATGACAATTTTTGGATGATTTTTATGTTGATGGTTTTTATACGACCGCAAAAAATTTTTTGGTTGTATATTGGTATGACGTTGGCATCGTCGTTGTCCGAAGACATTTCGTTATCGCACTATAACTTTAGTATAAGTAAATAGAAATCTGTGAAATTTAAATACAATGTTTATGACCATAAAAGGAAGGTTTGGATTGATTTTGGGAGTTTTGGTCCCAACAGTTTAGGAATTAGGGGCCAAAAAGGGCCCAAATAAGCATTTTTCGTGGTTTTCACACAATAACTTTAGTATTAGTAAACAGAAATCTATGAAATTTTAACATAAGGTTAATGACCACAAAAGGAAGGTTGGGAATGATTTGGGGAGTTTTTGTCCCAACAGTTTAGGAATTAGGGGCTAAAAAAAGGTCCCAAATAAGCACTTTTCTTGGTTTTTGCACAATAACTTTAGTACATGTATAAGTAAATAGAAATCTCTGAAATTTTAACACAAGGTTTATGACCACAAATTGAAGGTTGGGATTGATTTTGGGAGTTTTGGTCCCAACAATTTAGGAATTAGGGGTTAAAAGGGTCCAAAATTAAACTTTGTCTGATTTTTAACAAAAATTGAATTCTTGGGGTTCTTTGATATATATGCTGAATCTAAACATGTACTTAGATTTTTATTTGGGCCCGGTTATCAAATTGGTCAACATTGAGGTCAAAAGGGTCTAAAATTGAACATTATTTGATTTCATCAAAAATAGAATTCTTGAGGTTATATGATATGCTGAATCTAACCATGTATTCAGATTTTGGATATTGGACCATAATAGGTAAATGTCCAATTTATTAAAAATTTTAAGTTTTTAAGTTTAAGTTCTTAGACCACATTCGTTCTGTGTCAGAAACCTATGTTGTGTCAACTATCTAATCACAATCCAAATTCAGAGCTGTATCAAGCTTAAATGTTGTGTCCATACTTGTTCCAACTGTTCAAGGTTCGACCTCTGTGGTCGTATAAAGCTGCACCCTGCAGAGCATCTGGTTATCCTCTTATTTTAGAAATTTTATTTCTGTTTTCAATTATTTCTGTTTACAAGGGATAAATAGCGGTGTGAAAAGAATGGAATGTTTTAGTTTTTTTTTCTTAATATATATATATTAAAAAAAAGGATTTGTGGTTTTATTGTCCATTAGATAACTCTCCAACAGAGACCAAATGATGTCAAAGTCAACTATAGGTCACCATACAGCTTTCCTGAATGAGAAAATCCCATACTGCATATTAAAGGCCCCAAAATCACAAATGTAAAAACAATTCAATCAAGAAAATCAACTGCGAAAACAAATATAATGCACAGTAACAAACGACTATGTATTGCACAACACAAAAATTATAAAACTTTTTTTTCTGAAGAACTAAAAAAGCTATGTTGTTTTCTATGTAAGAATTTAAGAACTGTTGTGTTTATATTGAATAATTTTTCAAACTTTATATTTTATTTTGACAGAAGCAAAACAAGATTCCTCCAGAAGCTTTTCTAAGTTGATAAAAGAATGTGTCATACTGCCAAATTACTCATCATAGACTTATAGTTTTGTTACTTATTAGAGGACCTAAATACTGTGTAACAATGATATCCAATCACTGAGCAGATAGACAATTATTGTAGCTCAAACTGTGGTTCTGTATAATTAACACAATTGATCTGATCTCAAATTAAATCCTGTATTGTATGTACATCTATAATGTAGAAAATCAACAAGTACAGATAATGACACTTACAGATGATTAAATGTAGGATAAACTCTGAATGTCAAACTTGTTATTATATGATGTACAAATTAAATGAAGAGATCATTTCCGGTCAAAAGATTTATTTGCTCAATTTGTAAAAAAGAATTCAATTGTCATTCATATGTTGTTTGTTCATTTAACAGTTTCAGATAAACTGTTGTAGTGCTATCTATATTGTAATTATCAAATCATCCATCCTTGTATGACTGTTAAAAAAACAAACAAAAACATTGATGGTGTATTGTTACTTTTAACTGTTAATGCAGTATTGTTTTATGTGTATAGATGCTATTGAAGAATAATTACTCGGTGAAAAAGAGATATTTTATTAATTTGATTGATTTAACATGCAAAATGAATTATTTATAAATACTGAATCCTTTTATGTGTGAATGTGGAGTAATATGAGTTTTTTAATGAATGATATTTACAGAAGTTAGAATGAATGAAGAAGTGCAGAAATTTATTGTTTAGTTTTAATTGATCATGAAGGGTCAAACTGAAAATGGAAAGATTTTATCATTTTATTTTTTAATAAAAATGGTATCTGAAATATTTAATTGTCATTATTTTTCTTTCCTTTTGTTATACACACACTTAAGTTGCATTCACCTTGTCTGTCCATCCATAATTACACCCCATTCACATTGTCTGTCCATCCATAATTATACCCCATTCACATTGTCTGTCCATCCAAAATTATACCACATTCACATTGTCTGTCCATCCATAATTATGAATGTAGGAAAAAAAGTCACAGGAAATACTTTTAGTTTTCGCACTCTAACTTTAGTAAAAGTGAATAGAAATCAATGAAATTTTAACACAAGGTTTATGACCACAAAAGGAAGGTTGGGATTGATTTTGGGAGTTTTGGTCGCAACATTTTAGGAATTAGGGGCCAAAAAGGGCCCAAATAAGCATTTTCTTGGTTTTCGCACTATAACTTTAGTTTAAGTGAATAGAAATCTATGAAATTTTGACACAAGGTTTATGACCACAAAAGGAAGGTTGGGATTGATTTTGGGAGTTTTGGTTCCAACAGTTTAGGAAAAAAAAGGGCCCAAATAAGCATTATTCTTGGTTTTCGCCACATCACTTTATTATAAGTAAATAGAAATCAATGAAATTTTAACACAAGGTTTATGACCACAAAAGGAAGGTTGGGATTGATTTTTGGAGTTGAGGTCACAAGTGTTTATGAATTAGGGGCCAAAAAGGGGCCCAAATAAGCATTATTTTTGGTTTTTGCACCATAACTTTAGTATAAGTAAATAGAAATCTATGAAATTTAAACACAAGGTTTATGACCATAAAAGGAAGGTTGGGTTTGATTTTGGGAGTTTTGGTCCTAACAGTGTAGGAATAAGGGGCCCAAAGGGTCCAAAATTGAACTTTGTGTGATTTCATCAAAAATTTAATAATTGGGGTTCTTTGATATGCCGAATCTAACTATGTATGTAGATTCTTAATTTTTGGTCCCGTTTTCAAATTGGTCTACATTAAGGTCCAAAGGGTCCAAAATTAAACTTAGTTTGATTTTAACAAAAATTGAATCCTTGGGGTTCTTTGATATGCTGAATTTAAAAATGTACTTAGATTTTTAATTATTGGCCTAGTTTTCAAGTTGGTCCAAATGGGGGTTTAAAATAAAACTTTGTTTGATTTCATCAAAAATTGAATAAATGGGTTCTTTGATATGCCAAATCTAACTGTGTATGTAGATTCTTAATTTTTGGTCCAGTTTTCAAATTGGTCTACATTAAGGTCCAAACGGTCCAAAATTAAACTAAATTTGATTTTAACAAAAATTAAATTCTTGTGCTTATTTGATATGCTTTATCTAAATATGTACTTTGATTTTTGATTATGGGCCCAGTTTTCAAGTTGGTCCAAATCAGGATTCCATATCAAGTATTGTGCAATAGCAAGAAATTTTCAATTGCACAGTATTGCACAATAGCAAGAAATATCTAATTGCACAATATTGTGCAATAGCAATTAATTTTCAATTGGAGTTATCTTTCTTTGTATAGAATAGTAGTTGATAATATATGTTGGAAATTTGCCAGACATGACTATGATGTCATTTTCTATTTTTATTTGCCAATAACTTTATGTAAATAACTTCATTGGAAATTTGCCAATATAAAATGTTGCTGATGAAGCTTTTTTTCCTTATCTTATATCTAAAATGTTTTTAGATAGTGTATGTTGGACATTTGCCAGATATGACTATGATGTCATTTTCTATTTTTATTTGCCAATAACTTTATGTAAATAACTTCATTGGAAATTTGCCTTTTGGAAAAAGGGAAACGGGGATGTGAAAAAAAGGGGGGTGGGTTTAAATTTTTCTCATTTCAGATTTCATAAATAAAAAGAAAATTTCTTCAAACATTTTTTTGAGAGGATTAATATTCAACAGCATATTGAATTGCTCAAAGGCAAAAAAAAACTTTTAAGTTCATTAGACCACATTCATTCTGTGTCAGAAACCTATGCTGTGTCAAATATTTAATTTTAGATTTAAAAAGTTTGAAGAAGAAATCTTTTAATTGATTTGTAAAATATTGACATTTGTTTTGTGTAAAAAAAAACCATGTATTGTCAAAAATTTGATCACAATCCAAATTCAGAGCTGTATCACGCATGAATGTTTTGTCCATACTTGCCCCAACTGTTCAGGGTTCGACCTCTGCGGTCGTATAAAGCTGCGCCCTGCGGAGCACCTGGTTCATTTTTGTTTATTATCTTTTCTGGAAAACTATAATAAATTGATAGACCTGAGTGGTTGTGCTAAGGAAGTACTTCTTTAGCTCAGTTGGTGAAGGTGCTAACATGTAACACAGAGGTCCAGGGATTTAAGTCTGGGCGGATACAAAATGATGCTCTCCGGTTACAACATACCATTGTTGTTAGTATCAATGCTTCAATATAACTTTGAAGAGGACTTTTTATTTAAGTTGTTAAAGGAGTAAGTAAGGGCCGATTTTGGCCCCAAATTTCAGTTTCATCTAACGAGATATTTAGGACACTTTTTAAACACTTAAGTGTCTATTTTAATTGATTCGATTAGTTTAAGCTAAAGATTTTAACTGATTCAGTCATTAACAAGAGGCTGTCACAACGACAGCAAACTGGATTTATTAATATTTATTTGTGTCCTGGCAATATCACAAGAACCATTACTGATGAATGGTGAAAGTGAAAATCGTCAATATCAAATTTGACCTCCATTTTGTCATCAGTATCAACATATTAAAATTTGAAAAGCTTAGATTGAATGGTTCATGAGTAAATGCAACAACGTGAATGGAAACCCCATTTTGCAATCTTTCAAGAACCATAACGCCTGAACGGTAAAAGTCAAAATCGTCATTATTGAACTTGACCTCTATTTTGTCATCAGTAACAACATATAAAAATTTCAAAAGCTTTGGTTGAATGGATATGAGAAAATGCATGGACACGACTGGAAACACCATTTTTCAATCTTTCAAGAACCATAACTCCTGAACGGTGAAAGTTAAAATCGTCATTATTTAACTTGACCTCTATTTTGTCATCAGTTACAACATATTAAAATTTGGGAAGCTTTGGTAGAACAGTTCATGCGTAAATGCAAGGACACAACTGGAAACTCCATTATTCAATCTTTCAAGAACCATAACTCCTGAACGGTAAAGGTCAAAATCGTCATTTTTGAACTTGACCTCCATTTTGTCATCAGTAACAACATATTAAAATTTGGGAAGCTTTGGTAGAACAGTTCATGCGTAAATGCACGGACACGACTGAAAACTCCATTTTTCAATCTTTCAAGAACCATAACTCCTGAACGGTAAAAGTCAAAATCGCCATTATTGAACTTGACCTTCATTTAGTTGTCAGTAACAACATATTAAAATTTTAAAAGCTTTAGCTGAATGGTTCATGAGTTAATGCAAGGACAACATTTGATTGCCGCCCGGCCGCCCAACCGCCCGCCGTACATCCCCAAATCAATAACCGACATTTTTGTCACAAAAATCCGGTTAAAAACGCTCCGATTGAAGCTTAAATATGAAAAATCTATCAAATATGCCAAAAAACGTCACTTTTTAGATGGTTTTCGTCAAAAATGAAAGTGGCCGCATCCGTGTTCATCCTCAACCTTTATATATGTTATGTATTATCTTCAAATACAACTTACATTTCAATATTATGAATGAACACGAATGCGGCCACTTTCATTTAAGCCGGAAACCGTCTAAAATTTAAGTAAAATGCTATAATTGTGAAGATTTCAGTAATTTAGCAGGACTTTATGATGCTAGTACACGATATATGTGCATTGTATTGTCAAAAACAGCACATATTTATGTAACAGAAGCATTCTACTTTCCAAAAAATAGCTAAAAGATTACATTTTCACAATTTTGCAAAACTGCTTAATTGTGGGGCCAAAAAGGGGTCTTACTGAACCTTCTCCTTTCTGGCTGATCCAATTAAACCCAAAAGACTATAACGCTCACAAAATGTCTACTCTGTTGAAACCTTGAAGATTTGCCTCAATTTAAAAGATAAGTTCAACAAGCACTGTGAGTATTGCATGGCAATACATAGTCCACTCCCGTTTAAAAATTAATTGTATTGGAACAAAATTCGAACTTGATCTATTAATTGTCATGGTGTAAACTATAACAATTATCCAGTCAATATCTTCAAACATGACCAAAAAAATTGTTGAAAACTGATTATTTAAGTAAATTTTCTATGTCCAAGTACCATAATTCTGCACAAAATCATCAGACCAGATCAAACTTGATCTATCTGTTACTTGTCATGATAAAACTATATATCAATTTTCAAATCTCGTTGTAGAAGGGTCTAAATACAGCACAAACAACATTTTCCAAAAGACCAAAAAAGTGAAAGAGTATATTTTAACGAAACACATTTGACTAACAGGTCAAACAACTGAAGTTCTTAAACCCTGCTGACTGCCTATAACCATTGCCAAATAAATTGATCACAAGATGTAACAAAGTGAATTTTTATATTAATTTACAGTGACTTGACTGTAAGTGTTGCTATCCACCAATTGCAATTCATTCAAAATTTTGACAAAATTGCAATTTGTTTTATTAAACCAAATTGCAATTTGTTTTATTAAACCAAATTGTTCAACTGGTCAGAAATTTGAACCAACTGCTGTAGAAAACCACAGTCAAGTCGTGAAAGTGCAAAGGTGATAAAATAAAACATACTTACAATCCTATAAGACTTTAACTCCACTTTATTGATGGTATTACTAAATCAGTCTATCAATCTGTATAGTTATATTATAGCCATTACCATACTAAAGGTGAACTGTTTTATTTTTAATTGCTATAAAAATGTCCAAACTAAGCTTTTATACAGTTTTTCTTTCGAAAAGTATTCTATATTCATAAGAATCACACATTATGTGAATAAAAACATTTCATATTCAGTAAAATATTTGTGAAATTGCAATATGTTTGTAGGAAGGGGAGATAATCTTTTTTGGTTTCAAAAAATCTGTATTCAAAAGAATAGTATTTTAGGTTATCTCCCCAAGGAAATTTATCAATAGCATATTGTTATTTCACCCGTATTTTACTGAATATATGATGTATTATTTTAAATGATATATGATTCTTATAAATATAAAATCCTTTTTGAAAGAAAAACTATATAAAAGCTTAGTTTGGACATTTTTATAGCAATTCAAAATAAAACATGTTACCTTTAGTATGGTAATGGCTTTAATATAACTATACAGATTGATAGACAAATTTAGTAATAACATCATTAAAGTGGAGTTAAAGTCTTATAGGATTGTAAGTATATTTTATTTTATCACCTTGCACTTTCACATTTTGACTGAACAATTTGTTCAATATTCTAACCAGTTGAACAATTTGATTTTATAAAACAAATTGCAATTTGGTCAAAATTATGAATGAGTTGCAATTGGTGGATAGCAACACTAACAGTCAAGTCACTGTAATACTAAATAGAAAACAATAAACTTGCAGCAAAGATGGTAAACCACAAACATGAGGTGCTAAAATTTGTACACCATATCCGGATTTTGACAATTAATGTCTCTTCAGAGATGTTAGGGATCGAAAAGAATTTGGAAGGCCATATTATTTACCTCAATTTAGGATAGACTCTTGAATTTTAAATTTGCAAATCAATATCTTCAAGCATGATGGAACCAGGTGCTCCGCAGGGTGCAGCTTTATACGACCGCAGAGGTCGATCCCTGAACAGTTGGGGCAGGTATGGACAAAACATTTAAGCGTGATACAGTTCTGAATTTGGATTGTGATCAAATTTTTGACATTATATGTTGTTTTTTTACACAAAACAAATGTCAAGATTTTACAAATCAATTAAAAATTTCTTCTTCAAACTTATTTAAATCTAAAATTAAATAGTTGACACAGCATAGGTTTCTGACACAGAATGAATGTGGTCTAATGAACTTTAATTTTTTTTTGCCTTTGAGCAATTCACTATGCTGTTGAATATTAATCCTGTCAAAAAAATGTTTGAAGAAATTTTCTTTTTATTTATGAAATCTGAAATGAGAACAAGTATGGACACAACTTTTAAGCTAAAAATATTTTAGATAAGATAAGGGAAAAAAAACTTCATCAGCAACATTTTATATTGGCAAATTTCCAATGAAGTTATTTACATAAAGTTATTGGCAAATAAAAATAGAAAATGACATCATAGTCATGTCTGGCAAATGTCCAACATACATTATCTAAAAACATTTTAGATAAGATAAGGAAAAAAAGCTTCATCAGCAACATTTTATATTGGCAAATTTCCTATGAAGTTATTTACATAAAGTTATTGGCAAATAAAATAGAAAATGACGTCATAGTCATGTCTGGCAAATTTCCAACATATATTATCAACTACTATTCTATACAAAGAAAGATAACTCCAACTGAAAATAAATTGCTATTAAACAATATTGTGCAATTAGATATTTCTTTCTATTGTGCAATGCTGTGCAATTGAAAATTTCTTGCTATTGCACAATACTTGATATGGAATCCTGATTTGGACCAACTTGAAAACTGGGCCCATAACAAAAATCAAAGTACATGTTTAGATAAAGCATATCAAATAAGCCCAATAATTCAATTTTTGTTAAAATCAAACTTAGTTTAATTTTGGACCGTTTGGACCTTAATGTAGACCAATTTGAAAACTGGACCAAAAATTAAGAATCTACATACACAGTTAGATTTGGCATATCAAAGAACCCATTTATTCAATTTTTGATGAAATCAAACAAAGTTTAATTTTGGACCCCCATTTGGACCAACTTAAAAACTGGCCCATAATCAAAAATCTAAGTACATTTTTAGATTCAGCATATCAAAGAACCCCAAGAATTCAATTTTAGTTAAAATCAACCTAGTTTAAGTTTAATTTTGGACCCTTTTGACCTTAATGTAGACCAATTTGAAAACGGGACCAAAAATTAAGAATCTACATACATAGTTAGATTCGGCATATCAAAGAACCCCAATAATTCAATTTTTGATGAAATCACACAAAGTTCAATTTTGGACCCTTTGGGCCCCTTATTCCTCAACTGTTGGGACAAAAACTCCCAAAATCAATCCCAACCTTTATTTTATGGTCATAAACCTTGTGTTAAAATTTCATAGATTTCTATTTACTTATACTTCAGTTATTGTGCGAAAACCAAGAAAAATGCTTATTTGGGCCCTTTTTTGGCCCCTAATTCCTAAACTGTTGGGACGAAAACTCCCAAAATCAATCCCAACCTTTATTTTATGGTCATAAACCTTGTGTTAAAATTTCATAGATTTCCATTTACTTATAATAAAGTGATGTGGCGAAAACCAAGAAAAATGCTTATTTGGGCCCCTTTTTGGCCCCTTATTCCTAAACTGTTGGGACCAAAACTCCCAAAATCAATCCCAACCTTCCTTTTGTGTTTATAAACTTTGTGTTTAAATTTCATAGATTTCTATTTACTTATACTTAAGTTATTGTGCGAAAACCAAGAAAAATGCTTATTTGGGCCCTTTTTTGGCCCCTGATTCTTAACTGTTGGGACCAAAACTCCCATAATCAATCCCAACCTTCCTTTTGTGGTCATAAACCTTGTGTTAAAATTTCATTGATTTCTATTTACTTTGACTAAAGTTAGAGTGCGAAAATAAAAGTATTCGGACGACGACGACGACGTGATAGCAATATACGACCAAAAAATTAAAATTCAAACTTGAACTGCAACTAGCCATGATAAAACTATATATAATTGTTATTAAATCAATATCTTCAAGAATGACAAATTAGAGGCTCTTAAGAGCATGTGTCGCTCACCTTGGTCTATGTGCATATTAAACTAGAGGCTCTCAAGAGCCTGTATCACTCACCTGATTCTACTTGGGTTTTTGAAATCATATGAAAAAATATAAAATTTGGCTAAAAGTGACAACACAACCTCATTGATAAGGAAAGGAACATGTTTAATTTCATTCAAAAGTCCCCCACTGGCGGCCATCTTGGATGGCGGTTCGGCTACAAAGTAACAACACTTGGTCAGCACCTCATAAGGAACATTCATGCAATGTTTAGTTTTATTCCATTCAGTGGTTCTCTAAAAGAAGTCATTTGTATGCATTTCCCATAGGGTCCTATGTTAAACTAAGTCCCCTGCTGGCGGCCATCTTGGATGATGGATCTGCTACAAAGTAACAACACTTGGTCAGCACCTCATAAGGAACATTCATGCAATGTTTCGTTTTATTCCATTCAGTGGTTCTCTAAAAGAAGTCATTTGTATGCATTTCCAATAGGGTCCTATGTTAAACTAAGTCCCTGCTGGCGGCCATCTTGGATAATGGATCGGCTACAAAGTAACAACACTTGGTCAGCACCACATTAGGAACATTCATGCCATGTTTGATTTCATTCCATTCAGTGGTTCTCTAAAAGAAGTCATTTGTATGCATTTCCCATAGGGTCCTATGTTAAACTAAGTCCCATGATGGCGGCCATCTTGGATGATGGATGGGCTACAAAGAAACAACACATGGTCAGCACGGCATAAGGAACATTCATGCAATGTTTGGTTTCATTCCATTCAGTTGTTCTCTAAAAGAAGTCATTTGTATGCATTTCCTATAGGGTCCTATGTTAAACTAAGTCCCCCGCTGGCGTCCATCTTGGATAATGGATCGGCTACAAAGTAACAACACTTGGTCAGCACCACATTAGGAACATTCATGCCATGTTTGATTTCATTCCATTCAGTGGTTCTCTAAAAGAAGTCATTTGTATGCATTTCCCATAGGGTCCTATGTTAAACTAAGTCCCCCGCTGGCGGCCATCTTGGATGATGGATTGGCTACAAAGTAACAACACTTGGTCAGCACTCCATAAGGAACATTCATGCTATGTTTGGTTTCATTCCATTTAGTGGTTCTCTAGAAGAAGTCATTTGTATGCATTTCCCATAGGGTCCTATGTTAAACTAAGTCCCCTGCTGGCGGCCATCTTGGATGATGGATCGGCTACAAAGTAACAACACTTGGTCAGCACCCCATAAGGAACATTCATGCTATGTTTGGTTTTATTCCATTCAGTGGTTCTCTAAAAGAAGTCATTTGTATGCATTTCCCATAGGGTCCTATGTTAAACTAAGTTCCCGGCTGGCGGCCATCTTGGATGATGGATCGGCAACAAAGTAACAACACTTGGTCAGCACCTCATAAGGAACATTCATGCCATGTTTGGTTTCATTCCATTCAGTGGTTCTCTAGAGGAAGTCATTTGTATGCATTTCCCATAGGGTCCTATGTTAAACTAAGTCCCCCGCTTGCGGCCATCTTGGATGATGGATCGGCAACAAAGTAACAACACTTGGTCAGCACCTCATAAGAAACATTCATGCCATGTTTGGTTTCATTCAATTCAGTGGTTCTCTAAAAGAAGTCATTTGTATGCATTTCCCATAGGGTCCTATGTTAAACTAAGTCCCCTGCTGGCGGCCATCTTGGATGATGGATCGGCTACAAAGTAACAACACTTGGTCAGCACCCCATAAGGAACATTCATGCTATGTTTGGTTTTATTCCATTCAGTGGTTCTCTAAAAGAAGTCATTTGTATGCATTTCCCATAGGGTCCTATGTTAAACTAAGTCCCCGGCTAGCAGCCATCTTGGATGATGGATCGGCAACAAAGTAACAACACTTGGTCAGTACCTCATAAGGAACATTCATGCCATGTTTGGTTTCATTCCATTCAGTGGTCACTAAAAGAAGTCATTTGTATGCATTTCCCATAGGGTCCTATGTTAAACTAAGTCCCCCGCTGGCGGCCATCTTGGATGATGGATCGGCTACAAAGTAACAACACTTGGTCAGCACCTCATAAGGAACATTCATGCCATGTTTGGTTCCATTCCATTCAGTGGTTCTCTAGAAGAAGTTCAAAATGTAAATTGTTAACGACGACGGCGACGGACGCCAAGTGGTGAGAAAAGCTCACTTGGCCCTTCGGGCCAGGTGAGCTAACAAAGTACACAGATGGATTCATGACAAAATTGTGTTTTGATGATGGTGATGTGTTTGTAGATCTTACTTTACTGAATATTCTTGCTACTTACAATTTTCTCTATCTAAAATAAACTTGGCCCTTTAGTTACAGAGGAAAATATTTTGTAAAAATTTACAAAAATTTACCAAATTGATGATTTTTTTAAAATTGATTATAAAGGGCAATTACTCCTTAAGGGGTCAACTGAACATTTTGGTCATGTTGACTTATTTGTAGATCTTACTTTGCTGAACATTATTGCTGTTTAGTTTATCTCTATCTATAATAGTATTCAAGATAATAACCAAAAACGGCAAAATTTCTTTAAAAATTACCAATTGGGGGGATAACCCAACAACCAGTTGTCCTATTCATCTGAAAATTTCAGGGCAGATAGATCTTGACTTGATAAACAATGTAACCCCTGTCAGATTTGCTCTAAATGCTTTGGTTTCAGAGTTATAAACCAAAATCTACATTTACCACTGTTCTATTTTAAGCCATGGCGGCTGTGTTGGTTGGTTGGCCAGGTCACCAGACAAATTTTTAAACTAGATACCCCAATGAAGATTGTTGTCAAGTTTGGTTAAATTTGGCCCAGCAGTTTCAGAGGAGAAGATTTTTGTAAAAGTTAACGACAACTACGAAGACAACAGACAACGGATGCCAAGTGATGAGAAAAGCTCACTTGGACCTTTGGGGCAGGTGAGCTAAAAAAGTGGATTATTCTAGTGAATTTTCTAAGTCAAAGGGCTATAACTCTGCACAAAATCATCTGACCTGCACAAAATTCGAACTTTATCTGAAATACACCAAATATCAAATCAATATCTTCAAGCATGAAGAAAAAAAATGTGGAAAACTGATTTGCTGGACAGATTGCAAACCTAAAGTCCCCTTAGACTTAGTCGGCAGGGGAGTAATAAACTACAGCATATTATAAAGTCATATTTATTGTTGATTAATAACATATCATTAACACATTTATCAAGAGATCTTTTCGATATTCATACTACATTTTTGTGTATCTGTTTTATGTAGAAATTCTATCACAACTTTTTATTATTGTAAGGTATTTGAACACTATAAAGTTTCCATGTAGCGATACCTTGAGATTGAAAGGACCTCACAAATTTTTATGAATGACATTTTCCAGCGGACATATTTTACATGTCTATCATTCATTGTGAAATTCTACTGTTCAGAGACAACCATGAAATCTGTTCTATCACACTCATTTGGATTTGGCAATGTTGGCTCTGAAAAAAATGAAGGAGTTAATAACATGTAAGACAATGCAATTAATACTTTCAGACAATAATTCTACATGTGCATTGTATTTCCCTACTGATCATCAAGTATTTTAAAATCATTCACTGACAAAACATGGAGTTTTGCAAGTTATGCAATATATTCTAATTAGTAAAACATTTCTTTATAGGTTTTTGAATGCATCTTTTTATCAGTCAAGGAGTTATATATTTGCAGGTGTAGATACTATGAATCATGAAACCAAAGAATTTAAATTTTTGGATTTGTGCGCTCCTGATGATGTTAGAGCCAGAAAATCTCTTCGAAGGCACCAAATATATAAAATGTTATCTTCCTATGTTATTATACCCTGTTAGTCCTTTGTTCCCTGACAGAAGAATATAAGCAGATTTTTCTGATTTCTGCTTCTCTTTTAACATATTGAGTGTACCAAGTGGTGTGTCTGTTGAACTCATCTGTTTCATTAACTGTAAAGTAGAAGATATTGTGATCTATCAAATACTGTCTAATTTTTCAGTGATATTAAAATATAATAACTTTACAATAAATTTAATATTGGAATGCTTTAATGAAAAAAAAATCATCAACTGTATTATAAATTCTAAGAAAAGAAAAATGAAAACATCCCTTAACATGCTAGGATGATTTGTTTAACTATTGCAAAAGTATAACAAATTTTACTATATATTTCTATCATTGAGCATTTGAAAAATTCATAACTTCATATTTCATTTATAAACAAAAAGATCTCAAAAAACATATTTAACCCTGCTGCATTTTTGCATCTGTCACAAGTCGGAGACTCTGGCCTTTGTTAGTCTTGTATGATTTTTAATTTTAGTTTCTCGTGTATATTTTGGAGATTTAGTAAGGTTGTATACATTTTTGTTTAGGGGCCAGCTGAAGAACACCTCTGGGTGAGGGAATTTCTCACTGCATTGAAGACCCATTGGTGGCCTTCAGCTGTTGTCTGCTCTTTGGTCGGGTTGTTGTCTCTTTGACACATTCCCCATTTCTATTCTCAATTTAATTCTAAAATTTGAAAACAATATGAACCTGTTCTTCTTCAACTTTTTTCTGCCTTTTTTCTGTCTTTTTCTTTCCTGAACCTTTTCCATGGAAACGATGTGACAGCTGTCTGAAAGCCTCTTTCTGGTTCATATGTCTCCCAGCGTCATCAACATATTCCAATTTAAAAGAGGGCTTATAAGTATCTTTTTCTTTGAAATCAGTTGTAATACCACTGCCTCCATATCTATCTCTTTTCCTAAATTTTTCATCCAGATCACTAAAATGATAAATAAAATGTTTTACCGGTAGACAAATTATTTTAGAAAATCCTAATTTAAGATCTAAAACTTTACTGATATTATCAAATTAATTGCTAACATGTTTATGCTTTCATAAAGATATGTACAAACTTTTTTCACTTTAACTTATCAATACCATGATTTGTTCCCAAATATTTCAATAACAAGATGAGATAAAAATTGTGTTCTAAATGACTAAACCGGCACTGGTATACTGGGATATTAATATTTTTTTCAATGGCAGCTTTAACACTTACTCATATCTTTTGTCCTCAATAGAATAGTTCTGAGCAGACAAATCCTCAGCATCTTTTACTTCAGGTCGAGGTTTTTTCTCATCTTTTTCTATGTAACCTGCAAAATAAAAATTAGAAACTATTATGTACAATACTTTGAAATGTTGTGAAATGCTATTTGGGCCCCTTTTTGGCCCCTTATTCCTAAACTGTTGGGACCAAAACTCCCAAAATCAATCCCAACCTTCCTTTTGTGTTTATAAACTTTGTGTTTAAATTTCATAGATTTCTATTTACTTATACTTAAGTTATTGTGCGAAAACCAAGAAAAATGCTTATTTGGGCCCTTTTTTGGCCCCTGATTCCTAAACTGTTGGGACCAAAACTCCCAAAATCAATCCCAACCTTCCTTTTGTGGTCATAAACCTTGTGTTTAAATTTCATAGATTTCTATTTGCTTGAACATAAGTTATAGTGCAAAAACCAATGTGTCTTCGGACGACGACGCCAACGTCATACCAATATACGATTGCAAATTTTTTTTGCGGTGGTATAAAGAATCTTGTCCAGTGAAATCAATTGCGTTCATCTTCATTGCTCAACTCTATTTATGTACCTAACGATTAGAATAAAAAAATATTTATAAATTTTCCAAATTTGATACAGTTTGTATAAACTTTACAAACAAATCCTGTAACCTAAATGGGTATTGATTCAAAATTTTCAAATTTCAACAAGTTTTAAGTTTGTTTTTAGTCATGGAGTTCTTTTTGAAAAAAATCAGACTATATTCTAGATACCCAATAAATGGGCATTTAGTATAAAAATATGGATTTGATATTGATGCAAGTAAAGTTTTGTAACTGCAAACAAGGCCCCTTAACTGCATATAGATTTGATATTGATGCAAGCAAAGTTTTGTAACTGCAAACAAGGCCCCTTAACTGTAATATGGGACTAGGCTTTATTAAAATCATGAGCATTACATATTTGGGGAACTTTCATTTCAAACAAAATTGCACTTTATAAGTTGCATGAAAAGTCATAATTATGCAACTTCACTGCAAGAATTTAAACTATCTTATCAAAATTAATATTTTTACATAGTCGAAAATTAATTCTGCTTAATTTATTAGTATTCTAGCTAAAAGAATATTATGAAAGTTCTATTGGACAAATAAAAGCTAAAGTCCTTACACAATATTAAAAGGTCCCCAACAATTGACCTACACAAGTTGAACCCTTGGATATGTGTAAACCCAACTGACCTTTTTTATTAGCTAACTGTAAAGCTGCTCCTACACCTGTGCCCACAACAGGTTCATCATCCAGAACTGTTTTCTCGGATGTCTACAAACAAATGTGTAATATTATTTACTTATACACAGTTTTAATCAAGTAAACAGTTATTCATTAGTTTAACCCTTTCACCGATAGCTGCCCAGACAGAAGCTACTCTGAGATGATGGCTTCCCTGGCTTCTATTAGTCAAGTGGGAGATCTTCATAATAAATGTCAATAAAAACTTGTCTGTAGTTATTTGTGTCTTTATTTCATTATAATAATAATAATAATAAATTCTTTATTTAAAGAGGGTAAACTCAGTTAGTTACAATAAACTAATCTTCCCTGAGGCCCTCACATACAAATTACAATACAATGTACAATCAAAACAGATATTTACACATAGTTAATTTACACTCATGTAGTTCAATGTATTGTTATTAACATAAGATATAATGCTGTTTAAGATGTATACATGTAGTCAAAAAATCATTCACTAACACCATGTTCACAGTTTTGTTCCTGTTTTGATAAATTGATAATTTTTTCTTCATAAAATATTTATAATAAATTTTCAAATTTTCGGCATTTTATAGGTGAAATTCTCAAAATTCTGCTCTTTGACCCCAAATCGTATTTATTTTTACCCAAAACGGCAAAATTTTGAAAATTTAATGAGGCTGTACAAATTCCTTACATTGAACGATGTCCATTCCAAGTGTTGTGTACATGAAACGACATTTTATGTCTAAAAAGTATACTAGTTTGGCTCAAATTCATCCATATTCTTTCAAAAAAAATGTTCCTTCATTTCAAATTCTTGTAAATTCCATAAATTTCCTCTGATTTTTTTGACACGGTTTTCAACAAACAAAAGCGCATATTTTACACATTCATCTGGGTATTCAACAAAGAAAGATAGCTCATGTTTGCACTGTTTTAGCGGGAAATATAAAAGAAGTATTCCGATCCCTGTAAAACGGGACTCATCGTCAATTGTCTGAAGCGTGAATCCAGGTAAACCGGGACTCATCGGCGAAAGGGTTTATCATTCAATAAGTCCCTATGACATTACACTCCATGAATCACAAATTTCACTAGGATGAATGAGACTGGCCTTTACAATATAGTTCTGATTTAATAAAAACCTTCAGTTTGCTTTCTAAAATTAAATTACTTCAACTCAACATATATCTGTGTACAGCTTTTCAAGAAATCGCAATAATCAATCTTACTGTTTTGTCCATTCTTCAAATATTGCAATAATAAATGCATGCAATAATTACTGAATTTACAATATTAAAGACAAGCGCTTTCTTTTCTTGAATTGAAAGAATCAGCCAGACTTAAAGAGAAAACTGTTCATTCACAATTTCTTGTGATATCATGATGTATATAGAGATGCCCCTCTGTTTTATAATCCTGACATGTTTAATAAAGCTACATTTGTTTAACATACAATGTCCATTGTTTCAGTAAACTTACATTTGATAAATCTACAGGTGTCTGGTCGATTTCCACTATGTTCCAACCTGACTGATCATCCTCTTCCTGTTTACGTAATCTTTCTTCAGCAAGTTCTCGTTCCAAGTCCTGTAAGAGAATAACAATATATAGATATATCTAGGAAATAAAGCGCTGTTAGAATGTTTTGCACTGAAATTTTTTCATTTTTCCCTTCATTTCTGAGAAATTAAGAAAATATTCCCGTAGTAATACCTGTATTATCGAATCTAAAACTGAACAAATTTCAAAAAATAATACTTAAGGGGGTTCGCGGGTCTAAATCATTTATATAGGATTTCTCTATATTTTTCTATAAATGAACTTTATCTTAAAGTTAACAGAAAAATAAAATAAAAAAGTGGGGTCACCGTTCATTTGCGCTCACAAACTGCCTTCGAAAGAAGCATACATTTCTGTAAAGGTGTTATTTTTCTGTTGAAGTAATAGGAGAAATAAAGGTTATATCGAAAAAAAAAAGAAAGAAATTTATAACAGAAATCGCTCAAATTTTACAATAATTTTGTTTAAGTACAGCTTATATGGAAATTATATTAAAAAATATAGGTCACCGATGAGTTAAAAAAGATATTTCAATTTTAAAGCCAAAAAATGGCATTTTTCCACCAAAGGGAGATAATTTGGAACTTTTTCAATGATGTATACATTTTAAAAGTCATCTGGGGCCAACACAAATTGTTTGTTTTGAATGATTTTTGTACCATATGATAAGTAACAGCTTCAAAAGGTAACAAATAAAAATTTGAAATGAAAAACAAATGTTTATTTTTTTTCTGAAACTTTTATACCCTCGAGCCTCCTTAACTAATTAGTATGAAATTTGTCTATATGCTCCCTGTATCTAATTATAACTGCCTATGCCATGGGAGTTAATTGGAACAGCCAAAGCAAATTTTATGTTGTAATACAATGTATTCCTATTTTACCATGGGTATGGACCAAGAGTGTTGAAAGGCTATCCAATCAATGATGTCCACAATGTTATCATTAAATAATATTTTATACAAACCACCAATTCATCTTTGTCTTCCTCTCTATTACCAGCCTGTCCATACGTAGGAATATCTCCAAGAGATCGACAGAATTCTGAGGTAGCATTCAATATTATGTTCAGTGCACCTTTCTTTGTGGGAGACATATCCATGGGATCTTCTCTAGATTTAATCTGTTCTCCTATCTGTTCAAATTAAGTAAGAAAATATCAATTATACATCATATTAGATAGTCGGAAATCTCCTTGGTCACCTATTTTCTTCATTTTCTTGATAAACATAAAAAAAACATTAAAACAGACAATAATCAAATACATTTCATGGAGAACATATAACAAATGAGGTTATACTCAATTATTACATTGGTTGCAGTGAATAACATTGAATTCCCAGTTAAATAACCAGATGCTCCACAGGGTGCAGCTTTATACGACCGCAGAGGTTGAACCCTGAACGGTTGGGGCAAGTATGGACACAACATTCAAGCTGGATTCAGCTCTAAATTTGGATTGTGATTAAATAGTTGACACAGCATAGGTTTCTGACACAGAATGAATGTGGTCTAATGAACTTAAAATATTTGTTTTGCCTTTGAGCAATTCACTATGCTGTTGAATATTAATCCTCTCAAAAAAATGTTTGAAGAAATTTTCTTATTCATGAAATCTGAAATGAGAAAAATTGAACCCCCCCCCCCCCCCCACAATTTTTTTTTCACATCCCCCTTTCCCTTATTCCAAAACTGATCTCAATTCGAATTTCTTATGGAGTTTGCAACAATAACTACTCATTTAAATACATCATAAAATATTAAAATGTAAAAAAAGTGCTTGTTATCAATGAATGGTAAAGATTGTGTTAATTAATCAGTTGGTAGTAAAAGTGAATATACATTGTATATTGTATAAAACAATGAATTAAGTTGATTCAACTACTATTCTGGACAAAGAAAGATAACTCCAATTGAAAATTTCTTGCTATTGCGCAATAGTGTGCAATTAGATATTTCTTGCTATTGCGCAATACTGTGCAATTGAAAATACTTGCTATTGCACATTACTGTGCAATTGAAGATTTCTTGCTATTGCGCAATACTGTGCAATTGAAAATTTCTTTGCAACTGTAGATTTCTTGCTATTGCTGAATACTGTGCAATTAAAAATTTCTTGCTATTGCACAATACTTAATATAATAATTTTGGATCCTGATTTAGACCAACTTGAAAACTGGGCTCATAATAAAAAATCTAAGTACATGTTTAGATTCAGCATATCAAAGACGCCCAAGAATTCAATTTTTGTTAAAATCAAACTTAGTTTAATTTTGGACCCTTTGGACTTTAATGTAGACCAATTTAAAAACAGGACCAAAAATTAAGAATCTACATACACAGTTAGATTTGGCATATCAAAGAACCCCAATTATTCAATTTTTGATGAAATCAAACAAGTTTAATTTTGGACCCCGATTTGGACCAAATTGAAAACTGGGCCAATAATAAAAAATCTAAGTACATTTTTAGATTCAGCATATCAAAGAACCCCAATTATTCAATTTTTGATGGTATCAAACAAAGTTTAATTTTGGACCCTTTGGGCCCTTATTCTTATCTTATACTTAAGTTATGGTGCGAAAATCAATCCCAACCTTCCTTTTGTGGTCATAAACCTTGTGTTTAAATTTCATTGATTTCTATTTACTTATACTAAAGTTATTGTGCGAAAACCAAGAATAATGCTTATTTGGGCCCTTTTTTGGCCCCTTATTCCTAAACTGTTGGAACAAAAACTCCCAAAATCAATCCCAACCTTCCTTTTGTGGTCATAAAACCTTGTGTCAAAATTCCATAGATTTCTATTTACTTAAACTAAAGTTATAGTGCGAAAACCAAGAAAATGCTTATTTGGGCCTTTTTTGGCCCCTTATTCCTAAACTGCTGGGACCAAAACTCCCAAAATCAATCCCAACCTTCCTTTTGTGGTCATAAACCTTGTGTTAAAATTTCATAGATTTTCTATTTACTTATACTAAAGTTATAGTGCGAAAATCAAATGTTTTTCGGGACGACGACACCAATACCAATATACGACCCAAAAATTTTCAATTTTTGCGTCTTATAAAAAACCGATAATTTCTCATGTGAAATAAACATGGTTATCTAACTTTCTGACGTCATACAACAATAGGCGTTGCCAAGACGTTGATAACATCGGATCAAAACAAATTGTGAATGCGTAGAAAAAAGATATAGTTCCTTAAATTTTCTACATTAATTTCATAAAAAAGTCATTTGCCAATGTAATAAAAAGAATAACTAATCAAAGAATTCAAATATCGAAAAATATTCAACTTGTGACCGAACAACACTGATAATTTATGCGCAATTGTGAATTAATGTGTTGTTCGGTCACTCGTTGAATATTTTTCTCTATTTGCATTCTTCGATTAGTTATTCTTTTTATTACATTGGTAAATGACTTTATGGGAAAAACTCACATCTCTGGGGGTTGATGTAAAAATGTGTATGGCTATTAAGTCCCTTTATAATGGGGTCAGGTGCTCCATCAGAGTCAATAGATTCAACATAGATTGGTTTGCTGTGAACTGTGGTTTATAACAAGGTTGTCCACTTTCTCCCTTATTATTTAACATTTTCATAAATGAATTAGCTGTATACTTAAAATCTTTTAAGCAATTTACAAATTATGAGGGATTCAAAGGAAATTGTAATTGTAATTAAAATGTTAACTGTAGAAATGGTACCTGTAATGTTGGAGGTTTCTTTCGTTTCAGATTGACTTTACGAGCTTTGGAAAGTGCTGAATGTAATTCATTTTGGACTTCATCTTCCTCTATATTAACACCTGTTAAATCTTCATCGGGCTCCAATAGTTCAGCTAAAAGTATAAAATTAGCAATATTAATACATGAACAGTTCTCATAAATCAATTTAGCATTTAAAATTTTGTAAAGCCAGAACATTGTTTTTCATTTCTGTACAATCCATATATTTGATTCTTTGAAAAGTATTCAAGGAAAGAAATGGACATGAAACAAATATAAGCAATCCAAATAAAATTTAAAAGCTAAAGGCAGGGAAGAACAGACAACACAAAGGCCAAAAACTAAAGATGCAAATCCACAAAACATTACAAACCAAGTTAATGTTGAAAGCATTATAAACCCAATAAAAACTTAGAATGAACTCAAATGCTCTGGAATGTGATAAGTTGTCTGAAGAAAGGCCAAAATTTTTACTACAAGTACAATAAATTGTTTCCTTGGTCATCTGTGATACATATATTCAAAAGACCATTGATAATCTGTTTATTGCAGTTGTCCTAGGCAACGTCAATGATGTAGGCTCATGACATCAAACAATTTCTTTCTTTTGACGTGAGGAAAAAAATGCTCTTGCTCATAGACTTTAGATATTAGCAACAAATTTCTATATCAAGTGAGATGCATGATATGAAAAATTATCACAAAAAAAGATTAAATAAATAAATGGAGAATGTGTCCATGGGGGCAAAGATGATTCCCCCACCACTTGCATTTAATGTTATAAAGGGGCATAATTTGAGAACGGTAAAAGTGACGCCACCCAAATTGGAATTTGATCTGTGTTTTGTGGTAATAATCATTATGTATAAGTTTCATAACATTTGGTTGGAAAGTTGGAAAAGAAAAACCTATTTTGGGACGTACGTACATATAGAGAGACAAGGGAAATACTTGAAGCATAACGGTGAGGCGCATAAAATCACATCAGTACACACAAAGAGATTAAGTTTCTAGGTGATAATATTTCCAAATGATTGCGGGTGAATGATTCAGGGTAAAAACTTGTGTGTTTTTACATCAATCATAGGGATTAACTCAGCAGTAGCTAGAAAATTTTGAAAAGAATCACTTTGTGTATTGTATTTACTCATATCTGTGTAACATGCACTTACCTGGATCTATTTATCATTATGTGTACTGTGTATACATATATCTGTGTAACATGCACTTACTAGGATCTATTTCCTCTTCTTTTAAGGCTTCAATATCCATTCTAACCTCTGGAGGTTTGGACCAATCAGGTTCAAATGGATTAGCAATTCCTGTCTGGTATACACCCTGATAACTGTTTGTGTCTTGTTCGACCTCAGGTTCATCTTTTATCTTTATACCTTTACCTCTATCCCTACAAAATGTAAACAATACATGTATACCTATCCTATGTGACTGTTAAGGTGGTACATTCAACTACAGGGAGATAACTCTGTAAAAATCAGCTGAATGTTTAATCACATTCTATTGTTATGGAAATATTACGCTACTCACTGATCAAAATATAAAGTGTTTGTCAAACTGCTATATATCTAATATTTTTTATAAAAAGTGTGTGTGGTTCGAGTGTATTAATTCTTATATTTTATACAAAGGGTCAAATAACATATTTTGTCAAAATTTTCATGAAATTAAATGAGCCTTATAAAAACATTTGTTTGCAATAAGAAATGGCTTTTTAAAGAATATTGAAAGCCCTGTTGTTTTACAATTATGTTGTTATATACATGATCTTTTCATTGGCTCACAGTGACTATCAAATTAGTTCAGAAGTATTATTTTGTGCTTTTAAAAGGCACAAATATCACCAGATATATTCTTTGTCCAATGGACTTGGTGCCTTTATACATAGCCATACTTATATCATTATAATAAAGTTTTACCATACTCTGAACCATGAACCGAGGTCAAGGACAATGGACATACATGTATGACAGACAGAAACTTTATAACATAAAGCATCTACAAAAAAGAATGAAGAATCCACGTCTTCAACCTTTTAAAGTTTATAAAGCTTTATTCAAATAGTTTATTCCGCCATAACCTGATGGTAATCCCTATATGGCATTCTGCAACTTTTTTCGTAGGCACAACAACCAATTTCATCGTCTTTCTAGGCTTTTTTTACAATAATTACCTTGCACCATAATTTTCCTCATTTTCATCTAGTGGTAGCAAATCATCTGCTTTGAGTGCCTTCCCTCTTATCTTCCTTCTCTTCTTCTTTATTTTCTTAAATTTGGCATCCTGTAAATTGCAATCGGTCAATTAAGTGTTTATATTGTAGAAATATGTCTAATATAAAGAATCTTAATGAACCTTTAAGTTAAAAAAAGATCTATGAAAGAAACAGTAAGATATGTCCCCAGAATATTCTCATGGGACAGGATAATGCGCTGGGCATAAAACTTAGCAAGACTTACTCTTATTTGGGGTAAGCTGATATAAGGGTACTTCAAATCACATCATAAATTGGTATATACCCATAACAATAAATTTTCTACCAGTTATGAAACCTTAACACTAACATTTTTGTGGAATTCCATAATTTTACTTTAACTGAAATTGCACACATGCATTGACCACTATAATATTTTGTCAGGATACATATCTGTAATTTGGTTAACGCTTGTGGCCAATCATTTAAAAAAAAGTAATACCCTGAAAATGCATAAAAACAGGCAATCTGGCTAAAATAAAATAATTTGTAAAATTTCATACTTTTAAAGCAGTCAACATTAATAAAACAAAAGTAGACAGAAAAAAAGTCTATTATATTTCTAGATCATAAATCTAAATGTAGGTTTTTAGATGAAGTATTAAAAACTTTTGATTTTCACAGATCTAATTAAGGCTTCCTTGCCCTACTCCTTTTACTGTTTCTTATATGAAATCATTAGCTGTCAAATCTTGATTAAATATTTAAATTTAGTAATGAGTAACTTTGTAAATATATTAATTGTAAATAAAAGAACTTGTGGGGATATGTCAATATGTTAAGTAAAACAAAAAACATCTTGAGAATAAACAATTGTCTAAACGATATATCAAGCTCTAAATCTACAAAAGTTTAGAAAATATTCTACAGGACTATCTGCCATCAACACCCAATGACAAAATGTCAAAAAAAATAGATATAACTAAAGACAGAGGCTAATGAGGTTCATTCCTGACCTGTGACCAGCACATTGAGACATAGTAGGGTTAAACCAGTTTTTCTAGGTCTGAACTTTCCCCTTATTAATCTGGAAAAGTGGAAATTCATATGTGTATATATTATACCGACTAGTAAATATAAACAAACTTACTGCTTCATCTTGTGTATAATATTCACTTGCTAACATCATACTTGGTAAGGACAGAGTTTGCTGCAAAGAAAAGAAAAGTAATTCATGCAGATTAAAACATCTATAACAATCATTAAGTCACAAACCCAGTGTATTAAATAAAAAGTTTCAAAAATGTCATATTCAGTTTAGCACAAAACATGTACTTTTTTCAATATAGTAAATAGTCTATTGTATATTTTAGTAATCATTGTAAATCATCCAACAACTATATCAATGTAAGATTAATGAATGAGATTCAAGTAAATGTTGCATAGTATCAATAGGTTAAATAAATTTCATCTAATTTTATGTTCATTCTGTCACATGATAGACATAGATTTTAATATCTCATTAGTTCATTAAATTACAGTATGGTTATGTTTTATACTCTATTTTAATTATTTTAACTTGTTGATCATTCTGCAGTATACAAACAAAAACAAAACTAATCTGACAGATAAAAATATCCTACACTTTGATCTCGTAACTGTTGTCTAATTCTGTCCATCTGTCTATCATCATCATTAGAATATCTTCCTCCAGCTCCAAGTTCAAAGGATTTCTTTTTCTCACCTTCAATCTCTTCATCATACTTGGCAAGGACATCTTTAGGTTTGAGCTATGGAAAATAATAGTGTAAACAAATAAACTTGTATGCAACATTGTTGGCATTTTAATTTTGCTCAAGTTCAATTAAAATTCTTAAATACTAAAGAATAAATACTTAATATTAAAGTTCTTGTATATTTTTTGATAAAATAGTACATGTACCGCTGGAATTATATACAAGCATATTAATAAAAGTTTGTAGGGTTAATGCCAACGAAACAGCAAACCAACAACAAAAATATCATGATATTTCCAGAAGTGTGCATGAAGAATATTTCAAACAGGGTTGGGAGGGACAGGGTTGGGAGGGAGAATGAATACCATCTCAAGTATGATATATTCACCTATTGACAAATGCTCTTGTAGTAATTCATACTTTGAGATTAAAAAGAATATATATCATGATCCAAGATGTTATGCTTGAACAGGTTTTGTTATTTACTCAATATTTCTATTTTGAATTAATCAGAGTGAGAATCTACATAAACCAGACCTTTTAGATAAGATTTATCTGTTCATATTCTATTTCAATATTCTGTCATTTATTAACTTTGTATTGGTTATAAAACAACCTGTAGCTTTTTTAAATATATTTTTGGAAATAGAATGTACAAGTTACCTTTCAAGTAGTATGAAAATCATTCTGTCTTTTTTAAAATTTATACCCTCATTCTAGCTAAAGCAAATACAAACTAGATGCATGTGGATATTTGATTATCTGTTTAAAATTTTGCCCACTCACTAAAATCATCTTATGGTGTTGAAGCTTTTTTATACTATGTATTTAATTTTAAATAGCTTTCATAGTAAACACCAAAGCAAATGAATATTTTAAACACTGCAATAAATAAGTAAAACCTTTGATATTTCATAGTGATTTGAATCATAGGTTATTCATACCATTCCATATTCATCTTCTTCTGCTTCATCATACGGTTTATACTCTGCTTTCTTCTTCTTATTTTCTAAATTCTTTTTAGCTGCTTCATCATCTAACATATTTACATTCATCAAAACATCTGCGTTATCATCATCTAAAATACCTGAAAGATAAAGCAGAAGTAACTAGGTGAACATACATATCCATGGCAACCATTAAATCTCAAATTATTTGTTCTGCTGAAATTTCAAACTCTTTTATAAACAAGGGTACATTGTATTTTTCGCCAAATTAAGAAGAAATACAGTATTTCATTTGCTCCACAATTTTGTTCATTAGTGTCAAAATCAAATATGGTTTCTTTGCCATTTTACAGGTGGTATATGATGGAAAAATTATAATATACATTGTATCCCATATGAGGCTTGTGAAAGAAATACCTCCAAACCCTGAGTAATTAAGTGAAATCACAGAGTCAAAACTGAAGCAAAATTTCCTTAAAATTACCAATTTTAGGGCAGGAAGGAACCCAACAACGGGATGTAAGATTCATCTGAAAATTTGTGAGTGGATAGATCTTATTCTGATGGACATTTAAATCTTGAAAGATTTGCCCTTAATGTCTTAGTTTCAAAGATATAAAGCAAAAACTGCATTTTACCACACTATATTCTAATTTTAGCCATTTGGGCCATTTTGTTTGGTAGGCGGGGTCATTGGACACATTTTTTAAACTATATACCACAATGATAATTGTGGCCAAGTTTGGTTAAATTTGGCCAAGTAGTTTCAGAGAAAAAGATTTTTGTACAAGTTACAAAAAATGACGAAAAGTTGTTAAAAATTGACTATATAGGGCAATAACTCCTTAAGGGGTTGACTGACAATTTTGGTCATGATGACTTATTTGTAGGTCTTACTTTGCTGAACATTATTGCTGTTTACAGTTTATCTCTATCTATAATAGTATTCAAGATAATAACCAACCAGGTGCTCCGCAGGGCGCAGCTTTATACGACCGCAGAGGTCGATCCCTGAACAGTTGGGGCAGGTATGGACAAAACATTTAAGCGTGATACAGCTCTGAACTTGGATTGTGATCAAATTTTTGACATTATATGGGTTTTTTACACAAAACAAATGTCAAGCCACTCCATCATCATCATCATCTCAATTCAAATTTTAAATGGACTTTGCAACCATAAACACTAATTTAAATACATTAGAAAATTATAAAAATAGAAAATGACATGATAGTCATGTCTGGCAAATTTCGAACATACATTATCTAAAAACATTTTAGAAAAGATAAGGAAAAAAAGCTTCATCAGCAACATTTAATATTGGCAAATTTCAATGAAGTTATTTACATAAAGTTATTGGCAAATAAAAATAGAAAATGACATCATAGTCATGTCTGGCAAATTTCCAACATATATTATCTAAAAATATTTTAGATAAGATAAGGAAAAAAAAACTTCATCAGCAACATTTTATATTGGCAAATTTCCAATGAAGTTATTTACATAAAGTTATTGGCAAATAAAAATAGAAAATGACATCATAGTCATGTCTGGCAAATGTCCAACATACATTATCTAAAAACATTTTAGATAAGATAAGGAAACTAGAGGCTCTAAAGAGCCTGTGTCGCTCACCTTGGTCTTGTGCATATTAAACAATGGACACGGATAAATTCATGAAAATTTATGAAAAATGTTAAAAATTAACTATAAAGGGCAATAACTCCTTAAGGGGTCAATTGACTATTTTGGTCATGTAAACTTATTTGTAGATCTTATTTTGCTGAACGTTATTGCTGTATACAGTTTATCTCTATCTATAATAATATTCAAGATAATAACAAAAAACGGCAAAATTTCCTTAAAATTACCAATTCAGGACAGTAACCTAACAACGGGTTATCCAATCCATGTGAAATTATCAGGGCAGATAGATCTTGACCTGATAAACAATTAAACCCTGTCAGATTTTCTCTTAATGCTTCGGTTTTTGAGTTATAAGCCAAAAAACTGCATTTTACCCCTATGTTCTATTATTAGCCGTGGCAGCCATTTTGGTTGATTGGCCAGGTCACGCCACACATTTTTTAAACAAGTTACCCCCCAATGATGACTGTGGCCAAGTTTGATTTAATTTGGCCCAGTAGTTTCAGAGGAGAAGATTTTTGTAAAAGATTACTCAGATTTAGGAAAAATGGTTAAAAATTGACTATAAAGGTCAATAACTCCTAAAGGGGTCAACTGACCATTTTGGTCATGTTGACTTATTTGTAAATCTTACTTTGCTGAACATTATTGCTGTTTACAGTTTATCTCTATCTATAATAATATTCAAGATAATAGCCAAAAACAGCAAAAATTACCTAAAATTACCAGTTCAGGGGCAGCAACCCAATAACGGGCTGTCGGATTCATCTGAAAATTTGAGGGCAGATAGATCTTGACCTGATAAACAATTTTACCCCTTGTCAGATTTGCTCTAAATGCTTTGGTTTTTGAGTTATAAGCCAAAAACTGCATTTTACCCCTATGTTCTATTTTTAGCCATGGCGGCCATCTTGGTTGGTTGGCCGGGTCACGCCACACATTTTTTAAACCAGATACCCCAATGATGATTGTGGCCAAGTTTGATTTAATTTGGCCCAGTAGTTTCAGAGGAGAAGATTTTTGTAAAAGTTAACGACGACGGACGACAGACGACGACGACGGACGCCAAGTGATGGGAAAAGCTCACTTGGCCCTTCGGGCCAGGTGAGCTAAAAAAGCTTCATCAGCAACATTTTATATTGGCAAATTTCCAATGAAGTTATTTACATAAAGTTATTGGCAAATAAAAATAGAAAATGACATCATAGTCATGTCTGGCAAATGTCCAACATACATTATCTAAAAACATTTTAGATAAGATAAGGAAAAAAAGCTTCATCAGCAACATTTTATATTGGCAAATTTTCAATGAAGTTATTTACATAAAGTTATTGGCAAATAAAAATAGAAAATGACATCATAGTCATGTCTGGCAAATTTCCAACATATATTATCAACTACTTTTCTATACAAAGAAAGATAACTCCAATTGAAAATTAATTGCTATTGCAAAATATTGTGCAATTAGATATTTCTTGCTATTGTGCAATACTGTGCAATTGAAAATTTCTTGCTATTGCACAATACTTGATATGGAATCCTGATTTGGACCAACTTGAAAACTGGACCCATAATCAAAAATCAAAGTACATGTTTAGATAAAGCATATCAAATAAGACCAAGAATTTAATTTTTGTTAAAATCAAACTTAGTTTAATTTTGGACCCTTTGGACCTTAATGTAGACCAATTTGAAAACTGGACCAAAAATTAAGAATCTACATACACAGTTAGATTTGGCATATCAAAGAACCCATTTATTCAATTTTTGATGAAATCAAACAAAGTTTAATTTTGGACCCCCATTTGGACCAATAATTAAAAATCTAAGTACATTTTTAAATTCAGCATATCAAAGAACCACAAGGATTCAATTTTTGTTAAAATCAAACTAAGTTTAATTTTGGACCCTTTGGACCTTAATGTAGACCAATTTGAAACGGGACCAAAAATTAAGAATCTACATACATAGTTAGATTCGGCATATCAAGGAACCCCAATTATTCAATTTTTGATGAAATCACACAAAGTTCAATTTTGGACCCTTTGGGCCCCTTATTCCTAAACTGTTGGGACCAAAACTCCCAAAATCAAACCCAAACTTCCTTTTATGGTCATAAACCTTGTGTTTAAATTTCATAGATTTCTATTTACTTATACTAAAGTTATGGTGCAAAAACCAAAAATAATGCTTATTTGGGCCCCTTTTTGGCCCCTAATTCATAAACTGTTGTGACCTCCACTCCAAAAATCAATCCCAACCTTCCTTTTGTGGTCATAAACCTTGTGTTTAAATTTCATTGATTTCTATTTACTTAAACTAAAGTTATAGTGCGAAAACCAAGAAAATGCTTAGATACCCCAAGGATGATTGTGGCCAAGTTTGGTTTAATTTGGCCCAGTAGTTTCAGAGGAGAAGATTTTTGTAAAAGTTTACAGACGACAGACAACGGACGACCGATGCCGGACGCCAAGTGATGAGAAAAGCTCACTTGACCTTTCAGGTCAGGTGAGCTAAAAAGCAGTATGTTATCTGAATTCTAAGTTTACCCTTGTCTTGTAATGTTAGTATCACAGTCTTTCCTTCCTTAAATGTACCCATCCCATGTTGCACTTTCAGTCCTTTTAAATTCTTAGATGTGTAATCCTACAAAAATACAAAAAACATTAACATGTATTTGGAAGCAAAACACTATCAGATTACTTGACCTGCCCTGTCTGTTTTCCTATCAAAAGTATGTGGTTTTCTCTGGACCCACCAATAAAAACTAGCCGCTATGAAATAGCACAAAAGTGGCGTTAAAATGTTAAAACTCCCAACAGTCAACAGTCAGTCAACACCTAAAGAAATTAACTGTTTATTTCTTTAAATTTCTTTACTTAAGAATTGAATGCTCTTTTTTGTAAAATTTATTGGGGTGTAAAAGCGTTGACCGAAGTACATTTTGTATGAAGCGCGGAAGCGCTTCATACTAAAAATGTGCGCACGGTCACACTTTTACAACCCTATAAAGTTACAAAACAAGAGGCTCTCAAGAGCCTGAATCGCTCACCTGAATTTTTTTGGTTTAATCTCTCATCAATGATTATTTTGGCTTTTCAATTTATTTAAATGTTCTTTGAATCGTCCTATTTTCTTCAAAAGCAAAAAAAAATCATTTTCTCCTATGTTCTATTTTAGCCATAGGAGCTATGTTTCTTGACATACAAGGAAATGAAATATAAAATTTATACTAGATACTCTGAAACTCTGAAACTCATTTAGCCTAAGTTTGGCTGAAATTGATACAGCAGTTTCATAAGAGAAGATTTTTTAAAGTAAGTCAACATGATGAACAAATTGTGAAAAAAGTCTTTAAAGGGCAATAATTCCTAAAGAGGTCAATTGACAATTTTGGTCAAATTGACTTATTTGTAGATCTTACTTTGCTGATCATATTTGCTGTTTACAGTTTATCTTTATCTATAATAATATTCAAGATAATGACCAAAAACTGCAAAATTTCCTTAAAATTACCAATTAAGTGGCAGCAACCCAACAATTGGATGTTTGATTCATCTGAAAATTTCAGGGCTGATAGATATTGACCTAATGAACATTTTTACTCCATGTCAGATTTGCTCTTAATGCTTTCGTTTTTGAGATATAAGCCAAAAACTGCATTTGACCCCTATGTTCTATTTTAAGTAACGGCAGCCATGTTTTTTGACGGATCAAAAATCAAAGCACACACTTTGTGCAGGATAATCTAAGGAACAACCATGCTAAGTTTTAACCAAATCCATTCAGTAGTTTCAGAGGAGAAGATTTTTTAAAGTTAGCAAATATGATGAACAAATTGTGAAAATTGTCATTAAAGGACAATAACCCCTTAAGGGGTCAATTGACAATTTTGGTCATATTAACTTATTTGTAGATCTTACTTTGCTGATCTTTTTTGCTGTTTACAGTTTATCTTTATCTATAATAATATTCAAGATAATGACCAAAAACTGCAAAATTTCCTTAAAATTACCAATTAAGTGGCAGCAACCCAACAATTGGATGTTTGATTCATCTGAAAATTTCAGGGCTGATAGATATTGACCTAATGAACATTTTTACTCCATGTCAGATTTGCTCTTAATGCTTTCGTTTTTGAGATATAAGCCAAAAACTGCATTTGACCCCTATGTTCTATTTTAAGTAACGGCGGCCATGTTTTTTGACGGATCAAAAATCAAAGCACACACTTTGTGCAGGATAATCTAAGGAACAACCATGCTAAGTTTTAACCAAATCCATTCAGTAGTTTCAGAGGAGAAGATTTTTTAAAGTTAGCAAATATGATGAACAAATTGTGAAAAATTGTCATTAAAGGACAATAACCCCTTAAGGGGTCAATTGACAATTTTGGTCATATTAACTTATTTGTAGATCTTACTTTGCTGATCTTTTTTGCTGTTTACAGTTTATCTTTATCTATAATAATATTCAAGATAATGACCAAAAACTGCAAAATTTCCTTAAAATTACCAATTAAGTGGCAGCAACCCAACAATGGTTTGTTTGATTCATCTGAAAATTTCAGGGCTGATAGATCTTGACCTAATGAACATTTTTACCCCATGTCAGATTTGCTCTAAATGCTTTCGTTTTTGAGATATAAGCCAAAAACTGCATTTGACCCCTATGTTCTATTTTAAGTAACGGCGGCCATGTTTTTTGACGGATCAAAAATCGAAGCGCACATTTTGTGCAGGATATACTAAGGAACAATCATGTTAAGTTTCATTCAAATCCATTCAGTAGTTTCAGAGGAGAAGATGTTTGAAAAATTGTTAACGACGACGACGACGACGACGGACGCCAAGTGATGAGAAAAGCTCACATGGCCTTTTAGGCCAGGTGAGCTAAAAAGGCATTCAACACTTATAATTACATTTTTACCAATAGGACTATGAAAACACGCCTTTTATCAAGTTTTTATTTCATTTACCTGTGCACTTTATTGTGGGACCTCGTGTCATCATGAATGAAAAGTTGCATTGTGTAATGCAATTGATTAAGGAATATCACAAGATTGCTAGTTAGCCAATCAGAATAACGTATTATAATGAAACATACATCTAATGTAATTATTTAGAAATGAAAAATTGCTGTTTCATCAACTTAGTAAATATGGAAAACTGAGATGATGAAAGCAACTGTTGTGAACAGAAGGACGACATGACATCACTTTTGACAGTCATGAATAGAAAAGACAAAGACTGGAAACTTCATTGCCCAGTCACCCAGTAGCATAAGCCCTTTAACATCTTATATTCATGATTTACAAAACAACGAAAAATAGTACGCCACAAATAATGATGAATCCACATTATCTATAAGAATGGAAAAAGTGTCTCATTTTAAGTGATTACCAATCTTACCTTTGATTTATTTGTAAATTCCTGTTCAACAATATTTCCTATTCCAAACTCTTCATCCATCTCTGCTAACATTTTTTCCTGAATAAAAAAAAAATGAAATGTACACAGAAAGTTGTTGAATTATGTATCTGAAAATACATCACAGGATATAGCTGACTCATATAAACCCTAAAACCAAATTTCAGAAATCTTTGTAATGAGTTCCTGAGAAAGATGCAATAAAAAATATTAAAGGGACAGGTGGATGGACAGATGGACAGACAGACAGATTGACGTACAGACAGATGTAAAACAGTATATCCCAACATTTTTAAGCGGGGGAATGGGGTATAAAAATGGAGACATGATCATTGTGTTCATAAATAATGCATTGTAATCATTATACTATCTTGGCAACAATCATTAAATCTAGATTTTTCAAACATCAACTAAGTAGATGTGTTAAATAAGTAGATGTGTTTTGTCCCAGCAGAATTGCTGTTTGATCAAGTCATTAGTAGCTCTGATGAGAAGAACTTGGTTGAATCAAAATCTAAGTTACCTCAAGGAAAAAAAGAAACATAAATTTACCCTGCTGTGTTGAAGTTTGATAGAAATTACATTAAAGAGGAAAATAAAATTCTGACAACTCAAACATGGAATGAGAAAAATAATTATGACAGGTCCTTTTGACTTTGACTTCTCAAGGTTTTACTAGTACTGTATCTGCAAAAGCAGAAGTAAACATGAACAGCCCATATTTCCTTCAGCATCTTGTTTAAGGAGGACCCATCCAAGATAACTTTATACTGTAGGTCATAATGTTATTCTATACTTTTACCTGAACCTTGAACTTGACTAAAAACATATGCATACATTTCAGTGCTTTAAAATGCAACTTGTATTTGTAGAAAATTTGTATATTTTGCTTTGAAAACCTGGTCTTCAAAATGGTTTTTCAATTAAAAAATATGTAGCTTACTCTTTTGGCTGCTAATTCTTTATCTGTCTGTATTTTTCTGCTTTTCTTTACCCATGAAGACGCATCATCTCCTGAATCACTTTCACCCAGTGTCTTAACTTTACTGAAAAATAAATATTAAATCTATTTCAAACCCCAGTTTCTGATTGATTTAATTGTACTATGTCTTAAAATCAAACTTTTTGTTTTCTGTATTTGTTATCAAAACTGAATTCGACTAATCTAAAAAATCTTAAAGTAACAGATATTTGACTAGCATGGATTTCAAATTCTCAAATGCTTTTGTTTTAGAGTTTCTTTTATTATTAACTTTGGTCTTACAAAAATTTTACATACATTTTAATCTAACTGATCAAATTATGTTTAACAATTATGTTACAATTCAACTTTTAAGCATTTGGAAATTAAAATGTTGAGATGATACCAGTTCTTTAAAATAAGATATCCCTATAACTAGTACCATATAATATTGAACTAGGATTTATATCAAATAAGATGATGTGGAATGATAGCATATGAGACAAAATTCCATCAAAGTTAAATTGAAGTAGATGTAAGCAATTATAGGCAACTTTATGGCAAACTAAGTTTGTTGAAAGTAAAAGTGATATATATATGTCGTGTACATGTTATTATTTTGTACAGGTTATTACTTGTACAAAATTTTCATACAAGTAATTACTTGTATGATGCCATCATACAGGTTATTACTTGTATAAATATAATTGTACAAGTAATAACCTGTACAAATTTTGTGGAGAAAAAGATAATAACTTGAACAAATCATTATTTTACATTGGCCTATTTGAAGTTCACAATAAATTGTTTCCCTTTTAACATATAATTCATTACTTTGCCTAAAGGTATAAACTCTCAATATGTAAGTACATTTAATATATAAGGTATATGAGCAAAACTGTTCATTTAAGTAGTCAAAACTAAAGTGCAGAGATGGAAAACAGTATAGAAAAGAAATTTAATGATGAAATAATTAAATTGTGTGATGACAATAATAAATCTCTTAATAATTCATTATTTACACGTGAAAGATACAGAGAGACTATTGGGAATGTAAAGAAAGCAAAATTAAGTTCCAAAAAGACTGCTCTTCAAAGATATTTCTTAAGGCAATATGATTTTTTGAGTGTAGCAGGCATTTAAAAACTCATTCGCAAAGGCGACATTTTTTTTTTTTACTATTGTACAGTAGATGAACTTTATCCATTAGTTAGAACTGCACATTCTGGAATTGGCCATGGAGGCATCCACAAGACATACAAGGAGTTAATAAAACAATTTGCCAATATCAGCAGAGAAATTATCAGAATTTTCATTCAGATGTGTGAACAGTGTATTTTGAGGACAAGTCGTACTGCAACCACAAAATTAGTTGTTCGTTCTATCACTTCTACAGACTTTAATTCCCGTTGTCAAGTAGACCTTGTTGACTATCAGTCATTTCCAGATGGAGAATACAAGTGGATCATGCACTACCAGGATCACTTTTTTCTACTTATGGGATCTCCACATATACTGCAAAGTGATAATGGAAGGGAATTTACGGCTAATGTAATTACAGAACTTAAACATATTAAACTCATTTGGCCAGAGCTGAAATAAATGAATGAAGGGTACCAATTTATTTTTGCTTTTAACGACCATGTCACTTTGCACCAGAAGTCCGTATTTACGTGGAATCTAGCTGTTTAGCTAAATTTGCATAAGATGTCACATGAGCTTATGTCATTACTTTGCGTCCTTCGTTCATCTGTAAACTTCTAACATTTCAAAAATAATACTGATAAACACTTGAAAATAAGAACAGAAAAACAAACACAATATAAATTTAAAAAAATACGAAAGATAATGAGTTATACAAGTTATTATCTTTTTCTCCACAAAATTTGTACAGGTTATTATTACTTGTACAATTATATTTATACAAGTAATAACCTGTATGATGGCATCATACAAGTAATTACTTGTATGAAAATTTTGTACAAGTAATAACCTGTACAAAATAATAAAATGTACACGACATATATATATATAAAATCATGTGACACCAAGTTCTGTGCAAGACAAATCCCAAACATCTGAAATAATATTCACATGGTATGTTCAATCCCAAAAGTTTCAAAATAAAAAAATAAAGAGATTTTGCTGGCACAGCAAAATAGCCAAAACTATCTCTGGTGAACTTTGCCTGAGGGATTTGCAACCTGGATTTAGTATATATGTAACTACAGGAATTTACAGTAAAACGTTTCATTTACATGTCAAACTGTATGTATAAAATTGCAAAGATATGTTTTTAAACTTCTACATTTTTGGTTCCCTTTTTCATAATAATCAGTGCCAAAAAGCTCATCATCAATCTTCTCCATGTTGCTATAAGTTATAAAATTGAGAATGGAAATGGGGAATGTGTCAAAGTGACAACAACCTGCCCATAGAGCAGATAACAGCCGAAGGCCACCAATGGGTCTTCAATGTAGCTAGAAACTCCCGCACCCTGAGGCGTCCTTCAGCTGGCCCCTAAACAAATATGCATACTAGTTCAGTGATAATGGACGTCATACTAAACTCCAAATTATACACAAGAAACTAAAATTCAAAATCATACCAGACTAACAAACGCCACAGGCTCCTGACTGGGGACAGGCGCAAAATTGCGGCAGGGTTAAACATGTTTTCTGAGATCTCAACCCTCCCCCTATACCTCTAGCCAATGTAGAAAAACAAACGCACAACAATACGCATGGTCAGTTTAATCATACAATTTGACAGTAACTTAAGCGTAATAATATGCGAAGAACAGTTGAGTACTCGAAGACTTGAAAACAATTGATTTAAGTCAGTAAAACTAATTGACTTTCTAGTTAATATCAAAATATTGCAGTCTGTCAAACTAATTAATCTCTAACCTTAGTTTCTGACTATGTTTGCGTTTTTCCTTCATTCTCTCCATTTTTTCTTTGAATTTATCTGTTTCTTTCTTAGCTGTAATGTTGACTGCTGGTTTATGTACGTCACCGTCTTCTGTAACAAAAGGAGCATCCTCTCCAGCCTCATTTCCATCCTCGTCTACGTCTAAAATAAATATCATAACAAATATAGAGCAACAGTCACAGCTGATTTGTATCGATAATTGAAGATGTGGGGTAGACATCAATAATAACCAAAATACATCTATAAGACAGTCTTAACAACAGACATGTGTTTGTACAAAATATAAAGCTTATATTGATGCAAGTTTATAAATTTTGTGAATAATTTAAACAAAAACAATCAATGTTTTGCCATCAACAACAAATTCTCTAAACTTTATACAATATAACATTCAGATATAACAAAAGAGAATCACTGAAAAAGATGAGTTCATACTACAATTACATAAAATATTTAGTTATTGGTATTTTGAAGAGTATTAAATTCAGGCTTGTATAAGCCAGTTTTATTCTCCAAAACCTGCCAGACAGGTGTGCCGATTATATACATGTAGTACATGTACAATAGCAAGAAATAAGAATAAAACTTGATTTCTCAAGGTTTGTTTATTTTCTGCCATGTTCTTTTTTTGAAATTGTAAAGGGCACACTATCATTTTCAAAACTAATATTTTTCCTAATTCATATATAATGAATGTGCAATTTTAATTCCAAATACATTATAAAGTGATTAATATCAAAATTGAATGCCTCATTACAAATTTTTTATTTCTATATATTTTCTTGTACCTACCCGCTTTAACTAGTGCTGGATAATTAACCTCTAGTGGTTTCAATCCAAGCTTAGCACGGATACGACTGAAAATATTCATAAAAAAATTCAAATCACACTGTTTCATTAAATAAAGATAAACTGCATGACTGCATGTCTTATTTCAGGTATTTACCTTAAAATATTAGAAAGATCATATCATAGTTAACATATGTACTAAGTTTCAAGTTGATTGGACTTCAACTTCATCAAAAACTACCTTGACCAAAAACTTTAACCTGAGCTTCACACTATCTTCTTTTTTGTTCAGTGGACCATGAAATTGGGGTCAATACTTTAATTTGACATTAAAATTAGAAAGATCATATCATAGGGAGCATGTGTACTAAGTTTCAAATTGATTGGACTTCAACTTCATCAAAAACTACCTCGACCAAAAACTTTAACCTGAAGCGGGACGAACGAACGGACGAACGGAGGCACAGACCAGAAAACATAATGCCCCTCTACTATCGTAGGTGGGGCATAAAAAAAAAGAAATTGTTTAGTATATCTTAAATAGATCCATAGACAATGTGCCTTCTTATTATTGAAACAAAACACCCTGATCTGTCAGGATCTCATCTCTGTTAGTATTGATTTAATTCTAATTGAGTAAATAAAACTAGAGGCTCTAAAGAGCCTGTGTCGCTCACCTTGGTCTATGTGAATATTAAACAAAGAACACAGATGGATTCATGACAAAATTGTGTTTTGGTGATGGTAATGTGTTTGTAGATCTTACTTTACTAAACATTCTTGCTGCTTACAATATCTCTTTCTATTATGAACTTGGCCAAGTAGTTACAGTGGAAAATGTTAGGAAAAATTTACAAATTTTATGAAAATGTTTAAAATTGACTATAAAGGTCAATAACTCCTTAGGGGGTAAATTGACCATTTTGGTCATGTTGACTTATTTTTATTAGGCCTTACTTTGCTGTACATTATTGCTGTTTACATTTTATCCCTATCTATTATACATGTAATATTCAAGATAATAACCAAAAATGGCAAAATTTCCTTAAAATTACCAATTCAGGGGTAGCAACCCAACAACTGGTTGTCCGATTCATCTAAAAATTTCAGGGCAGATAGATCTTAACCTGATAAACAATTTTACCTGATGTCAGATTTGGTTTTTGAGATATAAGCCAAAAACTGCATTTTACCCCCATGTTCTATTTTAAGCCATGGCGGCCATCTTGGTTGGTTGGACGGGTCACTGGACACACTTTTATAACTAGATACCCGAATGATGATTGTGGCCAAGTTTTGATTTAATTTGGCATAGTAGTTTCAGAGGAGAAGATTTTTGTAAAAGATTACTAAGATTTTCGAAAAATGATTAAAAATTGACTATAAAGGGCAATAACTCCTTAAGTTTTGGTCAAGTTGACTTATTTGTAAATATTACTTTGCTGAACATTATTGCTGCATACAGTTTATCTCTATCTATAATAATATTCAGGATCATAACCAAAAACAGCAAAATTTCCTAAAAATTACCAATTCAGGGGCAGCAACCTATCAACAGGTTGTCCAATTCATCTGTCAGATTTGCTCTAAATGGTTTGGTTTTTGAGATATTGTTCCCTAAAATCTGTCAAATATGTCAATGCCAACATATAAATATTTTTACAATATAATAGTCATTCATTATGACAAAAAATTAACCACAAAAGGGAAAGACTTGGACATGCATGGACAAAGACTTTTGACAGCAACATCAAAATTAGGGAGAGGTAGGTAGTTTCTGCATTTTAGCTTTAGATGTCAAACATTTAATTACAACAAAAAGGTTTTTTGACATGATAACCTTTGGTATTCTCCAAACATGACCAATAGAAACCATAGTCAGGACTTCTTTTTAAAATCTGATAGATATCATGAAGTTACCCCCATCTACTACATGTATTTGAGGAGGATTAGAATAAGCACATTTAGCAAGATATTGTCATTAGTCCAGTCATTTATAGTCGAAACATTATTACAGTAGAAACCTTCCATATATTCTTGCAACTGATTTAATATGCATGTACTCTAAATACAATAAAATCTTTCTTGATAAAAAGGAATGAACTAATGAAATAAAATAGCTTGTATAAAATACATCATTTATATATAAGTTTTCTGAACTTCATATTGATGTTTTTTTTGTTTGTTCCAGCAGTTACAATGTATTATGAATTATTTCAGGGTATTCATTTTTCTCTGAATGTCTTCTTTAATCACTTACTTTGTTTCTTCTATGCTCAATTCCAGGCCTCCACCACTTGCTGATGTCTCTTGAGCTACAAGTAGATAAGAAGATATCTTTAAAACAATTGTGCGCTAGCTTTTATAAGAAAAATGGCATGCCATGAACATTTCAGTTAAACTTATGATCATGAGATTTTTTTGTGAAAAGGGTCACAGAATTTTTATATTTCATATGATATGCAATTGTTTTGTATTGTAATGTTAAGTTATTTAGTGCAACAGTTGAAATATATATATTGAATTTGATCACATTTCATAGTTTTATCACAAAATGCAAGCAATGGAAATTAAAAAACTTGTACCATTAACATTATTAATGAAATGTTGAATAAATTAAAAATAAAGCATTTTTTATCATCATATTTCAAAAACTACCACGAACAAACTGCAAATTATGGTTGTCTACCTTGAGAAATATTGAAATTGAAATTGACTGATTTTACTGTAGAAAATCATTATGATGGTCAATTTTGAGGTTTATTATATATTCTAATTAATAAATAACTCAATAGTGAAACATCTGATGGCAATAAGCAGGTTTACTGTTATCACATCTTTAAAACACCTGTTGTAAATGTTTATTAGCTGAGGCTCATAAACATGTCACAAAAATTTTTATAGTATTTTCATGGAAAATGATTTTACACAAAAAGTGACGAAATTGATGTGAAATACTTTTGTCATTTGGAAAACAGGTTGTAAATAATGAAAAATTATTAGCTCTAGCAAAATCACTGCTTAACCCTGTGTCAACGTATATTTGTTCCACCTAGAACAAAAGTTCCACTGGAACTGTAATAAACAATGTCATAATACCTGTACCAGTTGGAACAAATATTCTATACCATTTATTCCGTTAGGAACATATACTGTAATATTTATTCCTGTGGAAATAATATTCCAGAATATTTCTTCCTTTAGGAACTTATATTATGAAGGACCTTCTATTCCGTGACACCTCTAGCTGCAGAAACATTTTAAAGTTGCATTATGTGTGCCAGAAACTTGATGTCAGTAACGTCTCATGCCCAACAATGACGTAACACCCTAATGACTATTACATTACGGAGGGAGGGTTGTAGGGGTCCTGATCCCAAAATCACAGGCTTAAAAACATGAAATTTAAAAAAAAATAATCCAGACATCCCTAAAATTGTAAAAAATAAATCCCGGATCCCGAAACGTTCAATCCCGAAAGCCCTAGCTTAAAAACACCTGATCCCCACGTCCTGCCCCCCTCATTTTGAACCTCTAAAGACATATATAACACAATGTTTAATCTTGAGGATTTTATCTGAAAGAGATAAAGCAAGAATGAGAAATTTGCATAAATTCAAACATGAACTAGAGGCTCTAAAGAGCCTGTGTCGCTCACCTTGGTCTATGTGAATATTAAACAAAGGAAGAAGATGGATTCATGACAAAATTGTGTTTTGGTGATGATAATGTGTTTGTACATCTTACTTTACTGAACATTCTTGCTGCTTACAATTATCTCTATCTATAATGAACTAAATTGACTATAAAGGACAATAACTCCTTAGGGGGTCAATTGACCATTTCAGTCATGTTGACTTATTTGTAAATCTTACTTTGCTGTACATTATTGCTGTTTAAAGTTTATCTCTATCTATAATAATATTCAAGATAATAACCCAAAACAGTAAAATTTCCTTAAAATTACCAATTTAGGGGCAGCAACCCAACAACGGGTTGTCTGATTCATCCGAAATTTCAGGGCAGATAGATTTTGACCTGATAAACAATTCAACCCAATGTCAGATTTGCTCTAAATGCTTTGGTTTTTGAGTTATAAGCCAAAAACTGCATTTTACCCCTATGTTTTATTTTTAGCTATGGCAGCCATCTTGGTTGGATGGCCAGGTCACCGGACACATTTTTTAAACTAGATACCCCAAAGATGATTGTGGCCAAGTTTGGATTAATTTGGCCCAGTAGTTTCAGAGAAGAAAATTTTTGTAAAAGATTACTAAGATTTACGGAAAAATGGTTAAAAATTTATTATAAAAGGCAATAACTCCTAAAGGGGTCAACTGACCATTTCGGTCAAGTTCACTTATTTGTAAATCTTACTTTGCTGAACATTATTGCTGTTTACAGTTAATCTCTATCTATAATAATATTCAAGATAACCAAAAACAGTAAAATTTTCTTAAAATTACCAATTTAGGGGCAGCAACCCAACAATGGGTTGTTGGATTCATCTGAAAATTTGAAGGCAGATAGATCTTGACCTGATTAACAATTTTACCCATTGTCAGATTTGCTCTAAATGCTTTGGTTTTTGAGTTATAAGCCAAAAACTGCATTTTACCCCTATGTTCTATTTTTAGTCATGGCGGCCATCTTGGTTGGTTGGCCGGGTCACGCCACACATTTTTTTAAACATGTTACCCCTATGATGATTGTGGCCAAGTTTAGTTTAATTTGGCCCAGTAGTTTCAGAGAAGAAGATTTTTGTAAAAGATTACTAAGATTTACGAAAAAATGGTTAAAAATTGACTATAAAGGGCAATAACTCCTAAAGGGGTCAACTGACCATTTTGGTCATGCTGACTTATTTGTAAATCTTACTTTGCTGAACATTATTGCTGTTTACAGTTTATCTCTATCTATAATAATATTCAAGATAATAACCAAAAACAGCAAAATTTCCTTAAAATTACCAATTCAGGGGCAGCAACCCAACAACAGGTTGTCCAATTCATCTGAAAATTTCAGGACAGATAGATCTTGACCTGATAAACACTTTTACCGCATGTCAGATTTGCTCTAAATGCTTTGGTTTTTGAGTTATAAGCCAAAAACTGCATTTTACCCCTATGTTCTATTTTTAGCCATGGCGGCCATCTTGGTTGGTTTGCCGGGTCACGCCACCCATTTTTAAAACTAGATATCCCAAAGATGATTATGGACAAGTTTGGATTAATTTGACCCAGTAGTTTCAGAGGAGAAGATTTTTGTAAAAGATTACTAAGATTTACGAAAAATGGTTTAAAATTGACTATAAAGGTCAATAACTCCTAAAGGGGTCAACTAACCATTTTGGTCATGTTGACTTATTTGTAAATCTTATTTTGCTGAACATTATTGCTGTTTACAGTTTATCTCTATCTATAATAATATTCAAGATAATAGCCAAAAACAGCAAAAATTCCCAAAAATTACCAGTTCAGGGGCAGCAACCCAATAACGGGTTGTCGCATTCATTTGAAAATTTGAGGGCAGATGGATCTTGACCTGATAAACAATTTTATCCCATGTTAGATTTGCTCTAAATGCTTTGGTTTTTGAGTTATAAGCCAAAAACTGCATTTTACCCCTATGTTCTATTTTTAGCCATGGCGGCCATCTTGGTTGGTTGGCCGGGTCACGCCACACATTTTTTAAACTAGATACCCCAATGATGATTGTAACCAAGTTTGGTTTAATTTGGCCCAGTAGTTTTAGAGGAGAAGATTTTTGTAAAAGTTAACGACGACGGACGACGACGACGACGACGGACGACAAGTGATGGGAAAAGCTCACTTGGCCCTTCGGGCCAGGTGAGCTAAAAATGTGACTTCGGATCGGCACAGCACATAGTCATCAATAAACCTTATCGCTAATCCCGGCTGACCCGGCCGCTTGAACTTTTGACGCATACAACAATCACTTTTCCATTGTGGCGTCAGCTATTTTGTTTTATGACGTCAAAATTTTATGGGAACCTGTGTGATATCCAGTAATGGCAGACAAATGGGGATAAGGTGTATATAATTTATGATGGAGTGCGGAAACTGAAAATAGAAGACACTCGGCAGTAAGGGAAATCAGAAAATAATTTTACATAGATGGAAGCCAAATTTCTTGACACCTACCAACATCTGCTAGAACTTTTTGTAGTGGTGCTCGATTGTAGTCATCATAGTTTTCATCATATCCTTCGTGAGTGTATTCTTGTTCATCTTCATGTGGTTTGTTGTCTTTTCGACTGTGTTTATGTCGCTTTCGTTCTCTCGATCGAGATCTGTGACGGTGTTTTCTTTTGTGTTCACGGTCCTTTTCTTTGTGTTTTTTAGACGACCCCATGACGGAATATACACTTGAGATCTACAGCATTAATGGGTAAAAACAGATATTTATTTACGATTTCTGTTCGTTGAATTACCGGAAGTTAAAAAAAACTACAGTAAAGTGTATAAAATAATGTTTTATAATGGGTTATGCCAAACTCAAAAGCGTCTTCTATAAAACAAATAAAAAACATAATTCCATAAATGGTTAGTATATCTAAGAATATATATTCAAAACTACAAATTGCAAAATATATTAAACATAAACGAACACTTTAATGTTCTATGAATGGTAAAGCTAATAACCCGGTCTACAGACAGACCATTTTGTGAGATGTGGAAAATCCATACAAACTAAAAGTAAAGTTGCTGTCTGACAAAAATAATGCATGCAATATGAATTCTCTTATTAAGAATATGAGAGGAACAAATAGCAATGATCAGAAAGAGCATTCAACTTTATCCCTTTTGACTCTACATGCTCTTCTCAAAAACCTATAGAAGGTTACAAATAAAAAGGTAAATTTGACAACTGGACTTTCATTTTTATACAGTACTTAATGAGGATAGGAATACCCATTACCGTCAGCCATCAAACGTTGTGATTTGTCAAAATATCTGTATCATGGTTCTTTAGAGGTCTTAAATGATAATCATTAATGTTATTTTTGGAAAAAAATAACGTGATTCTTAAAAATTTGTCATTTTTTAATTGTCATGCACCAAAAATTAATGTTGACATCATTTGACAAGTTTTTTTACTGTTATAAGTCACGAAGGTACCCGATTACAACTCTTCGTAATAGACAATGATGAAAGAATTTAGTCATCAGATGAAAAGATAAATAAAACAAGCTAATAATTATGGCTCATTCATTCAGTAAGTTTATCTGATTAAATCTGTTTTTCAGATATGAGGGGGGGTAGGAGGGGTCCTGATCCCAAAATCCTGGGTTTAAAAACACGAAATCCCGAAATTCCGGGCTTAAAAATATGAAATGCCGAGGTCCCGAAATTCGAAAAAATAATTCCTGGATCCCGAAAGGGTCAATCCCGAAATCCCGAGCTTAAAAACACCCGATCCTGGAGTCCTGATAAAGGTCCTATCCCCCCTCAGATATTATAAGCAATAGTAAGACTTTTATTAGTGTATGGTGTTCATACTACTCGTCTATATGATCATTACCTCATTTACATCGAGCATTGATAATGCAAAGTTGATATGAAAGTTTATGTTAAAATCTTAATTTTAATTTTATTAAATTGCAGTCATCTCTAACACTGACCCATATGACCGCACTTTTAAATATCAGTCTGCCAGTCATCATAAAAATCACCATAAAGTATATTAATGATTGTTTTTTTATTGAGAACATCTGTAATATTTATATTTCTTTTTATAATAGGTATCCTAATTTTTGTTTTTTGTTCATGAACATTAAAATGTGTTTTAAAACTGTCTGAAAACACACATATTTATAGGTTTTTACCCTGTGAATATACCACTGTCACTCTAATATAATTATAGTCAATTTATCTATTGTCAATTTATTGTTTCAATACTGTATGCCATAACCATGATAACCATTTAATGTAAATGTGTTAGTGCTAATAAATATTGTCTATTGTCTATTGTGATACGGTGTAAACCTTTATCTTTAAGACTTCAACATACTGTGGATTAATAATTATTTGTGGGATACCAATTTTCGAGGATTTTGTGAGTACAGGCAAACCATGAAATTAAATGTTCAATGGATGATAAAATTTTATGTAGGCTTGTATGGCATGTATGCAGACTTCATCAAAACCACAAAATTAAATATGCAAGCTTTCCTTAATCTAGAAAAATAGGTACCCTCGAAAATATATGAATTCAGAGTATATATTTTGTTTATTGTGCCCAACATTTTCAGTTTACAGACAAATTTATTTTTATTCTGATGACAGATGCAGTACAACAGTAAACTAGATTTTTTTTCATTTACAAATCATTTACACATTGCTTCATTTGTTATCATTTGTTGAAAGTTATGGTTATCAAATAAATTGTCTTTGATCTTGTTTTTTATGAACAATGTGCTGTTATTTTAAAAATTTCTTAATTTATGACAATCTGATTGAAATACAGAGTATGTATAAAAGAAGATGTTGTATGATTGCTAATGAGAAAACTTTCCACAAGAGACCTGGTGCCCAAATGTTACAGAAATTAACAACTTTAGATCACTGTAAGGCCTTCAACAATGAGAAAAGGCCATACCGCACAATCAACTATAAAAGGCTCTGTACACATAAGAATTTCTAAGACACAAATTTGTTTATTAAGAAAAAATGTACTCAAATACCAGAAATGACTACCGGTAAGCTATTGTGACATGTGAAGATACAAATGTATAAATACATGTAACATGTGAACATCTACTTCCATTTTTTCATTCTGATAGATTTGGTATGTAATGGATTTCAATGAAACCTATCAGGACACATGTTCTTCAGTAGGAATAGCAGCTCGTAATGGTGACCTTGGTCTGGTACAACAGTTAGTTTGGCATGGTATGTTTTTTTTAACAGCAATACTTCAAGTACTAATTATTGAAAAATCTTAAGGTATTTTTCTTCTGATCCGAGTTGCTGTTGACTTACTAATTAACCGTTGGTATGTTGTCTCCTAGAATTTTCAGTTTTGTATGAAGATGTCTCATTGAATAAATAATCTTACATCTCCAATTATTCATACCTAGAAAATTTAATAATAAAGAGTTGTGGTATGATTGTCTATTAACAAAAGCTGCCACAAAAATTGTTTGACAAGATATACACATGATTTAAAATGCCTTCACATTTAGAGGTTATGATTCTGTTTTCAAAAATGAATAGAGATACCTGAAGAAAAGCCATAAAACGACTTGTTAACGTCTTGTTAACTAAATGTTACATTACAGCAGCAAATAAATACCAGATCACATTTATTTACAAAAGCAAACCCCAAACTAAAACTTCATTGATCAAATGTATGGATTTGTTATTAAAGGCCTCAATGAAAATTACTCAATTTTTAAGTTCATATTCCTTAAATAATATATGTACTGTAGAAGTTACAGTACATATATTATTTAAGGAATATGAACTTAAAAATTGAGTAATTTTCATTGAGGTTACAGTACATATATTATTTAAGGAATATGAACTTAAAAATTGAGTAATTTTCATTGAGGCCTTTAATAACAAATCCATACATTTGTAGACATTCAAGAACAAAATAGAATATTTAAAATTATATACAATGATTTATTCCCAATTTTACTCAATTTTTTTTTTAAATTTAGCCACCTAGAAAAAGTCTACTTGTGATAACTCACATACTTATTATAAGTTGTGATTTTAAGGTATTTTATATATGAAATGATGTTTCAGGTCGTCTAGTAGATGTACGAGACAACAGAGGATGGACACCAATACATGAGGCTGCTGCTAATGGACACACTGGCTGCTTGGATTTTTTACTGAGGCTAGGTAGTTATCTATTACTTTGTACAGTTAGGAAAAAATAAACTATAAGGAAGGGAATGCATGTTTACTTTTTTATTTGAATTTACATTATAAAGATGGTTGGCTGATTAAATATACTTTTGTTGTACAATTCATCTGCTAATTAATAATGAAATCATTTATGACAGTGACCTTAATTTTTTTTACTGCATTCACTTTAAAAATGGAATACAACCCTCACTGAGAAGTCTATATAACATGAATTTTGACCTGTTGATAAATTGAATGTTGTGGACATATGCTCTTGCAATTAATATATTCAGTATTCAAAATGTTTAAACTAATTACCTTGTATCTACTAATAAACAAGGTATTAGGGTATACAATATATATTTAAGAAAAAGGATATTTCTTTCAGATGTTGATGTTGAGTGGAAAACATTTGAAGAGGAGACTTCATTGTTATTGGCAGCCAGAGGTGGCCATTTTGCATGTTGCAGAGCTCTTATTGGATATTCTGCAAACGTAAACACAACAACCAAGGAAAACTTTGCTCCACTGTGGGAAGGTAACTAAGCATGTTATGGGCAAACTCTTTATAGATGCCAGGATTAAAATTTTGTACACCAGACACATATTCCATTTTCAATAGAGTCATCAGTGACGCTCAAATTAAAAAAAATAATCAAAAAGGCCAAATAAAGTACAAGTGTTGAAAATCATTGATGACTCAAAATTCTGAAAGGTTTTACCTAATAAAGCTAAGGTAACTTTGGGGTGAGCTAGCAGGGTAATACCTGTAAAAAGGAAGTAGTCACTCCTTTTTGTATTGAAAGGGCAAGGTATGTTGGTACTCAATTTTTTTTTATACTGTCTTTAGTAAAGGAATTACATCAACTTGTTCATGTCTTTCCTTCCGTCTGTGTGTCTATACGTTAGTTGCTCTATCCCACAAAATTTGGTAGTGTTTTGCACAGAACCTTCAAATTATAGTTTTCCTGGAATTTGATGGGACCATGCTATACTGTATGTGGCATTTTCAAGAGCATCACTTGTCAACTTTCTGTGTGCGGAATAATTTAACTGTTTGCTGGACACTTAAATTTCACAAAGACTACAAATCAAGCTTCATTTGAGCATGCTACACTGTTGTGCTTTCAAATCTATGCTTATCAAAAAAATAAAATTCATTGAAAATACTTATAGTGGGGGTACCTTTTTATGAACACTTGCTCACATTTCAACTTGAAAACACTGTATATTCAGAGTTAAATGAATGCGTTTATGAGTGTAAAGACACCAGCATTCATCAATACTTTATAATTTTAGCTGTAAATGTGGATAACATGGATTGTGTAAAACTACTCCTGAGGAATGGAGCACACATAAACCATCAGATCTACACAGGTTACACTGCTCTACACACTGCTGCAGAGAAAGGTCATGCAACTATCCTGGCCTATTTAGTAGGACATGGTGCCAGACTTGACATTTGTGCTGACGAGGAACTAACACCTGTTTTCTTGGCCTCACAGTTTGGTCACAAAGATTGTCTTAGGATTCTTCTAAAAGTTGCTAAAGATAAAGGTATTAAAATAGAAGAATTGAAATATACAAATTCTCTTATAATTAAGTATAACACAGCTCTTTAAATATTTATGTCATCACTATCTACATTTTCTGTGAGAGAAACTTATTTCTGTATTATATACATCCATATTGCAATCCACATGATTGTTGTTAACATTCATTACATTTTTATTTAGTTGTCAATTACAGTTTATGGTATATTTGGATACCATACTTGGCTACCTCCACTTAATATTTGCCTTTATATGTAATTAGTAGTTTTATTATTACATACTTATTTTAAGACAAGATATTTGGAATACATATTTATTTTGAGGTTTTGGAAAAATTAAAATAACAAAATTACTGAACTTTGAGGAAATTTCAAAATGGAAAGCCCCTCATTAAATGGCAATGTTTAAAGCTCAAACACATCAAACAAATGGATAACAACTGTCATATTCCTGACTTGGTACAGGCAGTGATAATTAATTTTCCAATTTAAGGTATTCATTTACTTCATATTTAAATGTGATGTGTGTCTCTTATTTAATAGGTGTATTGGAAGTTGTAAACAGAACAGCATCAGACAATGCCAGCCCCTTGTTGATAGCAGCCCAGGGTGGACATGATGATTGTATTAGGTTGTTACTGGACTATGGTGCTGATGCAAATGTTCCTGTCAAAGATCTCAATGCTATAGCTGCACACTTTGCAATCTATCAAAACAAACCAAGGTTAATAGATGTCTAAAAGTCTTTAAAATTATTATTGGTACATTCAGAAAAAGTAAAATTGTTAAAAAAATAATTTACCAAGATGAAATTAATTGTTAAACCCAATTTTTGGTCAATACAAAAAATCTTAAAGGAGTGTTGCTCATAATACTGTAATTGGTCAGAATATTATGTAAGTCAGAAAATTATAGGTGCCAAAGCTAATGAGATACATATTTTGAAAGAAATTTAGTTATGCACAGAACCAAATATCATATCATATATTACATGCCAACAGGTGTACATTATTTTTCCTCAATCTTATTTGTAATGGAAGGGAATCATATGTTGTACTGCAGCAATAAGTGTAGTACTTATCCCAAAATTTGTGTTACATGTATTAGAACTGAATATTGAAAGGTTTCACTGTACTGTGTTCAAGGGTGACATGTTTTGTACTGATATAATTGTTTTGATAATTATTCCAAAATTTGAGTTATTAGGATTGAATTGATGAAGGTTTTGCTGTGTCCAATACTTTAATTTACTTTATGATTTTAATCTTGTATTCACAAAAAGAAAGTCAAAAATGTATAAAGTTTAGTTGTCTTACATTTATTTTCATATTTACATAATAATATTTATTATTTATTTTAGATGCTTACAGATGTTACTACCGGTAACAAACTTGGAATTTCTCTTCCACAATGCTGTACAGTTCATGCATCCTCTTTACTTGTCACTACAGCTAGAGGACACTACATGTCTGGAGATATTAATTGCAGCTGGACTAAATGTTAAGGCATTGATTCCATTCACAGAAGAACCATTTGAACATGAGAATGTCAGACATTTGCTATTTTCAGTGCTTGGGTATAAACATTGTGCTGGAATTTTAAGTCATGTCAGATATAAATGGCCAATGGTTGGTGTTGATCTCTTACTCCGAGCAGGATTGTCACCCAATCCTCAAGACCAATCAGAATTACCTCCCTTGGTAGCTTCACTCTGCAGAACTGCATATAGTTTATATATGACATTACTGAAGTTCCAAGCTTGTATAAATGTTTATCATGAAAGATGTGTAGGCAATTTGACAGTTTTACTTGCAATACAAAATGACCTTACCAATCATGTATTTGTTAAAGGATTTACGCAGAGGAAGATATATGGAAAATATTTAATACCACTGTTAATTCTTGGTGCTGATACAGAGTCTTGTTTTGAAACAATTGCGGATCATTATGATGATAGTGATAACACAAAGTTCACCCTGATAGATATTGTCAGGCAATCCAATGGGACCAATCTCTTCCCCATATTTGTGCTATTGATGTTCTTCACATGTCAAATTCCAAAAATGAACAAGTTCTGCGAGAGATTTTTTAGCAGAGAAGAAAATGAATATCTCCTGAAATTACAAGGTACATAATGTGTATTGTATTTTAAAGTTGATTTTAAAACTATCTAATTGAAGGACATCTCAGCATCTCTTTGGTTTGGCAGATGAAAGGTAAATACATCTTGAACAATTTATTCAAAAGAAAAAGAAATATACCCATGTCCATTTATAGCAAAACAGAAGTTCATGGTTTATGTCTGTCTGTTTGTCCTTCAATCTATGGCTACTTCATAGCTAATTGAAAGAGCTAGCAGTACTCCTTTGGAGTTTAAAACACAAAACTACAAAAATAATATAAAATTAAGTAAAGTCAAAAATGTAAAGAGTATGTATTATAAATTATTAAGCTATAAAAGCGTCAAGAAATGTGATAAGAAAATTACAGGATAATTGGCATATAGAATTTTGATTTTTTTTTTTACTTCTTTTGATTAAAAAACAGGAAGGGCTACAACTCTTAAAAACTTTATTTCATGCAAAGGAACATTGGGTTGATTTTTTTTCTTTTGGAAAAGTCCCAAAAGTTATACCTAGAAAAATCTGTTGTCTAATTAACAACATGAACAATGCCATTTTCATCTGATGATTCAAATACAATTTGTTTTGAAGTTGAACCTTATTTTTTTATGAATACAGACAAATATAATAAGATGAGCAAAACACACATAAAGGAATTAACATAAGATCATAAATTCATGCTAGTTTTCATCCATTCATACTTTTTTCTGTGTAATTACCTATTGTCCATTAATATGGTTTTCAATAAACTTATGAAGAAGAAATTTTATCATTTATGGGACATTGATTCTTACTTATATAACTCTTTCGAATCCAACAATGACTAAATGTAAATAGAATGTAAGAAATGGTGAAATGATTTAACCTGATTAAGATAATTCTCATTCATTAGATTTGATATATAATATTACAACAGAAATCTGTTTTAGTATTTTTAAGACTTTTTTTCTTTTTCAGATTCTAGTCATACGTTACAGCATGCTTGCAGAAAGAGGATTATTTTGTATTTTGCCCAGCAAGGAAGGTTAAATAAACAACTAATTGATAATTTGCCTTTACCAAGGATTCTACAAGATTATATTTTATTTAGAGATGACAGCATTCATTACAGTGATCTGGTGTTAGACGCTTTTAATTTTTTATTTGACCAATAAATGTTAGCATATTAATATTAGGAACACTTTAATAAATTATTCATCATGTTATATTTAATATATTTACTATTTATTTCTGTTTTTAAAGTCACATAATGCTAATCAGACTTGTCCATTGCGGCAGCAGTCCTTTTGCGCCAATTACTGTTTTTCAGGGGTATCATTTGCGCCAATATTCGGAACTCATCGTATGTTTTATTTTTGGTGCAAATGAAACCATCTAATTTAGATGCAAAAGTAGCATCTGAGAAAAAAAGTTGTGGCGCAAAAGAACGCATTTTTGGCGCAAACGGATCTCTCCCTCCATTGCTACCTATTGAATAGAAATTGATTAACAAATTGTTTTAATCACGCTCATGTGTTTTTTAGCCTGTCCATCCATTACTCTTTAACCTTCAGACCTTATCCCTATTTGGGAATCTGTAACACTTGAGATATTGATGTCATCCAACAATTCCTTTTTTCTTTGTAGTGTCAGACAAAATTTTAATGAAACCTTTGTGATGTATAGTAAAGGTGAACAACTATATATAAGGTGTATTCTTCTGATATGTATTTATGCATATGGTATTTCAAAATTAAGCTATTGTACTTTCAGAGGAATTCTAACCAGGTGGTGGTGGCATTAGCTATTTGTATTAGCCTTTTTACCTCAGAAGGTACAAAACAGGGATACTGCATACCTTATTTAAAGATGTCTTATGTTACCAAAGTTTTTGTCTGTCTGACAATTCATGGATCAAGGTTAAAATTTTATGACAAGTGTTTTCTAAATACAGTTTTTGTCTCACCTGTGACAAAAGTAGCTGTATGCCAGATATAGATATTACTATCCAGTGGTGTAAACTATTTGTATAAAGCATTTAAAGCTTTAAATCTCCTGTCTGCTTCTTTATCTTGTATGCTGCTAGCCTGCTACCTAACCTTACGTTAAAAAGTTTCCCTCTGTTATATGTCCTTGATCTCATTTTCATTGTTCATTGACTGCTTGAAAAAAAAATAAGAGTTTTTTTTCGTATCGTGCGTTTCTCACTTATTATGAATACTACTAGTATAGCTATATTTGGTATATGGGTTCCTTGTAACAGCTTCTTGTTCTTCTGACAAGATTCACCTGACCATGACCTCATTTCATGGATCAGTGATCAAGGTTTTAGTTATGTGATTAGGTCTGTTTCTCAAATACTAAAAGCAGTAGGATAACTTAATGTAGTGTATGCAATGACTGTAATAGGTACATGTCAGTCAGGTAGGTTTCATCTGACCTTGACCTCATTTTCATGGTTCCTTGGTCAATACTAAATCTTTGTGGTTATGCCTATTTTTCAGATATTATAATCAATTGGTCAACTACATTTCCTGAGTGGGTAACCTCATGTAATGTAAACACAAAAATGGTGACCATAAATTAATTTATGATAATCAGTTATGTGTCCCTTGCACATTTTTGTAGGTTTCATGTGACTGTGGCCACATATTTTCATCTCAACAGAATTATTGTTAATGTTTTGCGAACAAACATAGGAAGATCTTGGGAGCCTTTTGAAAATTCAAATATGGGATCATAAGCCTCATGACTCAATAGAGTTAACTCCCCTGAACCTTCAGACCCTCAGTCTAAGCGTGGCCTTATATAAATACAATCACACATTAGATCTGAAACTTCAGACCCTCAGCCCCAGCTTGGCCTTTTATTAATACAATAACACATTAGATCAAGTATATTTAATTGAAAGTAAGAAGATCCAAACTCATTAAATATTTTAGTACATAAAATATGTAATCGAAGATATTAACTATTATAATTTTTTTTTTTTAATTTCTTGCATATTATTTCACTTTAACCTGATACAGCATAAAATTAAAAACTTCTCAAATCATAATTGTCTGACTACCTTGGTAGATCTTTGTGTGAAAATGATGCTTAAAAGACTTTTAATTACTTCTTTAAAAAAAAAAAAAAATTTAAATTCAAGTACATGTACTTACAATAAAAATTTAGTTTTCTTTATATTACCTTCGCATTTGATGAAAAACATAACATTTCCATTAGCATAATTAATAACATGATAGTTCTGTATATTGTTAATATTAATGTAAACATATGTTATTAAAAAAAATATATCACAGCAAAGAATGTAAACAAAATTTTATGTAGATTTCAAAAAGTTTTATTATCAAATACTAATTACCTCATCTTAAAAAAATTCTACATATATATGGGCCTGTAAGTCCATCAGCACTTCTATTTTGTCAAATTTGTCTCCATAGGTTTAAAAAAAAGTAATGATGCAATGTTTATAGCTAATAAAAAAGAGGTTTCTTGAAGTTTTAAATTTGAAAAAAAAATTGACAATAAAGGTTAAACATATCCTGAATTACTTCTTGGTTGTCAAAATTTATGATAATCAGGTTTCTTGGGTTTGTGGCATTCCAATAGTGTGGATGGTTGAAATTGCTGTGCTTACTGGTGAAAAATGTTGACAGTTTTAGATGACCTCTTACTTAAAGATCTAACAACTGTTGAATAAGAAAACAAAACACCTGCCAGTGATTTAAAAATTAATTCAACACGTTAAAACATTTTATGCACTTGAAGATCTTTTCTGGATTTACCCTCATCAGGAACATTCAAAGCCAAAAATGTATATGAACCTAAACAGTTGAAGAGTTATATTACAATAAAAATACCTTAAATAATAGCCAAATACACTGTCAAAATACAAAAATAATATTTAGGAATAAATTATGACATTATCACAGTTGAAATTAGGGCAGGGGCAGTATCTAAACATATTAATACATTATTATGACAGATATTTTAAAAAACAAAACGAAGGGAACAACACATAAATTGCTGCTTTCAAACCAGTACCAAATCATAACTCACTGCTAGTGCAGAATAGCACCAGCAGCTGATGGATAATTCTTTGCAAGATGCTGATATTCTAAATCACAGCACTGAAGAACACAAGTGCAAGGTAATATCAAAAGTTATAATTTTTTATTTCAATTTATAATATTTTTATTTTTATATTAGAAAGAAAAATGTAAAAGATATAAAAATAATGTCATGGTAATTACTCCTATAGCTAAGTAGAAAAGAGACCTCACTGTCCTGAAAAAAATATTCTCACAAAAATACATTTTCATACTGGTTACAAAAATGAAGAATGATTTACTACAATTTATTAAATGCACAGGTTCATTGAAAACAGGGGAAAATTTACAAGATGGTAATCAAAAGTTTAAGAAACACTATAAATAAACATTTCTAAAAATTAAAAAAAAAAAAATCAGCACTTGAAGTAAATAATTGAAAAAAGTACAGATCAAACATTCATGAAATAAAAATCAAAATCTTTATGTATTTATCTACAGGTAATACTTCAACTGGATGAGACACATATAGTTAATGCTTTAAAGAGAGACGGTTTCTCTGAGACTCATCCACTATGGCAATAGAAGCAAACATGTAAATTATTGATGATGAGAACTATTTATGACATTTTTTTGTAAATTTTCATAAGCCATTCACATGTTAACCAGTTTTCTTCAAGTGTCCCAATGGTAAATTCTATTCTATAATAACTCAATCAAGAACTTTAACAAATTTGTCTAGTATTCAAAATCTGGGTAAAGTTCCGAAGATCAATGGGTTTCCCCTCACCAATACTGATTTTTATCATCAAACAATACTTTTAATAGCCCTCAACCTGACTGGTTGCAATAACAATTGGATTGACAAATAAGTAATTTCTGTGTAACACACATACGTGTCACTGAACACAAACATCACAATGCCTCTAACACAAGCTTAGGTAATGCAATGATAAATGCAAGGTGTATTAACCAACATTCACTCATCCATTTGTGTTGCTGGGTCTAGCACTTGATATTGTATTGTTTGTAGTCATTGCAGCAATCTCCCACCTGCAAAAAATTATAGTATAAAATGTATGAACTATTTACAATATATATGAGATTAAGACTATACGTCATACACTCTAAACAAATGTAACACACACAATAGTGTTGACCTCTCACAACCAATTCACAAGATGAATAATTTGATCTATCATGTTTATTTATAATGAAAAAGACCTCTTCCTGAAAACTTCAATTAACAACTGGAAAATGATACATCTAGCAGAAAGGGTCTTTTCATAAACAACCTCCAAGTTTGATTTACTGTGGATTCATTTTGGTACCAATTTCCGTGGATAGAGGAAAACTTGCATATTTAAATTAGTGGTTTTTACAAAATTTACATGCATTCCTTTAGAAAATATGCATTTCTTTGAACATTTGAACATTGAATGTTGTTTCCCTGTACCCACGGAATCCAAGATCTTTTGTTGGTAGGACAAGCAAATTAGACGATACTTCCAAACTAAAAAAAAAAAGATTCTTACAAAATGCAGCTTGAAGTCATATGAAACAAGTATACAACAATGGAGATGATACAATGATGATTATTTAATTCTTTTATATTTTCCATGAATTCCCATTTCAAAATTAAACTTTGTCAAGTCAGTTGTTAAACTATTTGATGTGTCATGATTTTCCTTTTAGAACTTGTTACCGGGTAATACTGTCTTCCTTTCATATTTGTTTACTTTTATTTACATATTTTCCTTTTGCCTTTGTGATATGAGATTGCTAAATTTCTAGCTAGAGATATGATAGTTAAAAGAACTGCAAACAATGGACAAAAGCTGTCAGTAATCAAAGTAATGTACAATATTAAAATCAATAGCAGTACATTTTAATATTAATATTTGGACTCCCATTTTATATTATAGAAAACATGGTCCTCTTTTTTGGTAAATTTGAAGGATCATATGACTTTAATACATTAACACATTCATTCAATTTCATGTCAGTCACTTTTTGTGAAGGAAACAAACATTCATATTATCAACAAGGACATTTTTGTAAATGACGAACAAAACTCTGATCACATCAATCTTTATGTACTTCCTGAGATATAAAAATGTGAAAGCATGAAAAGAAGGTCGTTAAACTAATTTCTGGAAAAAATTTTGGTTTACTGTAATTTTCTTTAATGACAAGTTATTTCAAAAAATTGATTCTCAATCTGTTCTTTGATTTTTATACATTTTCTTATTTAGAAAATTGTAACTTACTGGAGAACATGTGGTAAACAATCTGTTTTTATTTTGTTGTCTACAACTGCAATCTGACACAAGGTTTTCAATGTTGGTGCTACAGAAAAAAAAATCAATTTTTCAAGCATAATATACATATATAGTTTATAAAGTTTGAAATTTGTTGCATATACAATGAAATGTTATCTGTCTGCCCTACTCTTTTATGACCATGCTAAGCTCAACCCATTTAAGTTTTGTAATATTGTTATTATTTGACCGGGCCATATAATTTTTTATTCATACTTATCATATATATATGTTATAGTATAAGTTACATGGTGTGTTATTTCATATCGGTTGAGAATAAGATTCTCTTATTGGATTAAAAGGGGTCACATGACATTCATTATTCTTCAGTAATAAATTCCATCGGTCATTAACAGAAAAAAACGGACCAAAAAAATGGTCATTAACAAACTTTTACATGATAATGACCGATGGGGCGTGGTTTCCGTCTGATAATGACCGCTGGGGCGTGGTTTTCGTCTGATAATGACCGTTGGGGTGTGATTTCTCTGTTAGTGACCGGTGGGGCGTGGTTTCTCTGTTTACAGAGATGTACCTTTTATAAAACATGTTCCTGTTTTTAATATAATTGTTTATAATATGTTTTCGTTAATTATAAAATTAAAGATAACTTGATTAAGTATTTATATACTGAAAAAATGCACTAAAATGAATGGCAGTATTACTACGACTGGTCTTCATTCTTTGACATAGAAATCGTACAACTACTCGAGTTCGCTGTAGGCATTTTGAATTCATGAGAATTTTCCAAAACATGGTTTCTCAATGAAATAAACATAATAGTTCTTGAAACACTGGTCACTATATATGTTATAATATAAGTTACATGGTGTGTTAGTGACCTAATACAATATGTTTGGTGTCAGTAAATTCTATATGGGGGAAAGCGTAGTGAACTAATACGATATATATTCACCATATGGAATTTACTGACCCCATATATATCGTATTAGGTCACTAGCACACTGTGTAATGAATTTTCCTTACTGACTATCTTCTATGTGGTATTTTGACTAGCGGCCTATCAAAGTGATCAAGTCTTCAATACTTAGTATTAAGATCCTTTTTCCATTTTTCTATACAGAAAATGAATGCCAATTTTTTAGCTTTAAATATGTTTAATGAATTTATTTCAATTGTTCATTACATGTTTCTTTTGTCTGTTGAATCCTTTCAGATTCTTTTTTTTTTTGGTTTAAAAGGGAAGTAGCTCAGTTATGCCCATAATAACAACTTGTTAGCTTTAATTTTGTTTTATGAATTATTTCAACCTTTCATCATCAATTTCTTCATCTGTTGAATCCTTTCAGTTTTTTCCTCAACACCATGTTGTTTTTATAAAGGGTTGTGTCATCTTTTTTGTTTTGAAAGGGAAGTAACTCCTTACTAACCCCATATGGTCACTAACCATGTATGGTAACCAACCCTATATTTTTTTAGGACACCCTATATCAAATAAACATAGTCGCCATGTGTAGTCCTTTAACCAATCATATCTCTATAAATCTATAGGAGGTAAGATAATAATATATACATGTCTTTCATCATATTGACCATAACTTATCAATTACAACAATCAATTACAATGTAATTACAGCTTTTCTATAAAAGTATGCAAACATTTTATCAACTTGTTTGATTGGATTTTTGTAAACAACAGGTAGGTAGCCTGTTTCAGCCTGTTAACTAAATACTGGAATTTGGTTGGACAATAAACATTTACTTCATTTCAAGGTTAAGTTCCACATTGTATGTCAACTTTTATTGTCCAATCAACATCCAGTATATAATAGACAGACTGAAACTCTGCCTACCTATTGTTTGCAAACATCCAAGCAAACATAGCAAGCAAGTTGATCAAAGTTTTGTTTTGTATGCTTTTTGTAGAAAAGCTGTAATTAAAATCTTACAAAAAAAATTGCAAAATATTTATACTTACCAAAATCTAATACATGGAGGTCAGAGTGATCAGTCAAATCTGAATCATTGTTTTGATTAGGTATGGCAGGTTTCACAGATGGACTGCAATGAAATGTGATAGTATAAGCTTAAATCTGTCCTTACCAGGAATATTAACACTGACTAAAAGACTGATCTTCAGATGTGTTTTCATTTTTTAGGTATGTTGTTCTGCAGTAGAAACTACTTCTCTGTGTGATATTGTACATGTATTGTTAGAAGTAAATTCTATTAAGATTGTGACAGAGGCAATTTAAAGTGACAGTTGTAAAAATCAAATTGTTTATATATTATTCATGTATAGCTTCAGTAATTTCATGCTAAGGCCATAGACAGGCCCTACAAAATGTAGAGGTACATTGTAGAAAAGATGGCTGATTTTTTTTTTAAAACCGCCAATGACCAATTGTTTGGATTTACCTTGTTTACCTTCAAAATATTTTGGTAGCATATGTAGGTTATGACTAGAACCTTAGTGATCTCAATTCGTTAATCATGGATTGGTTAATAAAAGGATGAATTAAAATAATTGTAAAATAAAGTTTCTTTTCAAAATAATTAAAATACAATGATAATCATACCTAGTACCACCAAACAGAAAGACTTTGGTTCCTATCACACAACAACATTGTCGTCTCCGAGCACATGGACCTTTACCTTTTACTTTGACCATAGACCAATGCAAATGCACTGTAAATATTACACATAATACAATAAAATTTATAAAACACAGCAATGTTCATTTGTAACACTGAACTTAATATACTTTAAATAATCAGTTTTCTGAGGTTATCATCTTAAATCAATTACTTGTACTATTTTGGCTATGCTACATTAAAAAATGAGGCAATTTGCCCATTTGCTTTAATAAAATTTTAATTATCTTGGTTGTTAAAAGCATCTTAATTCATATGCCTCCATAAGTTTGATGATTTACATAATCAGTATTAAGTATATAACTCACCAGGATCAAATCTAAGAACATCTCTGAAGTGGTAGTCAAATTTGCCATTGTAGCCACCAAATATATACAGGTAACCCCTGTACACAACTGTAATGTACATGATAAATATCAAAATAAATGACATTAATTCTTACCATTGTGTATATATAATAGTAAAATTGCTTTTGACAAAAAGGCAACAACAGTAATCAAGTAAAACAGTGAACAGTAGCTCACTAATGATAACCCTTCTTTTATAAATTGGTAAACAGCAAGTTACTGAACGATAAATCTAAACACACATCACTCTGCATATATAGCAAGTCAACATGAAGACTGATGAGTAGCTCCTGAGAAAATGTGACTGGGATTCATGAGGCGAAGGGACATCCAGACAATGGACATATGGATGAATGGTCTGACAGAAGTATAACAACCAGACATTGACAAGACTATCACGTAATGAGAAGACTGAGAGTGCACCTAGCCATGTTCAATTATTTAACACTAAATATACTGGATGTAGAGTGAAGTATTCAATCCAGGTAGAGTTCATACAGCTAGCTAGACCACTAGGGCCTACACAAATAATGAATAATTGATTGTTGCTGGTATAATGTCTAGTTTAAACTTATTTCATGTTTCAGAACATAATTTATTTACTGCTACTGGTACTAAAATGTTTGCTTTAAACATGTTATATTAACTGACAACAAGTGTTCTAGTAATCAACAATAAAGTAAAATCCACTCAAACCAACCTCGACTTGCATTGTCTGGAAGTTTAAAAAGATTTGGCCTGTACTTTTATGTCAAATTTAATTCGTGGGTATTAATTTTCTAGGTTTGAGCAACATTTACATGTTCAAAGGTTATTTAATTCGTGGATTTTAGTTAAAAAAAATAAAAAAATTGAAGCCATTAGAAACAAAGGTTTCAAATTGTCTGGATTGAAGGAAATTGCAAAGTAATTATTGACCTGTGTAAATCGTAGTTATCATACTAATAAGTAACTAATTAACCCGTGATAGAGTGATCAACAGATTAGAGACTATCAAAGGTGTTAAATAGGCCATAAACATGTCACCTAAAGAAAACAGTAACATAAATAAATGCTTTAATGTATCTTGAATTGTAAAATAATTCTTATCAAAAGCATGCAAGCCCAGCATGAAATTATTTTCTCTAATTTTTGTGCTATTTTGACATTTCCTAACTGGTGTGAGAAAAATATTTTCCCTCACTAGTGAAAAATCTGTTCTCGGCAAATGATTGGTTGAAATTGAATTGTGACGTTAAATTTTCTAGTTTTCTTCTGAATTTTCTTATTGTGATGTCATGAAAAAAGATGACCATGCCTGATGACGTCACATTAAAAGTAAACAACTTTCCTCAAATTTTGAAAAGAAATCATTAGAGAAACAGATTTCACCACTGTAACTCGTGTATTACGATATTTCTCCACCCTCAACAGTTAAATTTAAATTATTTAAAAGCTCGACAAGCCTCACGCTTTAAATATTAAAATTTAACTGTCTCAAGTGGAGAAATATCGTAATACACTTGTTGCAGTTATGGAATCTTTATATTTCCCATACGTACAAGAACTAGTGGTATATAAAATGAACACTTTATCATAGCAAATCAATACCGGAAATCAGATTTTTATCGATTAACAATATTTTTCTTACGAGAATTAAAAGATTAAAGTTGTACAGTTTATGTTTTAAAGATTAAATTGATATAATCCTGCTTGCAGTTGCAGTTCATAGTGCATTTGCACTGTGACTACTATTGCAGTACCTCAGATTTGGTGATATTCAATATATTCTTTAGATGATATCAGTAGTCAAACCTACATCGGGATCTTTAAATGAATTGATTTGGACAACAGTGTTTTTTTATTTCGTTGGACACTTAAATTCATGGATGAAGTTACATATAAAAAATGATGTTTTTTCACAACATTAACCTTTTTGGTCATTATCGTCACTGATGAAGGTTGATCAAGAATCATGTACATAATACTATCATGTTTGAACAGAAATACTCACAAGCAGAATGACTTCTTCGTCCAATGGGTAATACACCAGTGGTTTCTGGTTCTATCCATGTCCTATTTAAAGTGTCAAAAATTTGTAATTTGTTACAATAAATCTCATTGTTAGTATAAATATTGCCTCCATGATCACTTCTACCACCAAAAATATACATCAGATGTCCAATTCCAGTAGCAGTGTGAAAATCTCTCCAACGTGCTGGTTCACCCTAAAAATAAACCATATAACTATGCATTTTATTTAAAAGCACAAATACTTTAGAAATGCCTCAGAGTTGACAATTGGTGTCATTGGTTATTATCATATTGTTGATACTTACGAATAATAGAATGCCCTATTAAGGATTTTGGACCTTTATTGATCATATGGTTATTTGAAAAGATCTAGAACCAAAAGTACATTACATGGTGAATTCTCAATACAACTGTGTATTACTTTTCAAGATAAAATTTCTTTGAAAGAAATCAAATTGAATTGGTTAACCATATGATTTGCAATGTTCTTATTATTATTTTCATTAAGCTATCTGAAAAAAAAATACAAGAAGATATTTTCAATAAACAGTAAATTAGTTACCCATGGTCAAATTCCTAACTTGTAGTCTCCAAGTACGTAAACATATAATTATAAGTTTAAGGCATATAAATGTTAAAAACATGCTGATTAACCCATGTTTTAACCTTTGGAAAACATGTTGTGCATGTCAACTTCCATGAGATGATTTTTTTTGTAAAACTTCATAGTAAAAGTGACACAGTTGAAGCTGCAAAAGAAGTAAAAATAAAAAGTATAAACTTAATGCATACTTACATTTGAAGGTACAATCAGTGACCAAGAAAAAGTGGAAAAATCTAAAGCATAAATCTCATTTGAAAATCTGTCTGTCTGGAAAAAAGATATAGTAGAAATACTAATTGATTAATATATCAGCTATTTTTGTCTCTAATTATCATTTTAGTGATAAATTAGATTATGAATTCCTAAAAATAAAAATAAAAAGTACCCCGGTAAACTGAAATATGTCAATTAACACAATGTAGTGCTGTGTAATAAAAAAATAGTCTTGCCATCAAAATTTTAGTAATTGGTATGCCTTCTTTTGGATTTTGACAAATAGTCAATATCAGGAACACTAGATTAAACAAAATGCTCTAGGGGCACAGCTTGATACAACCACAGAGGTTCATCCCTGAACGGATAAGCCAAGTATGGACACTACATTTAAGCTTGATACAGCTCTGAATTTGAATTGTGATTAAATATTTCACACAGCATAGGTTTCAGACACAGAATGAATGAGGTTAAAGAAACGAAAATTTTTGATTTAAATACACAGTCCGAATAGAACCACACACATCTGGCCTGCTAAACATCATTAATACAATGTCAATTCTATCATGAAATAGTCTTTAAGTTGTCCTCTTTCATACTGACATTTTTAATATTTATTCTGTTCCCTTAAACCATCTCAATGTAGTCTTTTTATAAGCCCATACTGTACAATTTCTTCAACCATTATCCCTTATATGAATATGTTGAAGGACAAATACAAGATTCCATCACCGTATTGTCAAACATAAAATTGATTTATTAGAATACAGTTGAAATCAGCAAGGGGTATTGTTTTAGGGAATTTGAAAAATGCTATAAAAATAGATGAGGAAAGACCCACTGTGGATTAATTGTCAAAGAGTTTGTAATTGTATATCTTGGCACTCTAAACAATGAAAGATCACAGTTTTTTACGTCAGAGACATACATGTAGCAAACAAATAATAGAACAACACAGGGATGTGGAAATATCAAAACTCTTCACATGTCCAAGAAAAAAGTAATATTAACCCTTTCCTCCATTTAAATTATTTTTTAACACACTGGATTCACATAGGATTTATTCTATAAAAAAAAATCATCAGGTTTAAAGTATTAATATGCATTTGTAAAACATATATTTCATCAATGAAATTCAAGTCAGATATTCTCATGAATATCCTTTTTATATTAGATACAAATATTATTAAGTCTGATTCAGATTTGTCTTAGGTAAGACGTTTCAACTGAGTCAAAAGGCATCATTATGGAGTAAAGGGGGAGGCGTCAAAAGGCGTTATTATGGAGGAAAGTGTTAATAAATCCATTTCCCAGACAGTTTTTTTGCTTTTCCATTTTGGTTTTGCTATTACAAAAATAGCTTATCCAGGACAAAAAGCTTGGTCATATTTAATTGTCCAGAAGAAAAAGGGACAAGCTGGACAAGTTGGGCATGGTATTTCCACAACCTTACAACCATATCGTTGGCAGTAAACAATAAGCTAAATGTATTACTTCTTCTTCATATCCTCCAAAGACATACATCTTATGGTTAATAACACAGGCAGAATGACCATCTCTGGCATTTGGAATAGAACCACACACATCTGGCCTAAACCATGCATGTGTATCTGAAATAAAAACATCAAAGATAATAACATCTACATTTGGAGTTTACCCAAAAAATAATAACATGTTTTTACAAAAGAATGGAATCGCCATTAAAACTGTAACAGCTCATTAAACTTGGAATAGTATCTCTTAGCAGGGCATTTCAATAAAATTGTGTGGTGTTCTGTAAAATAAATTACATATCAAAGAATAGGTACAATGTACGAAAACTGACATTTTTTGGTCTCTGAAGTTGCAAAAAGAGTAAAAGAAAATTATATATATTTCTTCAAATTATGTTAGTACTATTGATATGGGCACTTAAAAAATGTGATAGTTATTGTTTGCATATATTTTTTCTTTGAAGATGAGTAAGGTGTTGGTTGTTTGTGTGGTCTGTAGACCAGATTTGAGTTAAACAAGTTTAAGAAGCTCAAAATCAATCCTTGCATCTTTTTTTTTTTTTTTTTGGCTTGTCAATTTTCTATACCATATGTTGTAAAAGTAAAACACACAGTGAAAATAAAATGACAATACTTTAACATTTAATACTATGCAAATCATTCCAAGTCATTAAACCATAACTGAAGTTGCAGGACCAAATAACCTCAGTTGAATTGAGAAATGCCATTTAAGCTCATACAACTCAATACCAAATATAATTGAATTAACATACATGGTTCCCTTTAAACTGATCTAAACAGAAACTTTCACATTCAAATTATAGTTAAATTTTTAATTCAATGAACCATAATACAACTGCATACCAAATACCATTGACTTTTGATCAGTGATTCATCTTAAACTGTCCTAATCACAAACTTTAACATGTAAATGATGCAAAACTTTCATTCAATAGACTGTCAACATGACTGAGAAGGTGTCAATTTTACAATATGACCCAACAAATATGAGAAGCACAAAATATAACATCCTCATTTCAGTGAGCTACCTTTATGTATGTTCCAATTTAAGATATTTGCTTCTACTGCATGTCTTTCTATCATAATTTTCAGTCAAGTAATCATCTCTTTAATTCCTTGTAGAATATATGAATAATAGACTTTCAGTTTTTGATGTACAGATCTGCCATAATATGTATCTATTAATAGCAAATGCTAAATCCAATGTGTTTACTTACTGCTATTAAATCCATACAAAATATTACAAGCTCCATCTTTATCATTTCGTCCTCCCCAGATGTAAGCATTCTCATTATAAGCTACAGCAGTATGACCATATCTCTGGTATGGAATTGATGTTAAATTAGCTGGTTCTTCTAATAGTATTAATCTCCACCTTAAGGAAACTAAAAAATGCAGAAAATTATGAATATTTACATATACTTTTTTTTTTTTATTTACTGTGAAATTTTTAACCAAAAGAAACAAAAGAACTGAGGGCCAATGTACCCAGCACTGCATAAAGGACAAGGTTAACTTATGGCACAAAATGGCCTAAAATGTCAACTTTATCATATAACACCAAAAAGGTCTCAATTTGGTTCTTAAATGGGTCTATTTCAAATGTTTTAATGCTAAATATATCAATTCTTTTCATAAGGGTACAAAATATTCTCCAAAGTATGCCCATTTTAGACATTTTGTCAAAATATGATGATTTTGTGAATTTTTCAGACCTAAAAGCTTTAGAAACACATTGGCCGCCACCTAAGATCCAAAATGTGTTGTAACCAAAAGGTTCCAATTTGATATAGATTATCAATATAAAAACATTTTGGATCGTAGATGGCGGCCAAAGTTAATTATGCCAAAAACAATTAAAATTATGGGAAAAAAGTACCAAAATTAACCTTTTAATACAAATTATGTTTATTTAAGCGGTCATAGCTCCATAAATTATAAAGGAAAGTGCCAGAAAAAAATATTTTTGTCTTACTAGCATTATCTCAAGTATTTCTATGTGAAATTTGTAATTTTTTGGCCCGATTTAAAAAACATAAAAAATTCAGGGGCAATTTTAACCCTTCGTGAACCTTCTCCTTTTATCTGTTTAAGGACAATGTCTAAAAAAATTTTGGTTCTTTTAGACTTTTTATCTTGTACACCGATTTCCAAGGGCCATAACTCCTGTGAAAATAGATGTTGGACATTCCTCATGACCTTGGTTGTACAAGCATTTGATATTTTCCGCAATTGATATTTTATCGTGTGTTTTTCTATGTTGTGATGTTATACTATTGTTTCAGAAAAAGGGAGAAGGTTTGGTACCATTAAAACGTTTAATCCCGCTGCAAATGTTTGCATTATATGTGTTTCTCGTTTCTCATTTATTTATATAGATTAGACCGTTGGTTTTCCCGTTTGAATGGTGCAGATTACACAAATCATTTCAATTATCATGATTATAAGTCTGGTTTCTTATTAATTTTTTATAAACATTAATTTCATCAAGAAATCTGCTTACTGTTTTTGCATTTTTACCATTAACTCAAGATACTTGAAATAACTTGTTTATTCAGTTGCATTTCTTTCTGTTCTTTAAGTCACCTTTACCAATACGGCTTGTTGAAGGCCGTACTTTGACCTATAATTATGACTTGGTTGGAGAGTTGTCTCATTGGGACTCATACCACATCTTCTAATCTTATATTTATCTATATTCATATATAATAACATTAAGTACACCAATAAAAGCACAGTCTATAGTTTTATACTGTATTCAGGATCATTATATTCCACATATACTTACATCAGCTCTCTTATTTATATTTTACAACAAATCATTCATAAAAATAATTGATAGATTAATACTAATAGCTACTAAACATTAATGCAACCTCATACATAAATAAAATGTTTAAAATAAGGCTGATAAACTATACCTGTATCCAACAAGTGGACATCCATAGGTGTGGTGGTTTCATAGTTTTCTCCTGTACAGTACCCCCCAAAACTGTATATTCTGTCACTAATAGCAACAGCTGCATGGTTAACCCTTTTAGGTCCACCTTCCAATTCAACAGTCCAACGTAACATTTCCTACCACTGAAATATTTACAAATTACTATGTGTATTACATGGCATTTTCATTAATAGTCATTGAACCAGTCAGACACCTATTTCAAGCCCAATAGCTTTGATTCCATTACTTATATGAGGTTAAGGGATGACACAAGGGTAAAAACGCTTAAATCATTCTGTCAGGTACTACAGTAAATAGCTGTAATCAATGTACAGAATAAGATAGTTAAAACATTCAAATCATATCTAGATATATTAAATGTGGACAAACAATGCTGATAACACACCATTGCAGACAGTTGCAGTTACCATGTTTACTACAGTTCTTTAGAAAGATAAGCTTTTTTCAGTGGATATAATAAACTAAATGTGAGTCAATGACAGTCATGACAGTAGGTGCCTTACTAGTACGGCATGTAGTAAATTATTTTAAATTGCAAATTTGTATTTTAATCAAATACTGTTTGAAGTTTAAAGAATTATGAATATGAAACTTTTGAAATTGTTTAAATTTCCAATTCATACTTTTCTAATAAATGAAGTATCTATTCTGTTTTGAATTGGGGTACATTTCTTATCGCAAATAAATACACCTTATGTATTAATAACAATAACGGTACCAATTTTTCTGCACCAGATGCGCATTTCGACAATACATGTCTCTTCAGTGATGCTCGTGGCCAAAACATTTGAAATCCAAAGCTTATATAAAAGATGAAGAGCTACAATCCAAAAGTTCCAAAAAGTATAGCCAAATCCGTGAAAGAAATCAGAGCTTTGCATGACGGAGATACATTCCTTAATTTATAATAAATTCTAACATTTTGTAACAGCAAATTTTAATAAAACAAAAATAAATATAGAAATATCTTAAATTGTTTAAAGATGGTGGGATAAAAACATGTTTTTACAGCAGTTTTATCAGGTTATAGTTTCATGAATTGTTTCCTTGGAATCTAACTTATTGTTTTAAGAAAATCAATGAAAATGATTATTGTAACCTAAATACTTGTATAGATATACTGGCATATACATGTAATTTATCTATCTGAATTGAATTTCATATATAATCTATCTATGAATTAACAAATGACGAAAAATAATTGTGTGTTTAAAATGAATTACTCCGGGTAATAAAAACTTACTTATCCTGCCACACAATCTAATTTGTTGTAACCATATATGTATGGTGTTACTGCAATCTGGTCATGGAAATGTCTATCTCTACTTGAAAGTGAATAAAACAGAAATGCAGATATATTATATCATATTTACAAACATTTTGAAAGTTAACTACATATAAAAAGTTATCCACAGAGACTGAAATCAGTTTATATGTATTCATTCTGTAAAGATAAATTTCTGTACTTATGTTTATTCTTCCAGTAAAATAGAAATTAGTGGATTGGATTAATGATTGTAGAAGGTTTTGGAGAATTAGATTATTTTTAAAAATGAAAGTAATGTCCCTAATGCGGATGTCATGTACTAGGAAAGTTGAATACATATATATTCAACAGGTTGTTGAACATCCTCAAAAATCAATACCATCTTAATTTATGGATAGTAAATTAAAAATCAAGTATCAATATTATTTACAGTGATAAAATTTGTTATTCTGGGTTTGCTGTCATGGCACACATGATGTTATTATACTTCATGTTAAACTGCAAGATTTTGATTGGTTAATGAGAGGGAGATAATTTACACTATCCCATTGCAAACATTCTCAATATATATATATCTGAAGTGCGATAGACTCTAAAGTGCTATGGTCACGCTAAAGTATGATGGTCTATGCTAAAGTACGATGGCCTACCACGCTTAAGTGCGATGGACCAAAAGGGTAACGTTAAAGGGCTTAAAACTTTTTAAAATACAAGGATGTTAATAAATAGTTTTTTGCAGAAGTTAGTATGCTAAGGTTTTATAACATATGTGATAGGCTGTAAAATGTACTGGCAGGCTTAAGTCATGGTTTCTGAATATAAAAAACCTGACCATGTGATAATTTGTTAAAATGGTAATTTAGGTGTGACAAAAAATCCTTTCTTCTTTTTTAAATTTGGGCGTATCACATATTTTTGATAATTAGCGTAGATTATTGTTCACATGCATGTAGTCTATCCCTTATGTGAACATCTCCCTTTAAAGACGTCATCGAAAATTACAAATACAAAATTAGTTCATTGTGTAACATTTATTTGTTTAAATCTTAGTTAATTATAAAAATGAGAGAGAAATGCAATGTTCTCCTAGCTTTCTCCTTTTTTGCAGCAAGTACAAATACAGGTTGTATTTTCCTACAATGTACAAAATGATGTTTTAGCAGATAATTTATGATTTCGCATCTAAAACATGTACCTTTATTTTACCGACTAATAATTTAAATAAATTGATAAATTCTATAAATTGACGATATTTTAATGGGGACCACAAAGTATTAAAACTACAACATAAACAATGATTGCAATGTATCCGTTAGCTTCTAATAGAAACAAAATAAAGGTTACCTATGCTTATACTTTTGTATCTGTATAGTAAAATGGTCGACTGCAGGACACAAGTCCTTCTTCCAGCATCCGAAAAAAAACAACAACATTTGCCTCAGCCGACAAAGCATGGTTAGGTTAAAATTAAGTAAGTCATGGACATTTGGTTTAAAATTTTTCATCAAAAATTCTACATTTATCTTTCGGCATGTTCATTTTTTTGTGTATAGTGGACTGTTCACGTCATAATCCATAGTACGTCTATTTTGTTTATACATTTGCGGACATCGCACTTTAGCCTGTGTAGGCATCGCACTTCAGCGTATACCATCACAATTTAGCATATACCATCGCACTTTAGCTTGACCATCATACTTTAGCGTCCCCATCGCACTTTAGAGTCCTACATATATATATATATTTATATATATCTAACATTGTTGGGTTGATGTTTAGACGTGTTGTATATACATTATGTACACAGCCATGTATCACCATCATTGATGGCGATCCGATGGATACATCTGTTGTAGAGTTGTCACTGACTCAGACGTACTTATAAATATAATTATTTTCTGTGACTGTATATTACATTAATTTGTAGGATCCTTTACTATAGATAATTTAGCTGATCTGTAACAATAACATCTTCATGCCTTATATATCATGTACTGTAGTACGCTGCTAGATTAAAACTGACGAGGGAAGGTAACACACGGCCAGCGAAAGCTCTTTTTTTGAGAGCCCAGGTGGTTGTGTGGTCTAGCAGGACAGCTGCAGTGCACACGATTTGGTGTCACAATATCACAGTAGCATGGGTTCGAATCCCGGCGAGGGAAGAACCAAAAATTTGCAAAAGCAAATTTACAGATCTAACATTGTTGGGTTGATGTTTAGACAAGTTGTATATATATATATAATATATATCTGTCATAGAAGTGTTTGATCAATTGTTCGCTTTATTAAATACAGATAATTGCAATGTACATGATGTACAAGACCTCATAGTACATAACTTTAAATTTAAAATTTAAAATAATACACAGTGATGAAAAAACATTGAGCATATTGTGACAAATCTGGACTGATAATTGTTATTATTTAACCTATTATTTATTGTATATTACATATATCTATTTGAATATTGCCGGGTGGTCAACTTCTCGGGTGTGCACAAACACTGATAAATGCATTGACTTTCATACTCATGATTTAAACTATTTGTACTTTGCAAGTGATAAGGGCCAGTTTTATATGTATATCTTGGTAATGTTTACCTATGTCATGTATGTAATACTTTGATTTTCCCGTCATATAGTGGTTTATTTTGACAAATATCGTCGTGAGATTCAACTTGTTTACATCTGCCATGACACCGTTCTGTACTTTCACTTTGCGATCTCATATTATTATTTGTTTAAGTTAACACTTTATCAATGCAGATAAATTGTGTATTTATTATGTTTGTGCCTCCCTTTTCATTAACATTGTCTTTATTTATGATAGAACAGGGTTTTCATTGATCTCATTTAAGCATTATATCTAATGCGTAAGGTTATGTAAATTACACCCAAGTTCATACGCCGTATCGATAAAGGAATTTACTGTCCGTTTAAAAATAGCATTATGTAGAAATGTCCTTTTAGTTTTATTTGCTTTTAAATATAATTCGGACAAGAAGGACAAAATACGGACAACTCAATAACGAGTCTTTATTTAATAATAACGAAATCTGATTGTCTTCTTGAACGTTTCAAGCCAAAAGACGCAAGAAACGTTGCTTTTGATTGGACGATTAGATGTTTACTCTAACGTCATAGTAAGTGCCAAAAGACATAAATAGGAGCCTGTAGACAAACATGTCATTCTGAATCAATCTCTTGAACCGTCAACTACCTTTTATATTGACCACCCGATTTATTGCTTTATCTGTTGAATGATGAATGTGTATTTGATGTTTATTATATTGAAAGAAGAAGTCAAAATACTACTAAAATAAATATTGTTATGTTTATTACAAATGTGTTTCTCCACACTGCCATTTATTCCACTCCTCCTGAATGATGAGTTAAACAGTTTTATAGTAACCCTAGGTTGGTTACAATATTATATTAAATAACACATACTGGTTTATGAAAGGGTAATAGACCACATCCCTTGAAAATGCAAAAATATTGCCATTTACATAAGCTTGTGTACCACGACAGTCATCATATGCTCCCAAAAGGGTTTTTTAGCAAAAAAAACTTATTCATAGAAAGATTAATAATACACCAACAATTCATCTTACTTGTTTACAGGATTTTTTTAATTGAATAATACTTATATACAATTAAACATTATTGGACACCGAACAGGAGCAGAATATGTATTCTTTGTAACCTTGATGATGACATAATAAAAGTAATAGCAGGACACACGTCTAGGTGATACTTCCTTCTTCTTCTTTCGAATACGGGAGTAGTCTCCTAGGTAGGAGTGTAAAATACAGATACTGTATTCTCTTGAAATTTACTTGAGCTATTGTAGTACAGATAAAACTGTACAATTATTTACATTATAATACCCATTACATTGAGATACAGACGTAGTACTGCTTCATCATTTTTTGGACCATGGTCAAGAGAAAGCTATTCATTATTTAGTTCATTTACATTTTTGTAATCATGCGGTCTGCTGGAAGTATTATTCAATTTTGATTTTTATTTATCAACCTCTAGCTCTTGCCCCTGCCATGTCTTGTCTTATATGAATATCCTGCTTTGAACTTAACGTGCAATTTTGATTATTTCGCTTTTTGAAAGTTTGATTTTTTAAATAGAAAAGGGGCGAAAGTACATGTAAACACGGTTCTGATTATAATCAATCTTAGACATGTCAGACAAAATATAATTTTGGTATGGACAGAGCTGATTATTTGTGAGTAGAACTTCATATGTTAATTAGAATATAATATTTCTGATTCATATAGTGGTTCTTTCTGGATTTTTTTTTTGCAATGTTTTTGTGAGGAAAAAAATACTTCGACTTACAAAAAGGAAGTCAAGTTTTTACAGTAGTTTTAGAATCAATGACGGATTCAAACATGGAAATTTTTCCGAATCAAGATTGTCTTTCGAAGTCCTGTCACAGTGCGTCTTTATTCATGTTATTTAAAAAAGCAGATAACAATCTTATTGTTATATATAAATTTTAGATTTTTGGAAATTTGATCAAAGTTTTAAAATATAAAAATTCCAAATTGTGTAAAAGTTTTGAAATTTTGAAATTTTAACCAAATAATTAAAATATTAAAATTCTAAATATCGTTTTTGAATTTGATTGTTTAGAAGTTTGATCAAACTTTAAACATTCTTGAACTTAACGTGCAATTTTGATTATTTCGCTTTTTGAAAGTTTGATTTTTTAAATAGAAAAGGGGCGAAAGTACATGTAAACACGGTTCTGATTATAATCAATCTTAGTTAGGAATAAATAGCACGAAATCATTTTTTAATTACAAAATAAATAATTAAAAGAAGAAGTCGTTTTTTTTTTGTATTTACATATTAGACATCACATGGGATAACAGTGTCCAGAAATTTTAAGGTTGTGCATCTATTAAAAATATTTAAACCGGTATAAAAAAAAGTTGATTTAAATCTCTAATATAAGGTTAGAGTTTGGGATAAATAATTCAGAGCTATTTGGTGTCCCCAGTGCCAAACATTTATAGTATTATATATTTTTTTTTTTTTTTTTTATTAATTGCATTGTCTTATATGATTGAATTCAGTTCCAAGCAATGATACGGAGGAATACTAAATGTATGGTGCCGCAATGAACATTGTGCTAGGCGTGCTTCAGCTGCGGTCTCTAGACAAATAAGTGTACTGGTTCAGTGTTGGTTCAGTGATAATAGACATCTTACTAAACTCCGAAATATAACAATGAACTAAAATTAAAATCATACAAGAAAAGGCCAGAGGCTCCTAAATTGGGACAGGCGTACAAATGCGTCGGGTTAAACATGTTTGTTGATATCACAACCCTACCCCTCTTCCTCTATTCAATGCAGAATAAACAAACACACAGGCTCAGCAATACGCACTTTAAAAAAAATCGAAGTCCTATGTCAGAATAGGAAACAGAAGAAACTAATCACAATGACAATGATAATAAATTAACAAAGGATAGCTTTATATAAAGCTAGCAGTTACTGGCATATACCAGCTCCAGACCTCAATTAAACTAATTGAAAGATTCATCATATGAATAGCAAGCACAATCCTTCTCTGTTGTATTTATTGTATTTATTGCTAATTTGTTCCTGAACATTCATGAAATATTTGTCACTGGCAACCAAAAACCGATAATTTAAAATGGGTTGTTTAGATACAAATCACAAAGAAACTTAGGATTCAACTCCCGCGGGCAAAGTAGCCCTTATATATGGATTTTGATGTGTTTAACTTCACTTTGGCCAAGCACCTCTTCATTTGTTTCGGTTCTTATATTTACTCGAGTTTTAAATATCCAGTTTTCAGCGTTCCATAGGTGAATTCTTTACTTAAAATTCAGGGTTTTACATTGTACAGGTTTATCGAGAGCAACATTGGTGTATGGCCAAAAATGGAAAAATCCATCATGCAGCTGACAGCGTGGCACTCTTTTTTTCACGCCCCATTCTGACTGGAGGTACATGTGTTCTTTTATTTTGCTCAAAGTTGATTGCCGTACGATAACTTAAAAATGCTCAAATATTAACAAATACGAAACAATGATATCGATATCCCTTAATACAAAAAAAAAACCCTTTTCCTTGTATTTGCTATTTAAAAACAGTGGATGATTTAGGGCCCCAAATTGAGCTATGTATATGATAAATACATATACTTTTTCAGAAAGTTAGCAAACTGCCAGGGCAACTAACTAATAACACAGCATACATCTACTGGTATGAATTTGTTGCCCTGATCCTGTGCTACAAGTCAATATTTTTTATATGTGGCCCAAATATTATGCCCGCAACGTCTGTCAACCTAAGGTGTGCGTGTTTACGATAACGTTAACAAAATGACACCTCCGCTAACGCTATTGGGTCTAATGGTTTTCTCCGTTTTTAAAAAAATACCGGCGAGTTTATCGGCTGAGCACAATTTAAGTGTTATTAGTTAGTTGGCCTGGCAGTTTGCTAACTTTCTGCAACTATTTATAGGGGGTCGCTTGTATAGTTTGTCTACAATTCATTAAACGGAAGTGACTTTCCAGACTGTCATAGATTTCCGGGAGTGTGCTAAATGCCGAAAGTTGTTTCAACAAAGCATACATCTACTGGCATGAATTTGTTGCCCTGTTCCTGTGCTACAAGTCGATATCAATTTTTTTATGTGGCCCAAATATTATGCCCGCAACGTCTGTCAACCTAAGGTGTGCGTGTTTACGATAACGTTAACAAAATGACACCTCCGCTAACGCTATTGGGTCTAATCGTTTTCTCCGTTTTTTTAAAAATACCGGCGAGTTTATCGGCTGAGCACAACTTTGGTGTTATTAGTTAGTTGGCCTGGCAATTTGCTAACTTTCTGCCGCTATTTATAGGGGGTCGCTTGTATAGTTTGTCTACAATTCATTAAACGGAAGTGACTTTCCAGACTGTCATAGATTTACGGGAGTGTGCTAAATGCCGAAAGTTGTTTCAACAAAGCATACATCTACTGGTATGAATTTGTTGCCCTGTTCCTGTGCTACAAGTCGATATCAATTTTTTATATGTGGCCCAAATATTATGCCCGCAACGTCTGTCAACCTAAGGTGTGCGTGTTTACGATAACGTTAACAAAATGACACCTCCGCTAACGCTAAATTGGGTCTAATCGTTTTCTCCGTTTTTTCAAAAATACCGGCGAGTTTATCGGATGAGCACAATTTAAGTGTTATTAGTTAGTTGGCCTGGCAGTTTGCTAACTTTCTGCCGCTATTTATAGGGGGTCGCATGTATAGTTTGTCCACAATTCATTAAAAGGAAGTGACTTTCCAGACTGTCATATATTTCCGGGAGTGTGCTAAATGCCGAAAGTTGTTACAACAAAGCATACATCTACTGGTATGAATTTGTTGCCCTGTTCCTGTGCTACAAGTCGATATCAATTTTTTATATGTGGCCCAAATATTATGCCCGCAACGTCTGTCAACCTAAGGTGTGCGTGTTTACGATAACGTTAACAAAATGACACCTCCGCTAACGCTATTGGGTCTAATCGTTTTCTCCGTTTTTTCAAAAATACCGGCGAGTTTATCGGCTGAGCACAACTTTAGTGTTATTAGTAAGTTGGCCTGGCAGTTTGCTAACTTTCTGCAACTATTTATAGGGGGTCGCTTGTATAGTTTGTCTACAATTCATGAAACGGAAGTGACTTTCCAGACTGTCATAGATTTCCGGGAGTGTGCTAAATGCCGAAAGTTGTTACAACAAAGCATACATCTACTGGTATAAATTTGTTGCCCTGTTCCTGTGCTACAAGTCGATATCAATTTTTTATATGTGGCCCAAATATTATGCCCGCAACGTCTGTCAACCTAAGGTGTGCGTGTTTACGATAACGTTAACAGAATGACACTTCCGCTAACGCTATTGGGTCTAATCGTTTTCTCCTTTTTTTCAAAAATACCGGCGAGTTTATCGGCTGAGCATAACTTTAGTGTTATTAGTTAGTTGCCCTGGCAGTTTGCTAACTTTCTGCCGCTATTTATAGGTTTATAGGGGGTCGCATGTATAGTTTGTCCACAATTCATTAAACGGAAGTGACTTTTCAGACTGTCATAGATTTCCGGGAGTGTGCTAAATGCCGAAAGTTGTTACAACAAAGCATACATCTACTGGATGAATTTGTTGCCCTGATCCTGTGCTACAAGTCGATATCAATTTTTTATATGTGGCCTAAATATAATGCCCGCAACGTCTGTCAACCTAAGGTGTGCGTGTTTACGATAACGTTAACAAAATGACACCTCCGCTAACGCTATTGGGTCTACTCGTTTTCTCCGTTTTTTCAAAAATACCGGCGAGTTTATCGGCTGAGCACAACTTTAGTGTTATTAGTTAGTTGGCCTGGCAGTTTGCTAACTTTCTGTCGCTATTTATAGGGGGTCGCATGTATAGTTTGTCCACAATTCATTAAAAGGAAGTGACTTTCCAGACTGTCATATATTTCCGGGAGTGTGCTAAATGCCGAAAGTTGTTACAACAAAGCATACATCTACTGGTATGTATTTGGTGCCCTGTTCCTGTGCTACAAGTCGATATCAATTTTTTATATGTGGCCCAAATATTATGCCCGCAACGTCTGTCAACCTAAGGTGTGCGTGTTTACGATAATGTTAACAAAATGACACCTCCGCTAACGCTATTGGGTCTAATCGTTTTCTCCGTTTTTTCAAAAATACCGGCGAGTTTATCGGCTGAGCACAACTTTAGTGTTATTAGTTAGTTGGCCTGGCAGTTTGCTAACTTTCTGCCGCTATTTATAGGGGGTCGCATGTATAGTTTGTCCCCAATTCATTAAACGGAAGTGACTTTCCAGACTGTCATAGATTTCCGGGAGTGTGCTAAATGCCGAAAGTTGTTACAACAAAGCATACATCAACTGGTATGAATTTGTTGCCCTGATCCTGTGCTACAAGTCGATATCATTTTTTTATATGTGGCCCAAATATTATGCCCGCAACGTCTGTCAACCTAAGGTGTGCGTGTTTACGATAACGTTAACAAAATGACACCTCCGCTAACGCTATTGGGTCTAATCGTTTTCTCCTTTTTTTCAAAAATACCGGCGAGTTTATCGGCTGAGCATAACTTTAGTGTTATTAGTTAGTTGCCCTGGCAGTTTGCTAACTTTCTGCCGCTATTTATAGGTTTATAGGGGGTCGCATGTATAGTTTGTCCACAATTCATTAAACGGAAGTGACTTTCCAGACTGTCATAGATTTCCGGGAGTGTGCTAAATGCCGAAAGTTGTTACAACAAAGCATACATCTACTGGATGAATTTGTTGCCCTGATCCTGTGCTACAAGTCGATATCAATTTTTTATATGTGGCCTAAATATAATGCCCGCAACGTCTGTCAACCTAAGGTGTGCGTGTTTACGATAACGTTAACAAAATGACACCTCCGCTAACGCTATTGGGTCTAATCGTTTTCTCCGTTTTTTCAAAAATACCGGCGAGTTTATCGGCTGAGCACAACTTTAGTGTTATTAGTTAGTTGGCCTGGCAGTTTGCTAACTTTCTGTCGCTATTTATAGGGGGTCGCATGTATAGTTTGTCCACAATTCATTAAAAGGAAGTGACTTTCCAGACTGTCATATATTTCCGGGAGTGTGCTAAATGCCGAAAGTTGTTACAACAAAGCATACATCTACTGGTATGTATTTGGTGCCCTGTTCCTGTGCTACAAGTCGATATCAATTTTTTATATGTGGCCCAAATATTATGCCCGCAACGTCTGTCAACCTAAGGTGTGCGTGTTTACGATAATGTTAACAAAATGACACCTCCGCTAACGCTATTGGGTCTAATCGTTTTCTCCGTTTTTTCAAAAATACCGGCGAGTTTATCGGCTGAGCACAACTTTAGTGTTATTAGTTAGTTGGCCTGGCAGTTTGCTAACTTTCTGCCGCTATTTATAGGGGGTCGCATGTATAGTTTGTCCCCAATTCATTAAACGGAAGTGACTTTCCAGACTGTCATAGATTTCCGGGAGTGTGCTAAATGCCGAAAGTTGTTACAACAAAGCATACATCTACTGGTATGAATTTGTTGCCCTGATCCTGTGCTACAAGTCGATATCATTTTTTTATATGTGGCCCAAATATTATGCCCGCAACGTCTGTCAACCTAAGGTGTGCGTGTTTACGATAACGTTAACAAAATGACACCTCCGCTAACGCTATTGGGTCTAATCGTTTTCTCCTTTTTTTCAAAAATACCGGCGAGTTTATCGGCTGAGCATAACTTTAGTGTTATTAGTTAGTTGCCCTGGCAGTTTGCTAACTTTCTGCCGCTATTTATAGGTTTATAGGGGGTCGCATGTATAGTTTGTCCACAATTCATTAAACGGAAGTGACTTTCCAGACTGTCATAGATTTCCGGGAGTGTGCTAAATGCCGAAAGTTGTTACAACAAAGCATACATCTACTGGATGAATTTGTTGCCCTGATCCTGTGCTACAAGTCGATATCAATTTTTTATATGTGGCCTAAATATAATGCCCGCAACGTCTGTCAACCTAAGGTGTGCGTGTTTACGATAACGTTAACAAAATGACACCTCCGCTAACGCTATTGGGTCTAATCGTTTTCTCCGTTTTTTCAAAAATACCGGCGAGTTTATCGGCTGAGCACAACTTTAGTGTTATTAGTTAGTTGGCCTGGCAGTTTGCTAACTTTCTGTCGCTATTTATAGGGGGTCGCATGTATAGTTTGTCCACAATTCATTAAAAGGAAGTGACTTTCCAGACTGTCATATATTTCCGGGAGTGTGCTAAATGCCGAAAGTTGTTACAACAAAGCATACATCTACTGGTATGAATTTGTTGCCCTGATCCCGTGCTACAAGTCGATATCATTTTTTTATATGTGGCCCAAATATTATGCCCGCAACGTCTGTCAACCTAAGGTGTGCGTGTTTACGATAACGTTAACAAAATGACACCTCCGCTAATGCTATTGGGTCTAATCGTTTTATCCATTTTTTTCTCAAAAATACCGGCGAGTTCATTGGCTGAGCACAACTTTAGTGTTATTAGTTAGTTGCCCTCGCAGTTTGCTAACTTTCTGCCGCTATTTATAGGGCGTCACATGTATAGTTTGTCCACAATTCATTAAACGGAAGTGACTTTCCAGACTTTCATAGATTTCCGGGAGTGTGCTTAATGCCGAAAGTTGTTACAACAAAGCATACATCAACTGGTATGAATTTCTTGCCCTGTTCCTGTCCTACAAGTCGATATAAATTTTTTATATGTGCCCATTAAAAACTAGGTTTTGGTATTGAATGAATACAACACCACATGCAGTTTTGTGAGTCCTTTCTTAGTATTGGTATAAGTATTTTTTCATCATTGACAGTTCAATTTTTTGTTCAGGTAAATTAATCAATGAGTGATAGATTTCTCTTGATGGAAATTTAAAGGTCCTGGTGAATAAACTATACAGAGAACAATACCTGTTGTATTTGTTAGATGGGACAATAGAACTGCCAAAAGTTTAAATCGACAGGTAACTTGCAAGTAAATCTATGGAAAACTATCATAGGGTTTGCTATAAGATCATAAACAAGCTTCTGTCCAAGTTTGGTACAAACCCAGGACAGTTTAAGAAAGTTATTAAAATTTAAAAAAAAACTTTAACCACAGAGTGAATGTTCCAGCAGAAAAACTAAGTCCATTTATAAGTAAAATACAGAAATAATAGAATCTTATTTTTACGAAATTTACTTCTGGATACTATTTGATGATCATAAACAACCTTCTGTCTAAGTTTGGTAGAAATCCATGGTAGTTTAGGAAAGTTATTCAAATTTCAAAAACTTTAACCACAGAGTGAATATTTGGGGACGCCGCCGCCAGCGGAATGTTGGATCGCTATGTCATGCTTTTTCGACTAAAGTCGAAGGCTTTTCAAAAATACCTAGACCAAGAGGAGATAACTCTGTGGAAAAGCTTCATTTGGTCCGCAATAAATAGACATTATATCAAATTATTCATATTCCTCTTTTCAGATATATTTTCAATAAAAGAAGCCTACGATCTTTTGAAAATAATTTATTCACTATCACAGATATTGTATACACAGATGAAACATATATATTAATTTACAAAACAAAAGAAAAATACTAGTTCAACATTTGCTCTTCATGTTAAGTCTAAATATATAGTAGCAAACTTTTAGAGATGAAACAAAAAATGCTTAATGTAAAGGGACATAATACAGTAAAATTACTATTATAGCACTTTCTTGTGTATGTGAAAGACACTGTAAATTCAGTAAATAATGTGTGAATTTTTCATTGCAATTTTTGAGATTTATAATTGGGTCTTCAGAAAAAACTGCATAGAGATCAATGTATCAGGTATAAGAATGCAAGTAAAATGGAAGCATACTAAGTCCTTATCAGATCTAAATTCCTAATTGGTCATTTCATTTGTTTATTGTCATGATAGTAAAGTAATGTTCTATGGTACAGAATTTATTTTAGAATCAAGTAACTGTGGTCTCACATTAGTGTCAGCTGTAAAAGATTCAACTAATAAATGCAAACTTTGGGTTGCTGTCTCGTTAACCAACATCACTATTGTTCATAAACATTTAATTCTGAAAATACAATAAAATCATAAACACTGGGCTTTAAATTTTGGATGCAAAATTTGTGTTTTGTCTACAAAGACTCACCAGTTGCTCTCAAATAAAATTTAAAAAATCTTTCATTACAGAATGCTCAAAATTATAACATTTTCACAATTTAGACTAAAACAAAGTTTACTTTTAAACCTTTACCTTCACCCAACTAAGGTGCAATTGAATGTAAATGTTAAAACCAGTTTTAATTGATTCTCTGTTATCTTTACCAATGAAACTAATATAACTAAAAAAAAACTCTGAACAGAGCTAACAAATAGTTCCTTTATATCACCGTTTGTGTAGATATGGCATAGTCCAATGTATTTTTGGGAAACCCTAAAAATCATTAAAAATTTCAAATCAACAATAATAACTCTGTGCACAATGCAATTAGGCACCGAAAATTTTCAGAAAGCATCCTAAAAATCTATAAAATTAGATATAGGAAGAATTGCAGATATTGAAGTGAAATAGACATACTACGTTCAATTATGTACACACTGGCTTCAATAAGTGATGATAATATCTCAAAAAAAAAGTTCTTGTTGTAACAATCAATATATCCTAAAAGTTACAAATAAAAATAACAAAGAAAACAGTTTTTTTTCAAATTATAACTTTAAACAAGAGAATCCTATCAGCTGACTGGTCCTGATTCACACTGTAGTTGTTACATATCACAGGTCTCAGTATTCCCCCAAATGTACAACAAATAATATGTCCTTGATGTCTGAAATCTCCATGATACTTCATTGGTCCAACTTTCGATATGTAAACTACACAACAACTAATGATTCACTAACTGGCATACTTATTACACCTGTTATAATGGGTATACTCTTTCCTTCTTTTAAAACAAACACCTGTAATAATAGGTAAATAATGTACAAGTTATAGTAAAATTGGTGTTTGGTTAATTGATGAAATTGAAAGCAATAATTAATGCAGTTGTTTTTTAAAAACTTTAGATGAAAAATTTTATGCTTAAGGACATACAATACAGTTTTGATCCCACAATGATTTTTTACGACAATTTGCACACGCTATTTATCAACTTTGTCAAATCAAATGTTATAAAAAATATTATTTTATATGGTGCTTTGAGAGATAAATGGGATTGAAATTTAAACATTTGCCAACCAGATGCTCTGCAGGGCTCCGCTTTATACGATCGCAGTGGTCCAACCCTGAACAGTTGGGGCAAGTATGGACACAACATTTAAGCTTGATACAGCTCTGAAATTGGATTGTGATTAAGTAGTTGACACATCATTGGTTTCTGACACAGAATGAATGTGGTCTAATGAACTTAAAAAAAAATATTTTTTTGCTATTGAGCAATACAAATGAATTTTAATCCCCTAAACAAAAAATATTTGTAGAAAAATTCTTTTCAATTTCTGAAATCTGAAATGAGAAAAATTTTACATCCCTACCCCTACCCCCCTCCCACATTTTTTTTCACCTCCCCTGTTTACTTATCAAAAAAAATAATCTCAAGTTAAATTTCTAATGGAGTTGGCAACAATAACTGCTCATTTAATTACATCATAAAATATTAAAATATAAAATGACATACATTTCTTTTAGACAATAAACAGTAACTTCTAAAAATAAATTTACAGCTACACATCTCAAGACAATCATCATTTCTTAATACATAATTTTTAAGCAGTGAAAGGGAGGTAATCAAGTAATCAAGTATATATATAACAGTGGTCTTTAAATTTGAATTGGATTACCTCCCCTTTACTGTTTTTAAATTTTCTAAATTGTCCTTTAACCAAAAAAACCCTTGTTTTTCCCTTTTTTGTCCCTAATTGCTTGATGATTTGAACCATAACCCTGCCCCCCCCCCCCCCCATAACCATGCCTTTGTAGTAAAGAAACTTGTGGTATAATTTCAGAGAGATTTATACACTTGAACACAAGTTATTGACTAAAAACTAAAAAAAAAAGAAGTTTATTTTGGCCCCTAATGCCTACACATTTAAGATAATAACCCCCAAAATTAATCCAAACCTTCTTGATGGTACAATTTCAGAGCAATTAAAATGCTTATACACAAGTTGATATCCTGAAAGTAGAAAAATGCTTGTTTTGGGCCCCTTTTGGGAACCATATGCCCAATCCCTACCTTTCTTTTGAGGTATTGAACCTTTTTATAAAATTTCTTAGAGATCCCTTCACTTAAACTTAAGTTATTGTTCGGACACTAAATGCGTCTTCGGACGATGATGCAGACATTGACGCAGACGACGACATCATACCATTTTATAAATGCAAAAAATACAAATTTCTTTCCTTTGGACAGGCATTTTTGTTTCAAAAGATAAGATCAGATAAACACAAATAGATTTTGTAAAACCATTTCCTTTCTCAAAGCTGTAACTGATTTTTTTCTGGAAATTGCTACAACTAATTTTTATACATAACCAAGCTATATATTATTTTAAAAAGTGGGGTCCATGTACTGGATTTTAGACAAATGATTAAAATCAGTCGAAGAATGCATCTTTCATGATATGTCACAACTTGATTTCGTGAACAATAACATTTTACATTAGCAACATTACTATCTCACCTGTAACTGGCCTGAGAACACAGTTATTTCATAGTACATTTCTTTTAGACAATAAATTCGAATTAAAAAAATCGCACCTGCTCTTTCTCCAAAAGATTTTTACAGTGCTGTGTACTACTAGTGGGACAAATAATATTAAATTATAGAAACTTCTACCAGCTCTAATTCAAAATATTGACAATTCTGTTTGACAGCTTCAAACGTACTAAAATTTGACCTTTTTTAACAGGATCAAATCACTACTTAACATAAAGATTCAGCACCAAAATTTTTTTAACATGCAATTTCATCCCACTACTTAATATTTCATGCATTAAATATAAAGAAATTAATTAAGAAAGTGTATCAAAAAAAAATTGCAAGTTATACACTGTTCACACTAGGGACTATATTTGTAGACAACAAAAACCAAAGGATGATAACTTTGTCCTTGTACCAACTGTATCATATGCCCATAAAAGTCAATTTAAACAATTTATGAGTCACATACGACAGTTCCTGGGAAATACATTTCCACCATTATATAGGGTTCTAGTTTTTCACAAAGTATTTAATATTGATAAATCAGTAAAGTAATGGTTGTGTGAATAATTAATCGGTTAAAAATAGGAAACAAACCTTAACATTATCAGATATTCCTTTATCACTCTGACATTCAACAAATGTGTCGAAGGCATAGTTCAATCCTGGTACTAGCATAGGAACCTACAGATAAATATAAATCTATTATACTGACATAATAACTAGTAACTAAAACCACTTACATGAACATTCAAAAGCATTAATTCACTTATATATTCTAAGTTTGAGGGCATACTTCTTATATGTATAGATTATCAGGTTTTCTACACATTGATATTGTAAAATATCAGCCGCGAGCCACAATATGGACCTTTTTGGTGAGTGAGCGTAGCCAACGAGCTAAAAAGTTTCACATTGTGTCGAGCAGCTGATATTTTACGATATCTATACAAAGAAAACCTGATTATCTTTTTATCGTTTATCTCCCTAAGACAGTTTTACGCTTGACAAAAGCAAGCTTGATAACGTCTCCTCTCGCATTGTGACGTCGCTGATAACTTCTCCTCTCACATTGTGACGTCGCTGATAATGCCTGGTCTCGTTTTGAAGTTTTGATACGAGAATTACAGAGCAACTGAGCAGGGTGATATAGGCAGAGGGAAGGACGATAAACAGATATATACAGCCATGCAGCTAGAAATAAAGTCTTTTTAATATTATCAGCATGATTTTCTACAGATTCTATCTATGGATTAAATATTATTTATGCATCACATTAAATAATGCTGTAATCTTGTAAAATAAATTGTATACATAATACAATCGCATCTCTATCACATGTATATTTTTTACTCAAGAAAATTAAAAGTACAGTTGAGCAGACTACTTCAATTTCTAGGAGAATGTCAAACTGCTTCATATGTGACGTACACATTTTTGGAAAATCATAGTGTCAAATTGGAATGAAATGTTCTATAGATATGTATAATCCAAATCTTCTTTTATTCATATATCTTTAATGAAACTATTGTCATACTAAATTTTTCAATGCTTAACTTATCTTAACTTATATCATTTATAGGAAACTATTTAGATTACCTGTAGATATGCTTTCTTGAATACATATAACTTTTCATCATACTGGAATGTGATGATTAGGTTTGATGATGCTTGATTTAATGAAGTATTCTGTAAGTTTACTGTCAGCTTAAATGTTGGACCAATTCCTTGCACCTGAAAAAATGTCAAAAAAGGATGAAATTGAGCCCTTAAAAAAATAATTAATGAAACATTTACTTCTTGAGATTCATAATGAATACGAACACATGTATTTAATTTTCATTCTATCCATTATATGTTTATCATGTGTGTTATCTGCAATAAAAGAATTATACATAATGATTCTTTTCAAATATATTTGAACCATGAAAATCAGTTTTAGATCATTACTGACAACTAACAGACAGACAATTCAGATCCTATATATATACAATGCATCTCCAGATGAGGGAATTTCTGACTGTGTTGAAGACCCATTGGTGACCTTTGGCTGTTTTATGCTCTTTGGTCGGGTTGTTGTCTCTTTTGACACATTCCCCATTTCCATTCTCAATTTTAAATTAAGAATTGATTCATGTTGATCCATGCAATTTCCATTTCTTTCAAAATTCTAATATATATTGTTCAAAGAATAGAAAATCTTACTGTAAGCTATTGCTCACTTACATTAGCCCTGCTTTGATTATTCTGTAAACATGAAGCTATAAAATGTGTTTGATTAATTTATAAATTATCTGTTACAAAATTTTAATAAGCAATGAATTTGAAACCGCATCACAAGATAAAGCATGATGACATGAAGTTTGATTAAAATTTTCACAAAGCTATAATAAGTAGCTCCTATGTTTAATAACTTACTGTGGCATTTAGTTTAAGTGGCTCCATAGGGTCAGATGATATAGGGTTCATGCTATTTTCTAATGACTTGGCATATTCTCTAGCTGTATTCAATCTTAATAAGTATAAATCTCTCTGAAATGTTCTGTGCATTGCTGCAAATAAATAATCTATAAATTGACAAATGATCATTCAAACTTGAAATTGAAAAAACGATAAGAAAGATAAGAAGTCAAATTTTGCTGAATTAGTTAGTAGACTTTTTATAGGTGTGATTGCCCTTAAAACAATTAAATTTGTAAAGAAAAATGTAGAGCTAGTATAAAGGCTTTATAACTTTAATTCTAAAGTACAAAAAGCACTTACACACTGCATTTTCCCTCTCTCTCATTGTCTGATCTACAAATAGTTTAGTTTTCTTTGGAACATTTAGCCTTGTATTCTGTGCTGCTGGAGGTCCTGCTGATATATCTTTTTCTTCAAACGTTGCATTCCTCTTCAGGATCTTTATTAGTAAGCCTCCTCCTATAATGTAGAAAAAATCTTGTTAGCAAGCTATTTTAAGATCTCTGATTTTTCTTTGTAAAAAATATTTGTACACTTGTTTGTTAAATGATTTTATTTATAAGTTTAAAATTAATGTTTTTTTCTTGACTAAACCTTTCAAATCATGCATGTTTATTTCAATTGTGTTTTTGTATGGTTATCTCCATCTTTAAAGAAGGTAAGCTGATTCAAATAAATCTTCTATATTTAGTAAATGGATATATCTTTTTAAAGCCTGACGTCTGCTGCAGATGATTCTCTAAGTGTCACCTTTGTGGACACCAATTTATTTGGATTTAGGAAAAATTTATTTTCTTTGATACTTGAGTTTGTGATTTTGTCAAATTCTGCAAGCAAACGTTTAAGAAATTTGTATTTTGTTACTCTTTAAATAAGTGGTTAACCTTAGCTATACCCCTGAAATCCACAAAACTAGAGGCTCTAAAGAGCCTGTGTCGCTCACCTTGGTCTATGTGCATATTAAACAAAGGACACAAATGGATTTATGACAAAATTGTATTTTGGTGATGGTGATGTGTTTGAAGTTCTTACTTTACTGAACGTTCTTGCTTCTTACAATTATATCTATAATGAACTTTGCCCATTAGTAACAGAGAAAAATATTTGGTAAAAATTTACATAAATTTACCAAATTAATGAAAATTGTTAAAAATTGACTATAAAGGGCAATAACTCCTTAAGGGGTCAATTGACCATTTAGGTCATGTTGACTTATTTGTAGATCTTACTTTGATGAACATTATCGCTGTTTACAGTTTATCGCTATCTATAATAGTATTCAAGATAATAACCAAAAACAGCAAAATTTCTTTAAAATTACCAATTGGAGGGCAGCAACCCAACAACCGGTTGTCCAATTCATGTGAATATTTCAGGGCAGATATATATTGACTTGATTAACAATTTAACTCCTTGTCAGATTTCCTCTAAATGATTTGGTTTCAGAGTTATAAGCAAAAAACTACATTTTACCCCTGTTCTATTTTTAGCCGTGGTGGCCATCTTGGTTGGATGGCCAGGTCATCGGACACATTTTTCAAACAAGGTACCTGAAAGATGATTGTGGCCAAGTTTGAATTAATTTGGCCCAGTAGTTTCAGAGGAGAAGATTTTTGTAAAAGGTAACTAAGATTTACGAAAAATGGTTAAAAATTGACTATAAAGGGCAATAACTCCTTAAGTGGTCAACTGACCATTTCGGTCATGCTGACTTATTTGTAAATTTTACTTTGATGAACATTATTGCTGTTTACAGTTTATCTCTATCTATAATAATATTCAAGAGAATAACCAAAAACAGCAATATTTCCTCAAAATTACCAATTCAGGGGCAGCAACCCAACTACGGGTTGACCGATTCATCTGAAAATTTCAGGGCAGATAGACCTTGACCTGATAAACATTTTTACTCCTGTCAGATTTCCTCTAAATGTTTTGGTTTTTGAGTTATAAGCCAAAAACTGCATTTTACCCCTATGTTCTTTTTTTAGCCGTGGCAGCCATCTTGGTTGGTTGACCGGGTCACGTCACACATTTTTTAAACTAGATACCCCAAAGATGATTGTGGCCAAGTTTGGATTAATTTGGCCCAGTAGTTTCAGAGGAGAAGATTTTTGTAAAAGATTACTTAGATTTATGAAAAATGGTTAAAAATTGACTATAAAGGGCAATAACTCCTAAAGGGGTCAACTGACCATTTCGGTCATGTTGACTTATTTGTTAATCTAACTTTGCCGAACATTATTGCTGTTTACAGTTTATCTCTATCTATAATAATATTCAAGACAATAACCAAAAACAGCAAAATTTCCTCAAAATTACCAATTCAGGGGCAGCAACCCAACAACAGGTTGTCCGATTCATCTGAAAATTTTAGGGCAGATAGATCTTGACCTGATAAACATTTTTACCCCATGTTAGATTTCCTCTAAATGCTTTGGTTTTTGAGTTATAAGCCAAAAACTGCATTTTACCCCTATGTTCTATTTTTAGCCGTGGCAGCCAGCTTGGTTGGTTGACCGGGTCACGTCACACATTTTTTAAAACTAAATACCCCAATGATGATTGTGGCCAAGTTTGGTTCAATTTGGCCTAGTAGTTTCAGAGGAGAAGATTTTTGTAAAAGTTAACGACGCCGGACGACGATGACGCCGGACGACGATGACGCCGGACGACGCCGGACGCCAAGTGATGAGAAAAGCTCACCTGGCCCTTTGGGCCAGGTGAGCTAAAAAAGGAATGAAGCAATCTTTGAGTATTCAAAATGTTGTGTAGAAGATAACTGTATAAGAGTATGAAGGTAATTTCACTAAACTTATTCCAGGACTATATTATTCACATAGTCTATTACAAAATGTATAGTAATCATTCGTCTTTTCTTCTCATATTCTACTAATGCATCCTTTCATAAAATCTACCAATGTAAAATTTGGAACTCAAATCTTTCAACTTTTTTTATTTTTTGGTTATTTCGGAAGTATACTATATATTTTGAAATGAACAATATAAAACATTTGCTGCAATGTATATGAAATAAATGAGAAATAATGAATGTTTCATAGAGATAGGAAGCCACTTAATTCTTTACTCCATAATGACGCCTTTTCACGCCACCCCCTATACTCCATAATTATGCCTTTTGATGCCACCCCCTTTTACTCCATAATGAAGCCTTTTGACGCCACCCCTTTTTACTCAATAAAGATGCCTTTTGAGGCCACCCCTTTACTCTTTAATGCACCTGTTGATGCCTCAGTTGAAAGATCTTGCCTACGAAAATCTGTATCAGACTTAATAAAATTTGTATCTAATATAAATAGTTGACACAACAAAAGTTTCTGACACAGAATGAATGTGGTCTAATGAACTTAAAAAAAACTTTCTTTGCTTTTGAGCAATACACTATGCTGTGGAATATAAATCCCTAAAAATAAATATTTGAAATCTGAAATGAGAACATCTTTGCTTAATAATTTGATCCATTACCCCCTTTAACCATCCATTTGTAGTATGGAAACTTGTTGTATAATTTCAGAGAGATTTATACACTTAAACACAAGTTATTGACTGGAAACTACAAAAATGCTAATTTGGGCCTCTTTTTTGCCCCTCACCAATTGAAACTCCCCTTGAAGAAAGAACCCCAAAACTCAATTCCAGCCTTTCCTTTGTAGTAAGAAACCATGTAGTATAATTTCAGAGAGATCCATACACTTAAACACAAGTTATTGTCTGTAAACTAGAAAAATGCTTCTTTTTGGCTCTTTTTTGGACCCTTATTATGTTCAGGGACATTAACCCCAAACTGACACCAAGCCTTCCCTTCATTATATTGAACCTTGTGGTACAATGTCAGAAAGATCCATACAGTTAAACATAAGTTTTTGTCCTGAAACTTCAAAAATGCTTGTTTTTGACTCCTTTTTGGGCCCTTAATTTCTAAACTGTTTGCTCCATAACCCTTAAAATAAATCCCAACCTTCTACTTAATGATATGAACATTGTAGTACAATTTCAGAGTAATTGAAATACTTATACACAACTTATTGTCCTGAAACTAAATAAATGTATGTTATGGGCCCCTTTGGGCCCCTTATTCCTAAACCAATGGGACCATAACCCCCCAAAATCAATCCCAACCTTCCTTTTAAGGTTATAAACATTGTGTTAAAATTTATTGATTTCTATTTACTTATACCAAAGTTATTATCTGGAAACCATCTGTCTTAGGACAACACTGACGACGACAACGTGATACCAATATACAACCTTTGCGGTTGTATAAAGGATATTTATTCATGAGAATATCTGACTGGAATTTCATTGATGAAATATTTGTTTTGGCAATGCATTAATACTTTAAACCTAATAATTTTGTTTTATTGAAAAAATCCTATGCAAAGTATATGAAAAAAAAATCCATAAAGGAAGGGGTTAAGTTAAAGGCACTTAAAACAATCAACATCTAGAACCAGCATTAAATAAAGTCTAAATCAGCCTCTGAGTTCCTACCTCTTGTGGTCATTACTAATGTAGCGTCTTCTCTCCCAAATCTACCAAACTTCAGACCAGTAACAATGTCCTCTGTACTAATAACATTCACCAAATACTTCTCCTTGTACAGATGGACCTGACAGTTATTAAGAGCTAGGATGACACCTTTAAATCCTTTAGATGGATAATCCATTGTTTCCATTGTAGTAATACTAGCTGGTAACTTTACAGTCCAAACCTTCTTACCCTGTGCATAGACATACAGTTTCAATCTTAAAACAGCTTATTTTAAACAAATAATGCAAAAATATAAATAACATCTGTATAATCAAATTGCTTTTGATTTCACATTTATGGATTTAATAAACAACTGTCTAGCAAATATGTACTTAAAAGTTAGTAACTATGAAAGCACAAGAAAGTAGAATATATCTACTATCATTTGTTTAATTGTTTAAGCTTCAATGCCACTGAACCATTATATCAGTGGTTGTAGAATAAACAATTTTAACCATTCATGTGTTAACCTTTTTTGCTGGCAAGGAGCCAAATTCAGATACTCTTCATCTGAAGAAAATTTTAGAAGTTGAAATCAAAATTCTTTCATTGAAGCAGTACCTTTACCACAGGTCTATTTACATTTAAAATTTTCCAGTTTAACAAAAATATTAACTGTAAAATTAAACTGTGATGAAACTAACTTTGAAAAAATTCTTGATCAATGTGCAGATGTGTGACAACCTTCTTCAAAAAGAAAAACAGAAGACTTGTCAATGTTGTTTAATATTTATTTGCATTTGAACTCTTCTTTCTTAGTATAGAGTATTTAACTTAGCCACATGGTGCTAAAAGTATGTCATTATGTGGTAATAGTAAGTATTTGATTTTTTTCAGTGAGAACGTGCTACATGCACTTTTTAAAAAAACGCACCCCTCTATTTTCAAATCCTAGATGAAACACTGAGTAATAACTTAAAAAGTATTGAAAAAGAAAAAGACAGCATCAATTATAATCAATCCTACCTTAGATGTGAAACAATGCATGGTTTCATCCATAGTTCCTACGTATATTGTTTTGTTTATTCTCTCTAAGCCAACTGGCTGTGAGTTCAGCTCTATACAATGTTTTAGGTAGTCTGAACTTCCCCTACAAATACATCATATAAATACATATTATTCAAATTACCTGTTATTAATAAAAAGCTTCAACCAGATGCTCCGCAGGGCGTAGCTTTATACGACCGCAGAGGTTGAACCCTGAACGGTTAGGGCAAGTATGGACACAACATTCAAGCTGGATTCAGCTCTAAATTTGGATTGTGATTAAATAGTTGACACAGCATAGGTTTCTGACACAGAATGAATGTGTTTTAATGAACTTAAAATTTTTGTTTCTCTTAGAGCAATTCACTATGCTGTTGAATATTAATCCTCTCAAAAAAATGTTTGAAGAAATTTTCTTTTTTATTTATGAAATTTCAAATGAGAAAAATTGAACCCAATTTTTTTAATCACATCCCCCTTTCCCTTATTCCAAAACTAATCTCAATTAAAATTTCTAATGGAGTTTGCAACAATAACTACTCATTTAAATACATCATAAAATATTAAGATGTAAAAAAACTGCTTGTTATCACTGAATGGTAAAGATTATTTTAATTTATCAGTTGGTAGTAAAAAGTGAATATACATTGTATATTGTATATAACAAAGATTTAAGTTGATTCTGGACAAAGAAAGATAACTCCAATTAAAAAAAAATCTTGCTATTGCACAATATTTTGCAATTAGATATTTCTTGCTTACTATTCTGGACAAAGAAAGATAACTCTAATTAAAAAAAAATTTGATATTTCACAATATTGTGCAATTAGATATTTCTTGCCATTGCGCAATACTGTGCAATTGAAAAGACTTGCTATTGCACAATACTTAATATAATAATTTTAGATCCTGATTTGGACCAACTTGAAAACTGGGCCCATAATAAAAAATCTAAGTACATTTTTGGATTCAGCATATCAAAGAACTTCAAGATTTCAATTTTTGTTAAAATCAGACTAAGTTTAATTTTGGACCCTTTGGACCTTAATGTAGACCAATTTGAAAACGGGACCAAAAGTTAAGAATCTACATACACAGTCATGACAGTTAGATTCAGCATATCAAAGAACCCCAATTATTCAATTTTGATGAAATCAAACAAAAGTTTAATTTTGGACCCTTTGGGCCCCTTATTATGTTGGGACCAAAACTCCCAAAATCAAACCCAACCTTTCTTTTATGGTCATAAACCTTGTGTTTAAATTTCATAGATTTCTATTTACTTATACTAACGTTATGGTGCGAAAACCAAGAAAAATGCTTATTTGGGTCCCTTTTTGGCCCCTAATTCCTAAACTGTTGGGACCTAAACTCCCAAAATCAATACCAACCTTCCTTTTGTAGTCATTAACATTGTGTTTAAATTTCATTGATTTCTATTTACTTAAACTAATGTTATTGTGCGAAAACCAAGAATAATGCTTATTTGGGCCCTTTTTTGGCCCCTAATTCCTAAACTGTTGAGACCAAAACTCCCAAAATCAATCCCAACCGTTCTTTTGTGGTCATAAACCTTGTGTCAAAATTTCATAGATTTCTATTAACTTAAACTAAAGTTATAGTGCGAAAACCAAGAAAATGCTTATTTGGGCCCTTTTTGGCCCCTAATTCCTAAAATGTTGGGACCATAACTCCCAAAATCAATACCAACCTTCCTTTTGTGGTCATAAACCTTGTGTTAAAATTTCATAGATTTCCATTCACTTTTACTAAAGTTAGAGTGCGAAAACTAAAAGTATTCGGACGCCGGACGACGACGACGACGACGCCGACGCCAACGTGATAGCAATATACGACGAAAATTTTTTCAAAATTTGCGGTCGTATAAAAAATGGTTCTGATAAAATACTGGACCATCATGACATTACTATATCAAGACTTCTCCAATTTTATAAAGGAAGATATTGTCACCAGTTTTTAACTAGATATTTTACACAACTGAAGATGAAACGAATTATAATGTGGAAGTTGTGAGAAAATGTGAGTAGCCTTTTATAGATGTACAGGAGAAAAAGATAAAAGTTTATTTAAATATATTTGTGTTATCCTTTATATTTTTTTTTATCATAATTAAGACATACATTATTCACAAATATTGTCTTCATAAAGGATCTGATGCAATAATGACCTTATTTGAAAGAAATTGAAACTTGGAAGTTTTTATTTAAGTTTTATATTTGTGTCATTTTAAAATTTGGAGTAAAAGAAAACAAACAAGAATGTGTCCATAGTACATGGATGTCCCACTTGCAATATCATTTTCTTTGTTCAATGGACCGTGAAATTGTGGTCAAAAGTCTAATTTTGCATTTAAACCAGAAAGATCATATCATAGGGAACATGTGTACTAAGTTTAAAGTTGATTGGACTTCAACATCATCAAAAACTACCTTGACCAAAAACTTTAACCTGAATATTGCACTATTATTTTCTATGTTCAGTGGACCGTAAATCTGGGTCATAAATCTAATTTCAACTTCAACTTCATCAAAAACTACTTTGACAAAAAACTTTATCCTGAAACAGGACAGACAGACAGAAAGACGAACGAACGCACAGACCAGAAAACATAATGCCCCTCTACTATCGTAGGTGTGGCATAAAAATATGTTGTTTACAATCCCTGTACAACACATTAAAATGTCTTTTCCATGTCATGGAAAAGTTCCTTCTACACACATTCATGAAAAAAATCATCTTTTTTTGGTCAATTTTTTAATAGTTTTTATACATGCAAGTAAAAGGCACATACAAGAACCAACTAAATAATTTACCACAATGTTTGTCAATAGGAACAACACTCCTCATATTATAATCTTACTATTGGATGGTGGAAATCATTAGAATTTATTGTATTTAGGTATATGGCAAATACTCGTGGATAATATAGTCTAATGTAGAACTATTTAAACTGTTTTGAACAGTGACTCTTATTCAATAGTATTAATGATTTTTTAAGAGATACTTTATGATATATAGGACTGAAAAATATATTAACCCAATGATAGAAAAATTTAAAACAAAAGTCTATTTCAATTTATATTATTAAAACATTTATTAAACTCAAAACTTGGATGCACACCAATACCTACTGAAATGGACAGGTATCAAAGATACATATGAATGCTCAATTTTAAACTCCAATTTGTCTGAACAGCATGTACAAAGTTGATTGAAATGCATTTCCTGATCCAACCTGAATGGATAATATCATGGTACTTAAAACTGTAGTTAAGATTTTTCAATGCAATATGATGGCTGTAAGCTAGGTGAGCTAAGAGGTTAATGAAGCATTGACATAATTTACATACTTAGTTTGATGGTATGTACCAGCCTCTCATAATCTCATTGGTATATTTTGAGAGAAAAAAGATCATTTAAGTAAGAGAAGATTATACATATATGTAGTTTCTCAAGACACACAGTATAACTATAAAGAAATAGTATGACCAGTACAAACATAAGTAATTGTATTAAGTTGAGAGAAACACACAAAACAGAAGTTTTATCTTTTTTATAGAAAATTAATCAAAGAACATAAACTAATAAGTATTTTATGTAAGACAAATGATATACTCTACAAGGTTTTTGTTAACAGAAGTTAACAGTGTTAAATCAATGTACTTTGTATGAAATTTACCTCTTCAAATTATAATCGCTACAAATAAATATTTATCATCAAAGCAAGGTTAAAGGGTTACAAATTATCACAGAAAAAACAAGACATACCAAGCTTCTGTATATATGATGGCAATAATAAAATGCAATATCATATGTTTTCTATTTATTCATATCTGTCAGTAAACTATCAACTATCAAAGATTTAGTTGTCAACTTTTGATATTTTGCTTAATTAATTCAAAATCACATAACTAGTTGATGGAAGGTGTTGCAATGGAATGAAAAAGGAGTCTGTGTCAAAAGATATTATTTCTAAGGAAGGTATTATGTACAGTGCAATGTTGATATTGGCAGGAAATAAAATTAACTTTCAACACAAATATTATTTTATAAAAAAAAATAAACATATGCTTTACTGATGTATTGATGCATTACATTACATTTTTTGTTTTGTTTTTTTCTTTTAAATATGCCTTATCTTCTGTCTATCATTATACATATTACTTCAATAGCCATAAACCAGAAAGGCAAATTATCTATTTTTCCATTATTTTCAAAACACTTTCCAGAAGCAATTTTATTCATTTTAACAGTAACTGTCAACAAAATGGCTAAAATAGAAGGTGGAGATATCTTTTTCAAGCAATGAGATATAAAACATTTGGCTTACCTTTTGAGGGTGTATATACAACCATTTCTACAAGCTACAACAATTCTGTATTCTACATCATATAAACCAGTCACACTAAGGAACACAGGTACACTGGGTAGATCAATCTGTAATTATATATAAGTACTAGTAAATGTGATAATTTATCCCTGCATTAAGATGTAGGACAAGAAATAATATATTTTTCTGTACATCCTCTGGTAGTTTTGAAAGAATTAAACCTTTTGTTTGTGTTACAGGTGTGTAGTCTACACCAACAATACAATACTAGCACCTATATAAAATGTACATATTCATGATTTATTTACATTAAAATAGTTTTAAAGTTTAAAGTTTGAGGCTTGCCAAGCTTTTTTAATAATTAAAATTTAACTGCTGAGTCTTGAGAATGGAGAAATATTGTAATTCATGAATTATAGTGGTGGAATCTGTTCCTCTAATGATTTTAATCCTTCCTCATCAAAGATTTGTAGAAAGTTGCATTCTTTATATATAAGGTCATCAGACATGGTTGCCTTTTTAACATGACGTCACAATAGAAAATTCAGAAGAATTCAAGAAAATTTAACATTGTAATTGAGTTTCAACCAATCATATGCTGAGAACAGATATTTCTCTAGTGATGAGAATTTTTTTTTTCACACCACTCAAGAAATGTGAAAATAGCACAAAAATTTGAGATTTTGTTTACTGTCTCAATATTATTTAAGGCTTACTGTAGTAAGGACTGTGAAAGCTTCAGGATCCAGTACATATATTGATTTACTTTCGGTACCTATAACTAAACAACTAATGGCATCTTCATCTGCTAAAGATTTCTTCATTGTAGCTAAACATGTAATAACTGTCTGGAAAACAAATTACAATAGATTGTATTTATACATTTCAGTAAGATAATGTAGTCTTCAAGAGTTTAAAAATCTTTTTTTTTGAAAGAAGACAGTAAACTAGCTGAATAGTGTTTGTTTTAAAATTGTAATACATATTTGAGCTGATTTTCTTAAGTAATTGAGACTCTCCTACAAAATTCTGATTTTCCAAATAATGGGGATGTGAGATGTGTATCAATGAGATAACAACCCCAAAAAACAAATACCCTAAATGATAAATAAACAAACAAAAAATGGTAAAGCAGTTGCTGTTCTCATTACAGAAACTCTGAACATATAGCTTAAGGATGTACTTAGGTGAGGTAAGTGAAAATGAATAAATCAAGAATTTAAAATTGATACCTTTTCGAGGTATTTGAGATTTAAAATATGGCAGGAAAAGCTGACTCGGACTTTTACCTTATGTTTGCATTGGTATTATTGGGGTCCCAAAACAACAGAAAGAAAATTAAGAATCTTCTAAAATTTTGGTAAATGACCTTTCATGAGCTGTTTAGTCTTATATGAAAAAATAAATGGGTGTTATGGGGCAAAATAATTTACCTTGTTTTGTATTGAAAAACACCAAGGAGTCTGAAAATTTGACATGAATTCCAAAACCTAACCTAAGTACATCCTTAATACAAACCGATAAATAACGGAAATCTAATGAAATTTCATATTTAAATTTGCAATCAGTAAAATCTTGACAATAAAACATTTACATATATTTAAAGATCTCAAGAGTTAACTTACTTTTTTTTTAAATGATGGTATGTTTATTATCTAACCTGTGGTAGTTTTTATCTTCATTTGTTTGCAATAAGAACATAATGAGCTTCACAAACTGTGTGTTGGAGAACTCTTTTTTGTGTGTTGGTTTGCCATGGCACTGACATTTACTCTAAATCATCACATTTATACCTATAAACACTCTGTTGTTGAATGAGCAAAGTAAAAAAAATTTTGATCACCAGATAGGATTGAATCTTTTGACTTGATTTCTGTTAATATACTCTGATAATGCACAAAGCAAGACCAATAAAACTTCAGCATTTTCCAAAACAGATATCAGATCAGTCATCAGTTGTTCGAACTTGGAAAATTTTGTATTATAACATAGAAAAACTTGACAAGTGTGATACCTGTCTTCTAAGAGGTGTATGTTTATACATGTTGGAAAAAGCTTCACAATCAGGAACATCTTGTAGCTGGAGAAATCGTAAGGATCTTACAGTCAAAACAGCACCTTCAGCTCTACAAAAAATTATGTTTATTTGAAACATAAAAAAATAAATATTTAAAATATGTAAACAAGTTTTCTTTATGTATTCAATGACTTTTTGAAAATAGAAAAAAAAACATACTGGTCATACCCCTTTCTGCACAATCTTTTACACACTTATTTCGAAAAACAATACAATAAATGAAATCCATTTTTATTGATTACTTATGTTGCAGTCAATATAGTCACCATGAGCACAATATTAACTATCTGAGAACATAAATTACCTCCCCTTTCCATTTTAACCATTGATTCATTTACCTTGTTTAATCAAAGAGCTGAATAGCTCTGAGGGGAAAGACGGACCTTGTTTCTATCTAATTAATTTTTTTTTGGAAAAGGGGGGGGGGGGGGGTATCTTTTGATAGTCTTCATATAAAGAATGATAAAAGAGAACAGCTAGAACATGCAGAAAGGTTGACAATATTGAAATCAATTGTTGTTTATGTAATTTCATTTCCGTAGTTTAGGATTCAATTTGGACCAATGGAAGAGATCTGCATCTTCTAAATCTAAACATTTGATTAAAGTTGATAGTTAATTATCTAAAATTCAACTGAATTCTGTCATTCCACAACAACTACAATATTTTTTGAAATCTTGATTGTTTACCACTGAACTGCAGGCTAGGGCCATTTTCCATTTTTTGTGACAGTACTCTTGGATTTTTAATTTTTTTCTTAAGAAAGTGTGGACTGAAAAATCTATTCAGTTTTAAATTTCCATTGATTAAGTTCCCAGTTACAACTCTCATCACAGGGAAACAGGTACAGTCGATTCCACTTAATTGCATACCGCTTAATAGCATAATTCGGTTAATTGCATACTTTTCTCCTGCACAAAACCATTTCCCATTCATCTAATGTTAAATTGTACGGTTATATGCATAGCCCCACAAGTGCCATTTCGGTTAATTGCATAGAAAAAACTCGCCAGCTAGATATGCTTAGTTAAAACTGACGAGATTTTTGACCGGAAACAGCAATTTGGTAAGTATATTATTCTTGAATGCATCATAATTTTTTATATTATTTCACATTTACTTCTGTGTTATTTAAATAAAGTTTTAAAACAGTTTCTTTCGTGTTTATATGATTATAAAAAAGGCCTCGATGTGTACACAGGTAAAGTTTCCCATATTCTATTTTAAGCCTCGAGGTCATAAAAATGTCAATCAGCTGATTGTTGTAAAAACACAACGATTCTATGATCTTCTATCTAGAAAGGTGTTAATTATTGATTGGATTTCAAACATTATTCATAGATAACTCGTAGATAACATTTTGGGTGTATTTTTAAAAATATAAAGCCGGCTAATTATCGATCATTATCAAATGTGCAATCTCGTAATTCGGCTAGGGGTGATCTACATTTATGTTAAATATTACAGGGCATTTATATATGGTTGAAGAATTTCATACATCAATCTTTCATTTTTAATATTTTTTTTAAAGAATATTAACTTCTAATTATTATATTTTCTCACTTTCAACACTCGTGTCCAGCAAATAACCCGTGCAGGCCTGCAGGGCCCCATTACCTGTTACTTTGCATATATACGAAACTAGCGAGGGCAAATTAACAGTGTTACATCACTGTGCAATTGGTAAATACTGCATAAAAAAGGCAGTTCATTACACATTTATTGTATAAAATGATTATAAACTGTGTAGCATTGTTCAACAGTTTGTTTTAATCAAAGCGTAACAATATAATTTGTACATCCGGGTCATAGAAACAAATCTATTTTTAGAACAATTTTATTTTCGTATCTCAGGTAAAGGAAAAGTCGGTACATAAATAAACTAAAACTGAATGTGTTGATCAACTTTATTGAAAGAATACACAATGAAATAAAATGCATGACAATAGACAAATAACTTTTATTAGAATAAGTACATGTAAGCATTCAATATGTTGCAAGTCAATGCAAGTGGATTAAGGACGTTCATCTTTCTTTAGATGTCTTTCTTCGGTATTTCCTTTACTGATCTGCACTATCGGCGATTTGACCCTGTATTCTGGCATTTCGGATATAAGCATACTCCGCTTTATTGCATAATTTCGTCTGACAAATAGGCTATGCAAATAACCGGAATGCACTGTACTAATAAAAAACAATATGATTGATGTAAACTGTGTGAAGCTTGTTTCCAAATCCTAAATTTGAAATATTTGTAAATTTCATGAATAAATAGGTTGAAACTACAAAATGCAACATTTTCTTTTTTTTTTTTTTTTTACCATTACAATGATTATGTTGGTACACAAAAAATTAGTTTTAATGGAAGGCTACAAATCCAATGAAATGTCACATTTTAAGTGTTTAAATACATTAACTTTTATTTTAGTGGATAATTACTCATCAGTTGAGGTGTTCCTGAATTGGAGGAAGATTCTCAAAACAGAATTTTTACAGAAAAAAATCGTTTCTCTCCCCTATCTCATATAACCCCACGATCTTTGTTTATTTTGAAAGTTGCTGACCTACAAATTAAAGTATTGCATGTTAATGTTTGAATCATCTACAGCAAACAATATTATGTTTAGATTTAGCAAATACCAATTTGTAATTAGTGCACGATCTCTGGGAATGATTTAAATAACCAGTGAAGGATATCCCTGCTTCTGGTTGCATTCCAAGAATGACGTCACTATAAAATACAATGTAGGTTGGATATATTTAGAATATCTCGTCATACTGATTTTTCCGAATTGTAAAAGAAACGTAAATAGTGTAAAGGAGAGCTCAAGATACAATAATTTCGTTAGAAACAGAAGGGAAATGTGTAAAAAAGTGTTTAAAGTCAAACTTTCATTTCTGGGTCTCCTTCTCTTCAATCTAAGTAAGATTTGTTGTGGGGTTTTCCACACTATAAAAACAAAATGAATGATGTGAGGGAATGTCACTCTGGTCAACCCCATAGGGGATTGACGGCTTGAAGCCGTCTTTCCCCAAAAACAATACCCAATATCTATGTTTGATATAATAATTCTGAATATGTCATGTGAATATATCACTAAGGACCTTCGCATCTCAACTAGATGAGTCCAGCACTTATATTATTTTTCACTTAATTTAATATAGATTATTAAATTGTTACACTTATTTCAATGTATCAACAAACTATACATTACCTCATGCCTTCTAACATTTCTCTAAGAACAAAAATATTTATCTTTTCCTGAAATGAAAAATCATAGTTTATGTAAAATATATCATGTAAGTATTTGTTTCTTATTCAGACTCATTTTAGTATTAATGTTTACCAAAATATTTTGACACCAGAAATACAATTCTTGTTAGATTACCTTCCTGGGCAAGCGTTGTTCTTTTTTTTTCTTAACATGTTTGAGTCAATTATTCCTGAATGAAATAAATTTCATATACATGATTTAAAATTTTAACACTGTGATCCCAAAATATGCATATTATATTTATTACCTGATGTCAAGCACCCTTTGATCAATCATTAATTTTGCAAAATTGAAAAACAAATTGAAATACAACTGTGACGTTAAATTGTGTATTCTTTAAATAAAATTTCCTTGATGATGTTGGAAGTTTTTAAAGACCTTTACTGGCTATACAACCCTTGCACGCTCAGTAATACTACTTAATTAATTTCTTTTTGAAAGATTTTGTGCTTTTTACCTCTTTCACTTGGTTCCAGAGGTCTAATTCTACAGGATTGACATCTAGAGTTGGCAAGGTAAACTTGAAATATGGATGTAGATTCTTGTAAATATAAATGTAGGGTCCTGAGGCTACTGCTACAGCTGTAATATATATTAAGGGTCTTAAGTATATAACACAATGACAAAGTATATCAAGTCTAAACACTTAACATCTTTATATGTAAGCAATATTAAAATATTAAATTTCATAATGCCTGTTCCCTAGTACTGGTATATCTTTTCGTTTTATTTTTTGTTGCAAAAAATAATATGTTTAAGAAGGTTGTGTAATACTGTGGTACATTTTGTACTTCTGAATGAAAGAGATTAAAAACTAAAGCATTTTTCAATCTATGTGAATTTATCCTTTATCAACAGAGAGGTGAAAGATACCAAAGGAATATTTAAGTTGAAAACCAACTGACGAACCATGGTAAAATTTAATAAACAGCTGCGCCATGAGCGCATGATACGCCCGACGTCTTATGTGGAAGTCTTATGCAATAATCATAAATAGTTTATGAGAAAGTTTTAAGCAATAACCATATATTGTTTTAGAGACACGGCGGGACATGTGAAACCCCCCACCCTGTTTTTTTTTACAAAAACTAAATATTACCAAAATAAAATTTTGAATCAAAACCAAAAAGTATACAGATCTTTAGATTAATATATCAAAGAAGTGTGTAAAGTTTTAAGCAATAATCATAACATATTTTTGAGATACGGCGCGACATGTAAAAAAACCTCCCCTGTTTTACAAAATACTCAACAACTATATTAAGTTTCATGAAATTTGGATAAGTCGTTCTCAAGTTACGGTGCGACATGTTTACGACGGACAGACAGACGGACGGACAGACAGACGGACGGACACCGGACATTTGTATACCATGATACGTCCCGTCAAAATTTTGACGGGCGTATAAAAACAATCAACGGTGCACAATATACAATATAGAAAAATAAAGATTGGCTTATTTTACATGAATATCAGCAGTGTCATGAGGTATTTTAATCTTTCGATGGACAATCTGTATTGTATTATGTACCTGGAGTTCTTGGTTCATTCACATCCATATAAAATGTCACAACACCAGTGGGTAAATCTATAATCGCATTTTCACTCATCACATTTGTGCCTGTAAATAAAAAAATACCAACTTTTATACAAAGGAGGTTTTATTCAGGTCAGAGCACAAGCCACAAGGCATGCTGTAATAATTTCTATTGGGTTTTTCTATTGATTTGTTTTTATGAATATTTTCTCCATTTCTTTATCTTATTGTTTTTGCATACACATGTATATTAGTGTTTGACTTAGTATTTCACTTGCACCACAAGATCCTCTCTTCCTGTACAGTACTATTTGTGACATCACTTTATGCCGTCTTAAATGAAGTTCATCATTATTTCTTACTGATCATATCTGTTACCATACATGTATTACTTTTCTCAGCTCTAAGCCCCTTTATAAATTTGCAGTTCACAGCTTTGAGGTGTCAAGTACATTGATCAGGTGACGACATAATCTACATATTAAATAGAAATATATCATCCACATTGTTACAATAACATTTCATACTCTAAATTATCCTATTCAAAGAATGGAATTTTCAAGAAAATATGAAGAACCTGTTACCTTTATAAACTTTCAATTTCATGTCATATGATCCAGTTCCCAAATCAGCAATAACAAGTTTCCAATCCCCATCAGCTTGTATATCTGATAATGCAACACATTGTGTTAAGGTATATAGAGATGCCACTGGATCATAGTAAGCATTCAACCACTTCTCACTTCCCTGACTAAAAGGAAAATATGATTGTAATTATAACGAAATTCAAGTTTATCATTTTTTAATTATTAGAGAAAAGAAAACACATATCAATTGGCAAAGTAATTCAAAACTCTATAATACATGTAACAGATCATCATCTAACCATTATCTGCAATATTGGTTGGCAATAATTTTAAATGCAGACACAGTACTGTAACGAAATGGTGGTCCCTTAGAATGGAACTTGTTGTCCCTAAAATTGTGTGATGACAGTTGATGTTGTTAAAACCTTACCATTAATTGACTGTTCCTATTATATATTTCTTGCGTAACAATGTTTGTTAACTTTTTATTATTCTTGTCTATGTTTTTACAATCGGAACAGCTGTGAATTGTTTACTTTCAATGACGTACAACACAATGACGTCATAACCTATTTTTGTTATGATGTCGGCTCTGGATTTGGTAATTTAGGTAAATGGTAAGCCAAAATGGTAAATGGTAAACCTTATTGGTAAATGGTAAACCTTATCGGTAAATGGTAAACCTTGCACTTTCACATTTTGACTGAACAATTTGTTCAATATTCTGACCAGTTGAACAATTTGATTTTATAAAACAAATTGCAATTTGGTCAAAATTTTGAATGAGTTGCAATTGGTGGATAGCAACACTAACAGTCAAGTCACTGTATTGATAATTAGAGACAGCATGGTTGACACTAAACAAATTATCAGATGGTCTAATCTTTCTGTATATCGTCTCGAAAGGACTATACATAAATTCATGACAAAACTTATTCTGTGCATTTTTATATTACGATAATGATATATTTTTTTCACTAAAATTTCATTACAAAAAGTGCTTCTATCTACATTTTAATATGGGGACGAAATTTTCATTGTACTAATGAACTCAAAATCGTACAATTTTTTTGAATTCCCGCATCTGCATAGAAATCTACAATGTTCTTCCTTTTTCCGGTCTCGTTTGTATGAAACTTTGAGTAAAATATATATTTATCAGTCTAGTCATACCTGCCAACTTTCAAGATTTAGGTATGTACTACATGATTTTGACCCTGTCCCGATTACACGATCGTGAAAATAGCCAAAAAACATGATTTTAGTAAAATTTACACGAAAAATATTTTTGTTCCCGATTTTGAACTTTTGAAAGTTTTCCCAAGGGAGACAAATCGTGTCTGACAAATTTCATCCAATCAAAATTTAGTGATCATGCATTCACCAGTTGATTAATGTCGGCATAGTAAACAATCAAAGAATCGAAATTTTGAGTTTTTTTTTTTTAGCTTGGGTGTTAAATTTATAAAAATTGGAATCATGATGGGCGAGTTATCACTTGGAAAATAGTTCTGTCACCGCCTAAGAAAAAAAAGCGTGTTGCTTCGTGCAAATACATAAAATGTACTTAGAGAAATGGGAGAATGATGTCAAGTACAGGGGCTGGTTGTCTAAATCAACGTTAGGATTGTCACATACCTTTTGTAAAGTTTGCAACAGAAACTTCAAAGTTGACCACGGTGGCCTTAATGATGTCTCCAAACATTCTAGTACTGCTTGTGATATTGATCTATATAATATATGAGGGTTTGGATGGGGTTAAATGATTAAAGAATATAATGCCCTTAAAAAATGAAGATAAGGGAATAACGGGCCAAAAAAAATGAAAATTGGAGAAATGAGTGGTCAAATTTTTTGAAGATTAGAGAAAAAAGAGGTTAATTTTTTGAGGATTAGAGGGAAAAGGGGTGAAAATTAAATGTTTACAGAACAACAGACCCCCCCCCCCCCATTCCAGACCCTCATATATTGTTGTTTTTTTTGTTATTAAATTATTACTTTTTTTTAATTTCTTGACAATGTATCAGACAAACATAAAGTCATCTTACTGGTGTTTATCTCATTGACTCAACAAAAAGAATACAACAATCAAACAATTTAAAAAAAGATAGGTTATAATAGCATCTTCAACTATCACCCCCCAAGAAAGAAGTATGTCAGACACTTTTAGGAGCCAAATCATCACACAAAAAAATGCCGCGAAAAATTCTACCCTCAAAAATGCTGCAGCGCACAAAAACCCCCATGGCCATTTTCAAAAGTTGGCAGGTATGTCTAGTATAAAATAGGAAGGAACGCGCAATACCAATTTCATTTTTAATAATTCCTTGATATGAAAAAACGCTACCTGATGATAGTGTTTCTTTGTTTACATTGCATACGACGTCATAACTTAAATCCCTAACAACAGAACCAAAATCGGAAACGTTACGGTATTTCCGTTTATTTTTTTTTAACAAATATTTAAGTTACAAAAAAATTATTCATACAGACTTTGTCCTCATTTACAGGTAATGCCTGCCTCATATTAAAACAAATTAATCGCTAACCGACATAGGCTCTTAAGGCAAACTTTGCATTATTTTATTGTATACATGTTTGTATGTCATTTTGTGAAGTATGCTTTTCAGTTGTTTTAGTTGCATCGTGTCAAAAAGCGTAAAAACACCATTTACTATCATCATCATTAAAAAATGTATCACTTGTAAACATGGTAAATGATAGTCCAAATAATTATGACGTCTGGCAAGGCTATTTTAATTTTTTTCTGGGAAGGCGTCCCAGAAAAAAAATAAAAATAGCCTTGTCAGACGTCATAATTATTTGGACTAGGTAAATGCAATATTTTTTCTGCCGTGCGATGATTTCATATTTTTAAAAATTAATTCACAAAAATGTGTTAAACCTTATTTGGTCTACTGTAGGAGGGTCCTGCTTTTCGTCAACAGTTGACATTCTGTAAGACTTTACAAAAAATCAAAGGCAAGTTGTTGTGAATGTAAACATTCTTGTGATTCCGGAAGTAGATCTAAAAGACTAGACCGCATATAATTTCAATTGAAAAAAAAATATTCTACAGTAATTTAATTGATAATGTTGATAGGAACGAAAACTTCAAGGATTTTTTTTTTGATATGGTGAAATTATTGAAAAAAAAATATACTCAAAAGAATCATTTGCTGCATTTTGGCGCCATTTTCAAAGATTCGCAGCCTTCAAGACTCCCATCTTCCATAAATATAAATCATTTTTACGAATTCCCATGTCACAACTTGTGGTGAATACTCTGACTTGCAGAAAAAGACTGTATAAATATCTAGAATTTTAAAGGTACACCAACTGCTTAGTTTAGTGAATAGTGTGCAGAGACACCACGTACTTCGATATTTTTAACAGGTTTTGAAATCTCGTATTCATCAACAGGGTTTTGGGATCTGAATTGGTACGTGTAGGATCCGGTTAAGGCGTTTATATACAGTAGAGAAGCTTAAATATAAAAAAGAAGATGTGGTATGATTGCCAATGAGACAACTGTCCACAAGAGACCAAATCAACACGGACATTAACAACTATAACGTAACGGTACCCAAATTGCACCGAGTACCCAAATTGCACCTATTTAGCAAAACTAGCAGCGAAAATCTTACAAGATTTTCTAGAGACTAAACAATTTGTTTTTTTTTATGATTTGATACTAAGCACATCTTTCAACATAGGTAAAACTATTTAGATATGCACAAAACGTTCACAGTATCTATCAACAGATGAAGTATTTACTGAAAAAGCAAAATGTACTGAAACGTCGCCATGCGACGTCATCAAAACGTCATCTTTTTAAAATGAGCAAATACAATATGTTCCAAGTATCCATTTAAAAAATAATGAAGAGTAAGCATGGACTAATATCCAATTGTTCAAAATATTTAAAGAAATAAAACAAAAGCTCTGTTATTAGACTTTTGACTATGTGAATTTAAGCATGGAAGCAATTTGGGTACTCCTCATTTCAGAATCATTGATGGTTTGGAGGTCAGTTTGGACCAATTTTTCTATGATTCCATATGGAATAAAAATCAAATTGGTGTACCTTTACAATAAAGAAGGATAGGGCTACAAAATAAACACAGAATGGACATTTTTGTATTCATCATAAAAAAACGTAGATGAAAAAACTGTCAAAATAGGTGCTATTTGGGTACCGTCACGTTAGCTAGGTCACCGTACGGCCTTCAACAATGAACAAAGCCCATACTGCATAGTCAGCTATAAAAGGCCCCGATATGACAATGTAAAACAATTCAAACGAGAAAACTAACAGCCTTATTTGTATTAAAAATTACATGAACAAAAAACAAATATGTAACACATAAACAAACGACAACAACTGAATTACAGACTCCTGACTTGGGAAAGGCACATACATAAATAATGTGGCGGGGTTAAACAAGCATGCTTTGGGGTGAGACATGTTTGTGAGAACTCAACCCCGCCTTCCTGAGACAGTGGTGTAATAGCATAAGAGCCAACTATAGATTTCAGTTCAAAAGGGCTTTAACAAACAAACTAGTTTTGAAACATTCTGTATTTGTCTTTTCCAAGCCAGAATGCTGTAAAAAAACCTGGTTTTCGTTTGTTGCTCTGTGTCATATTTGTTTTTCATTCATTCTTAAAACCAAGTATATATATATGTGTATATTTACTATACAAATCCTTGTTAAAACATGATAATCTAGGCTGTTAGCTTTGTCATTGGAATTGTTTTTCATTTGTCATTACTGGATCTTTTAAGGCTGACTGTGTGGTATGGTTTTTATAAGCCCGTCAAAATTTTGACGGGACGTATAATTATGGTATACAAATGTCCGGTGTCCGTCCGTCTGTCCGTCTGTCCGGCGTAAACATGTTGCACCGTAACTTGAGAACGACTTATCCAAATTTCATGAAACTTAATATAGTTGTTTCTTATGATGGTCAAATGATCTGTATACTTTTTGGTGAAAATAAGATTTAAACTTTTTGAGTTACAGCACTTTATGACTAAAACAGGGGTGTGTTTTTTTCACATGTCGCACTGTATCTCAAAACTATTCTTGATTATGACTTAAAACTTTAAACACTTCTTAGTAGTATATTAATCTCAATATCTGTATACTTTTTGGTGATGATTCAAAATTTCATTTTTGAGTTATTGAGTATTTTGTAAAAAAGGGGGAGGTTTTTTTTACATGTCGCGCCATATCTCAAAAACTATTTATGATTATTGCTTAAAACTTTACACATGTCTTTTTTATATTAATCTCAATATCTGTATACTTTTTGGTGATGATTCAAAATTTCATTTTTGAGTTATTAGTATTTTTTAAAAAAGGGGGAGGGTTTTTTTTACATGTTGTGCCATATCTCAAAAACGATTTATGATTTTTGCTTAAAACTTTACACACTTCTTTGTTCTATTAATCTAAAGATCTGTATACTTTTTGGTGATTATTCAAAATTTTATTTTTGAGTTATTGAGTATTTTGTAAAACAAGGGAGGGTTTTTTACATGTCGCGCCGTATCTCAAAAATAAGTTTTTTTTGTTGATATATTAATCTAAAGATCTGTATACTTTTTGGTTTTGATTCAAAATTTTATTTTGGTAATATTTAGTTTTTGTAAAAAAAAACAGGGTGGGGGGTTTCACATGTCCTGCCGTGTCTCTAAAACAATATATGGTTATTGCTTAAAACTTTCTCATAAACTATTTATGATTATTGCATAAGACTTCCACATAAGACGTCGGGCGTATCATGCGCTCATGGCGCAGCTGTTTATTGTTCATTGTTGCAGTTGGACGGCAAACGCCTGAATCTGACAGATAAAGGTCAACTTGTCGACACAAAAAGGACCCGTATGTAAAATGTTTACGCCCTCAAACAGCGCCACCTATATTTTTTTATACGGCATCTTTGAGAACGATGTCCCGTTCTGTAGTAAATTAAAACATTAAATTAACTAAAACATAGAAAAGTAAGTGTAAAAAACCAATTGAAAGATATATTTGCAGATGACTGGTTATGCATGATACGCTGGCAATGTGCGCAATGTCCTTTAATCCAAGATTGAAAATTAGTTTGTTTCCTACGCCAAAATGGCGGATTTCAATGTTTACATTTTTTCCTCTATTCATAATCTGACACAATATCGTATCCAATCATTTATTAGCAATTTTATTATTGATCTTTGAAGATCATCCAATCACATTTACCGTTAGAAAGTGGCTACACGTTACAGCCATCGTTACAAAGTAGCCATGTGTTTTGTGGGGATACCTTTGGAATCAGGGCTCACGCTACCAGGCGACTTGGGCGAAGAAGTCGCCTTCCCGAACGTCACTTCGCTTTCCCCGACCCCCAAAAGCGAAAACAAGTTGCCCTGTTCTAGACGACAGTCGCTTTCAGTCGCTTCCGTCATCGGACATTTTCAATTTGATGAAACATCAAATTTTTATTGATAATTAAAGAAATTCAGACATAAACTATTCATTATCTTTTGAAAAGAGGATGAAGCATTGTTTTCGCAGTGTGTAGCAGGTTATTTGATAAAAATACAACTTTTTATCACTTCGTGCATTTCCACAAGTACCGGTGCTTGTTACTCGAAAACGTACATCAACCTCAATTTCGGCGACAAAATAAGTTTGTTACTTCATTTAAACGTGATAAAAGTTGCCTCCAGTAAATTTTAATCCATTTATTGCATTAAAAACGTCATGTTCCTTTCCAAATAACTTGTCAAACATCGTTTATTTTTGTAAATTTTCTTGCATTCGTCCGCCATTGACCGATTTCTAATCTCCGGATCTGAACCGGACCAGCTATGACCGAAATCCGTACTTTTACAATAATTACTACGGACGCACGGATGGAACAGCTGACAGAAGAATATTGATCCCAAAGGGAAAAATTACGCATTCCACACGCATTAAGAGACTTTTGGTTACATCTAATTGATTGGTGTTATAATTCCTTATATTTTTTATGGATTGTTTCAAACTATTGATTAAAGTTGCTTAACTCTGAGACTATTATACTAATATCAATATATTATGGCCCAGCTTAATAACTTTTATATTTTTTTATGAGAAACACTGAATGTCATACACAAGATAATTTTTAATTAAATTGTAATTGATATATTATAATTTCTTTATATTTTTTAAAATATTTTTTATTTTTTTAGTGCTAGATATTTAGTTGGTAGTTTCTCACAAGCTTAAACAACTTTTAATTTCAAATGTTACTTTAATTGTAATTTTTTTACTCAGATATGAATTGAACAGTATAAAAAGAACATTATATACATATGGCCCTTTATACTATTGTAAAATCCAAACATTGTATCGCACCGCGCGAATGAGCACTTCTCTTTCAAATCTCACCACTTCTCCCTATCAGTTTCAAAAAGAGAAGTCACTTCTCCCTATAATTCTGAAGTAGTGTGAGCCCTGGGAATGTTGTGTATTCAAAAGTTACGGTAAAAATCAATGGTTTCTTCATTAAATTTACCTGCAATTCACAAGTCATAACAGCAAATCCATTCTTAACAGACCTCATAAGGTAAACAGACATATTTAACTGTCTGCTTTAGCAAAAAACCGTGTAAATAAGCCTGATGGGTCGTTTTGAATTCAAGCACAGCAGACAAACACGTGGTAGATTGTTTATGTTTGATAGTGTGTTTACCTTAATCTGTTAATTGCACGTTGATGTTACTATATACTTACAACCTTTATCGTGTTATACTTTCAATTGTTATATAATACATCTTGCCTAAGAAACACGTCTAGCTAGGTGCAATGACTTCCTTTACTAGGACTTTAAATAATGAGGGTGTAATGATGTTTACAAATTACCATATTTACATTACAGCAAAATTTTTTTTTTTGCATTTGATATATATTTCATATATACATGTACATTTTATGTACACAAAGAACTATAGAGTAAATGAACATACATGGGTTTAATTTCCACCCTAGATATAAATTTTGATACTCATTATAGGTTGGAACAAATAGAGCAGATTGCAATTGACAATAATGTAATGTCTAAAATGCTGATTGATGGGGCCAAGTCCTCAACATCATTTTTTCTAAGTATACAGCAGCTCCTATAAGGATTAGTAAGGGAATACTTTACATATAGTCCAGTGGCTTAGTCCTGTCTTTTTTGTCTCTGATATTTCCTTATTTATATTATCATTTCTATTATTCATGTAGTAAGACAAAAGCTATTGTTACTCTTATATTCCTCATTTGCCTGAAAACAATGGAATTTATTCATTGTTGATGTATGTAAAGTGACTTGTAATTTAACTGTCACTGCTAACAGACACTTGGACTCTGGTGATAAGTTTCTAGACTGTTAATATCTCATTGGCAATTATACCATATATTTAAATGTCAGTTTCCCCTTTATAACTTTTTAAGAAAAGAATTTAATGATAATACGATAATAAGTTGTAAAAATTTTGAAAAGTTAAGCACAAGTGCCAAATTTAATTGGCTTTTTATTCAAGAAAACCTAGAGGTATTAAAAAGTGTTGCAATTTAAATAAATTTTTTGAGCTCAGAAAACTATCAATAAACATTGATAAAGTGCAGATATTGTTTTAATTAAGACTTTGAGAATATTTGCCTGTTAGTGTTAATACATGTAGAATATATAATTGTTATGCCTTTTTTTTCTAATATAAGTGTGGCTCTGATCTGGCTGTGGTTTAATATCTAAGAATGGATTTGGTTAAATTCATATTTATCTGATTTATATCAACATTATTGTGTCAATTATAAAAATCATTGCAATACATTACTTTGCTCTTCATGGGCCCTTTAATTGGAATAACATATCTTATCTTATACCACATCTCTTTATTTTAGTACTGACAGGTTAACTTTTAAAAGCATTTAAAGTAAGTGAGATGTTGACAAGCTTAGTCAATGATCATGATGATTGTAAATCCAGATAATATCATGAGATTTTTTTTTATAAAAGTAAATAATGTGATTAAATTGATTATCTCAATTCTAAGAACTGACATTCTGATTTGATACTATGAGATTATTTCTGATATCAGAATAATAAATATCTCATTGTTGTCCTTTTAAAAAAAAATTCTGAACATACTGTATTTAAGTCAGTTTTGTTTTTGTCTGAGACTACTATAACATGGGAAGTGACCAATCTCTATGTTATACATTGTAGTAGTCTCAGGTTTTTGTTTTTGTAGTTCAATTGACTATGCATTTTAGGGCAGGAAAATATGAATTTGGATTAAATTTGAAGTTGATTCAGTATATTTTATGACATAATACCACTATTTTATTTTAACAAAGCATTTTCAAACTTTATTTACTGGTCAGCTTAGCTTATTATTCAATCAATAATTTAATTGAAAGGACTCAACAGTTGGTTAATTGCAGGACTTTTGAATTCAAATGTAAGAAGGAAAAAAAATAAAGCAAAACTTGAAATAATACAAATAATAGGAATTATGAGATCTGCATGATCTCAGATTGCAATACAGCTTTTTTTCAGTTATCTTTGTGTTGATTATTATGTTTTAAATCCCTTTCTGGTTCTTTGGGTGTTCAGATTTTTTTCTCTTGATTAATGCAAGCTATAGAACTTGTACATCTTATATAGTTTCTTATCTCAGGGTGAATCCAGACAATTTTAAACATGGGTGGTGGTATTCTCAACCAAGGATAAAAAGGAGGGTTCCAACTATATGATCCCATTCAAATGCATTAATATTCCATAAAAAGAGGAGGTTCCAATCTCCAGACCCCTGGGATCCACCACTGTATCTTAAAGCAGGTATGATAAAACAAAAATTGTTCATGTACCTCTGTCCACTGCAAATTGATTTTATTTTCATTCAATGGTAATGTTCACAATTTTGAAGACCATATTTCCTTTTTTCCATATTTTTGTTTTAATGTAATTAAAAGTTCAATTCTATTGTAACACAGGTTCTGCTGACAAATGACTGATAAACCCTTCTTGTATCCTTCTATCTACTAAAAGGTGTTTGAGAATATACAATAAGTCCAAGTTTCAGAGAAAAGTCAGTTAAATGTATAATTTTCTTCTTTGGAAGTGTTCAATAACCTGTAAGTACTTGAACAAAATGTCATATTCAACCTTTCCATGACTATTTTAATGTTACAACAGTAGAGGAACATGGAATATTGAAAAGTTATTCAAGAAGTCGTCGAAATATATCAGCAATCATTAATTTTACTCGAATTTACTGTTGTGAACTTGCAATATCCAACGATGCGCGTACCGAGTTATCTCCCTTTGATCTCCGCTTCACCACGAATAAGCTGACACAATTGCGTATCCGGGGTTTTTGTGATCTGAAAGAGTCAATAGAGAACCAAAAAATGGTTTTACTTCATATTTTATACCCCTCAACACGTTACCAAACCTATTTAAGGAATTATTAAGGATTTTCCGTGAATCTACGCAAATTTTCAGAAAAAAAGTTTCACTTCACTCGTGAATTTATAACATTTTAACAACACATTTTAATAATTATTATATAAAATAAGGAAGCTAATTCAATCTAGAATTCTAATGCAATTATTTTGTAACGATGGTTCTGATTGGATGACAGTAAGCGTAAACTTCTCTATCTCCTTGTCTGTAACTAAGGAAGCCGACATTTTGAATTGATGAATATATTGACATGTCATTTCTACAATAATAAGCCAAAAAACTCACATGTTGCACCTAAAAATATTCTTTTTATCAAATTTTATTACATTCTGAAGCGGCACAGAAGCCAGAAAACACCCGGTGTTTATGTTTGAGGCCGGAAGCATACCTATGACGTCACCTAGTGTAGGGACCAAAGAAGATAACATCTTTTCGCGGAATTTTCTTTAATGAAGATTTTACACTGAAATCATGATTGAAATTTAATAATGAAATTGTTTTGCATTAGAATAGAGATAACTGTATTGTATGTGAAGCTTTGCGGACGTCCATCGGTAGTTTTACTGTCGCAAATACCCGTTTACCTGTCTCCGCTCCGCGTCGCCAGATAAACTAAATTTGCGACAGTAAAACTACCGATGGACGTCCTTAAAGCTTCAAATACAATACAGTTATCTCTTAATTGACCACTTTGGTTTTTATTAATGTACGTGTACAAATAAGTCAATACGAGTCCAAAAACCACGAGGCATGCACACTTACCAAAAAATCGTAAACTCCGACCTTTTATCACGTGACCAATGTCTTGACCTTAGAAGCCATTAAAACGTTTGCCGTCCAACTGTGAATGCTGTATGGTGACCTATATTTTTTTTCAATTTTGTGTCATTTGGTCTTTTGTGGAGGATTGTGTCATGGGCAATCATACATGTACCACATCTTTTTTTATATCTCATCAGATCAATACAAAGCAGAAAAACATCAAACAAAAACACTGACCAGACGTGTTATTCATCCCCCATCCCTAACAACAACAAAAAAGACAAGTACTGAAGTAGTACAGATCTGAATCATTGAAGAGTTCTTATGCAATTACTGACAGCTAGTAGAAAGCCAACAACAACTAATATTAAAAAAAATCATGTATTCATGCCTGAAATGCATGTTTCATATTATATATGTTAGAAGACTGCAGAGAGGATGGATATCAACATGTGAGATAGCAGATAAGTTACTGATGCAATTCTAAAAGATATTTTTTTTTAATTTTAGTTTAAGAAGATGGAGAGACACCCATTGTATGGTAAAAGGAAAAAGACCAAACCTGTTTGTCCAAATCCTTTATTTGCCTATTGGTTACAAGAATGGAAAGATGATGCTGCAGAAAAAGGAATTAAGACACAGTTTGTTTATGCTAAGGTTATATATATAGTTGGCAGTATATATTTTCACTTTAAATTTTTTAGACCTTATACATCATGTTCATGTATTATAGAAATGATTTTCCCGTGTCTATTATGGAATTTGTATTAAATAATGATCGATCAACTGTTCATGTGATTGTTTGTTAGGTATTGAAGACCACATTCTGTAAATCTAAATCATACAATTTCATGTTCCATTTTTATGGTTGGAGGATATGGAAATTTTTCTAGGAATAACTACCCTTATGAGGCAACTAAATTCCTAACTGTAATATTAGTCCAGTCCAGTAAATGCAGTGAACCTTTTAAGTAACATGAGCTTGAATATAGCGGTGATAGGCTGAAGTGAACATCACAGATTGATAATAGATTGGCTGCTGACTCCCATGGTGGTGCAGTTTATAAACAAATGTGTGCATATATTGTATTCTTTCATAATACATTTTTGTACATATGAAAGAAAAGAAGAATTACCCAAAATATTGAACAGTACAACATTCAAGAAAATGGACATACAAACATAACATGATCTAGATAGGCTGACATGGTCCAATTTGCTTCTGTCTAAAATTTGTTCAATTTGGCACTATTAACTTGCTTGCTTAACTTTGCTGAACTTGTACAATTACAAATTAATTGCCTTTCATGATGAAAATGATAATGGAACAACTTGAATAAGTAGTTTATAATGAAAGATTTTTATGAGAGTTTACTTTTAAGAATAGTAGTATATATATATATGTAATATTCCCAAGATGAACATTACATTTGTTTACAGGCATTGAAATCATTAAGGAATTATCCATTACCAATAGCATCAGGAAAGGATTGTAAAATGTTGGAATATTTTGGTTTGTATTATCATGATTATTCTACAACACTTTAAATGATATTATTTTTTGTAAATGGTCATATAGTTTACTCCAAATGTCTGAGGGACAGTACATTAATTCTCAAAGACATTCAATTATTATTGTGTAATTCTAACTGAAAGAATTATTTAAATTTGACTAGATTAAGCCAAAGAAATGTTTTTTAGGAGTATTCATTAAGAGATAATTAGTTTAAGTCTAGTTTTAAAATAAACTCATAATATTTGGGAAAAGTGTGTTATAATTAATGGTTTATTAAAACCATTGTAATTATTTTAGGTTAATATTTGTAAAAAAAAAAAAACTTTTCCAGGAGACAAAATATGCAAGATGTTGGATGTTAAACTGGCAAAACACATTGCTGAATATGGTAAGTGAATTTGGATTTTGTTCTTTCACCTTCACTCTTTCATGTCTTGTGATATGTTTTTTTTTCTAATGATAAAGACTTTATATTCAAAATATGAATGCAAATGATTCGGGTTATTTCTTTTTGGATAATTACTAGGCAAAATTTTGTACCACTGATCTTTGAAATTGTGTTGCATCCACATATATAATATCAAATTGAAAAATATCTTATTTGTGAACTCTGACAGATGTTTTGATAACCACTGAGGGTTTAGTTTCTGCTATTGTACAGTTATAATGCTGTTCATAGATAAGACAGTAAGAAGAAAAGATGGAATAGAAGCAATACCCAGACAGATTAACACTTTTATACATGAAAAAGATGTGAGATTAAAACAATGTATACAATGTGGACAGTTATAACAGTGGGAAGGGGCACTGAGTTGGACAAATTTCTAGCTTGTCCACTCTGCCCACCCATAGAAGTGGATATGCAATTTCTTTTGTTGAATCAAAAGACTTGCAAGTACAATCAATTAAAAGTAGCAGATAAGCATTTGTAATTAATGGAAAATTTTACAAAAAAAAGACTACACTGTGGGCAGGTGGAAAAAGCAAAATCCACAAGGGCTGCTCTGTACTTGTGTAGAAAACTATGAGTATCGACTTAGATAGATGATCTGAAAGTATACAAATATTTAACTACAGGTTCTGCTGAAAATGCACCATTTTTAATGACTGACGATGAAGCACCAAAACAGAAAAACACTCAAAAGAAACCAAATGGAAAGACCAAACAAGATCATAGATTTTTCTCTGCAGAATCTGATAATGAAGATAAAGACCAGGCACCTGTTCCCAGGGTATTTGTGGTTTTAACTTTTTACATTCATTTATAATGAATGTGAAAATAAAGCAAGACATACATTTATGAACATATTTTTATATTTTAAAGTAACCTATGTTAACACAAACCATTCAGAGTCCCTTAGGATAAGAGAATTGAAACAGGGAATTTGTCAAATAGACAACAACCCTCCTAGTCTCTTAGAGGATTTCTTACAACTTTTAAAAATTTAAACAAACAAACCCTAAAAACTATCTGTATCAACAATTTTGAAAAAAAATGTATGAGTTTTGACTAAAAAACATTCAATCTTGAAAAAACCCAATTCCTTTGTATAAATGGAAATGGGGAGTTAAGACATTAATAAGTCAACATGCAGTCCTAAACAGACATTCCTCTCAATATCATCCTCTAAATCTCCTTAAAAAAAAAGAAATTGGAAGAGACTTATAAAGTTCTGTTATTGGCATTAAATTCCTAAATACATGATTAAGTTTGTTTATGATGAATAACCGGAGCATGCCAATTAATATTATGGAGTGCTTTAGTCCATAAATTTCTATGCTCTCTTTAGTTATAGTGATGGTAACTAAAACTAGAGGCTCTTAAGAGCCTGTGTCGCTCACCTTGGTATATGTGCATATTAAACAAAGGACACAGATTTATTCATGACAAAATTGTGTCTTGGTGATGGTGATGTGTTTGTAGATCTCACTTTGCTGAACATTCTTGCTGCTTACAACTTTCTCTATCTATAATGAACTTGGCCATTAAGTTACAGAGGAAAATATTTTGTAAAAATTAATGAAAATTGTTAAAAAATGACTATAAAGGGCAATAACTCCTGAAGGGATCAACTAACCATATTGATTATGTTAACTTATTGGTAGATCTTACTTTGCTGAACATTATTGCTGTTTACAGTTTATCTCTATCTATAATAGTATTCAAAATAATAACCAAAAACGGCAAAATTTCCTTAAAAATTACCAATTCAGGGGCAGCAACCTAACAACCAGTTATTCAATTTATCTGAAAATTTCAGGGCAGATAGATATTGACTTGATAGACAATTTAATCCCTTGTCAGATTTGCTCTAAATGCTTTGGTTTCAGAGTTATAAGCCAAAATCTACATTTTACACCTATATTCTATTTTTAGCCATGGTGGCCATCTTGGTTGATTGGGTGGGTCACTGCACACATTTTCTACACTAGATACCCTAGTGATGATTGTGGCTAATTTTGGTTAAATTTGGCTGAGTAGTTTCAGAGGAGAAGATTTTTGTAAAAGTTAACGATGATGACGGACGACGACAAAAGACGACGGAAGCCAAGTGATGAGAAAAGCTCACTTGGCCCTTTGGGCCAGGTGATCGAATAAGTTATACTCCACTTTATATGCAATTTTTAAATTGTTTTCTTTTGAAGCAGTTTTTAATGGCTTTAAATGCATTTACAGGAGGGTAGTAATGCCCTTTATCGTCAGGCGTCAAACGGTCTTTTTCAGTTACTGCTAGCTTCAAATTGGTTAAAATTTTACCGTGATTCGTCAAGATATCCTTATTGTGATTTGTCAGATGTCTCTTATAATTATCGTTACCGTCTTTTGGGGAAAAATTAAGCATGATTTGTTAAAATCAGTAGATTTTCTTATGGTCTTTTATCATCATGCACCAAAAATTACTGTTAACATCATTTTGGCAAGACTTTTTACTGTTATTCATCATAAAAGTATTCAAATTACCACCCTTTTACAGAGGAATGTCAACTCCTACAAATATGCTACTGAATGGAAATTTATCAATGACCTTGCTGTTTTAACGTTGATGCAAAGAAGGCAAAACATTTCTTTTGTCTCAACAGTTATATTGTATTGTATTGTACTATTATAACAGTTTTATTTATTACATTTTAAAACAAGTCCATACATTTGTAATAAAATTTGATAAATAGGCTATACTTTTGTTTGATATTAAAGATTTTAGTAAATAATTCTTACATTTCCCTTAGAAGAGACAAAAATCTGGGAACCAAGGTGGAGGAGGAAGAGAGTATGTACCAGCATACAGATCAGGACCTTATGCTCTGTTGTTAACCCTGTACAAACATTCACAGGTAAATCAATGTTAAAATGTCATATTCACTGGTCATACTTTTAAAATGTTCACATAGAATACAGTTTGTTATACATATATGTCCAAAATTAAAAATTGTTGGAAGTCTGCTTTAGGATTTTAATCATATTTACCAAGTAAGTAATGCTTTTTATAAAATAAGATAGCTTATCTCTTGCATCCCTGATAAATGTCAATGTTTTTTTGGCAAAAAATGTTTTGGTGTAAAATCAGTATAACTAATTTGTTTGTTTTCACTTTGCTGGATTTTGTATGCTAACATTTTTAGACATTAGACATTTGAAATCATTTCAAGTTACAAAAAAATACATTTTGACGTTAAATCTAAAAAAAAATTGTTTGATTTTACATTTAAGATGCAAGAAGGTCTTAAAGTTAAAAATATCAACTAAAATTAACATATATTGACGAAGTCAGTGATATGAGTGTTGTTTTTATTTCATCTATCATAGGATCAAGATAAGAAGTAAAATATAATCTAAAAAAGTTATCAATTTTTTGAAACTTTTATTTAACTTTTTTTTTTTTACTAGTCAGATGCTGATAGACCATACATGTCAAAGACAGACCTAATTAGACAAGCACAGATTTTAGCTGACAAGTCATTCTCCATTGTAAGTCATAAATTAGTTTGATGTCTGTTAAATTTATATGTATAACGTAATGCTTTTTTGTTAAGTAACATAGTATATTTCTTCAGCATTCTCTTTAAATGCTCATGGGTTTTTTTTGGACAAATTTTTGGGTGTTTAAAGTTAGAATAGCTAATCAGCAGTGATCTGTTTGTTTGTTTTTTTTATTGACAAATTTGTTATGCTCACATGCCCATAAAAATCTAATATATTTTGTTTCTATACCAAACGATGTATTCAGGATTAATATTCTATATAAACGGGTCATAATCACAGGGTTGACACTACTAAATTGTCAAATTGTTATCTATTGTAGTATTTTAATCCGTAAGACTTTCTAAGATAACAATACGAATACTAAAAATCTGGACTAAAAATAAGTTTCAATTTGTTAGCGGGCATGACGTAAAACAGCGAATCAAAGAATTCAACTTTATTTATAACTAATATAGGACAATGCTGTTGATTAAAAAATACTCCATTCCAGGACCTTTTGTTTTCCAAATATTTAATATTACCAATAATTGATAAGTTCCAGTTCGACGGGTTCAAACAGAAAGATTTGAAAGCAGAGAAAATTGTGTATCTTATAATCGGCATGACTTTATCAGATGACAGTACTAATACTAAGATAAGGCTTGCGCATAGTTATATACTTTAATTCAGTCCCGGACCCGCGATATCACGGGTGTGTTCTAGTATAGATATAAGAAGATGAAGTATGAGTACCAATGAGACAACTCTCCATCCAAGTCAGGATTTATAAAAGTAAACCATTATAGGTCAAAGTAAGGTCATCAACACGGAGCCTTTGATCACACCTAACAGCAAGCTATTAAGGGTCCCAAAATTTACTAGTGTAAAACCATTCAAACAGGAAAACCAATGGTCTAATCTATATAAAAAACAAGAAACAAGAAACCCTTATGAACCACATCAACAAACAACAACTACTGAACATCAGATTCCTGACTTAGGACAGGTGCAAACATTTCCAGCGGGTTTAAACATTTTAATGGCATAATATGTTACACAAAAGTATTAAAGAAACAAGACTATTTTTTTTTACAATAAATGTTCTTTTCCCATACAGCCAGATCCAAGTTGTAGGTACACAGCATGGTCATCAATGGGAAGCCTCATCAACAAAGGGCTTGTTGTAAAAGAAAGTAATCCAGCTAAGTAAGAAATTTGAAAAAAAGAAATCAATGAAACCTTTATAGCATTTCAGCATTCATTATCATTACAAATATTGTGAGCAGTATGATCAGATATCATTTCATTCGTATTTTAAAATATCTTTAAACTTGTTCTGAAAGGTAATTCAAATATAAATCATAGTTATTAAGATAGATATATGATAAATATCCTGCAACCATATGCATTTACAAGTTACTGTGGTTCTTTCAAAAAAGAGCTTGAACTCTGTAAAATGTAATAAGAAATTCATAAAAGAAAAATAATGTTCTTATTCAAAACAGTAGTTTAAAAAAAATACCAACAGGGATAATTCACCCCTCATTGTTAAAAATTTTTCCTTAGTCTTTTCAATGATTTGAAAAGTTTGCACTTATGAAAAAGCACTAATGTTTATAGCATTTGTAATGTGTATTAAAGGTATAGTTTGACAGAAGCTGGATGTGGTATTGCTCATAAATTAGAAGCTGTAAAGGATGGTGTTGTTCCTTCTCCTGGAAACACAAGGGCAATAAGAACTGGAACCACTGATACACCACCAACACATGTGGCTCAAACTGTAACATCTAGTGATAATAATATGTAAGTCTTAATTAACAAACACAAGGACAATAAGAACTGGAACCACTGATACACCACCAACAAATGTGGCTCAAACTATATCATCTAGTGATAATAATATGTAAGTCTTAATTAACAAACACAAGGGCAATAAGAACTGGAACCACTGATACACCACCAACACATGTAGCTCAAACTGTAACATCTAGTGATAATAATATGTAAGTCTTAATTAACAAACACAAGGGCAATAAGAACTGGAACCACTGATACACCACCAACAAATGTGGCTCAAACTATAACATCTAGTGATTATAATATGAAAGTCTTAATTAACAAACACAAGGGCAATAAGAACTGGAACCACTGATACACCACCAACACATGTGGCTCAAACTGTAACATCTAGTGATAATAATATGTAAGTCTTAATTAACAAACACAAGGGCGATAAGAACTGGAACCACTGATACACCACCAACAAATGTGGCTCAAACTATAACATCTAGTGATAATAATATGTAAGTCTTAATTAACAAACACAAGGGCAATAAGAACTGGAACCACTGATACACCACCAACACATGTGGCTCAAACTGTAACATCTAGTGATAATAATATGTAAGTCTTAATTAACAAACACAAGGGCAATAAGAACTGGAACCACTGATACACCACCAACAAATGTGGCTCAAACTATAACATCTAGTGATAATAATATGTAAGTCTTAACTAACAAACACAAGGGCAATAAGAACTGGAACCACTGATACACCACCAACACATGTGACTCAAACTGTAACATCTAGTGATAATAATATGTAAATCTTAATTAACAAACACAAGGGCGATAAGAACTGGAACCACTGATACACCACCAACAAATGTGGCTCAAGCTTTAACATCTAGTGATAATAATATGTAAGTCTTAATTAACAAACACAAGGGCAATAAGAACTGGAACCACTGATACACCACCAACAAATGTGGCTCAAACTGTAACATCTAGTGATAATAATCTGTAAGTCTTAAAAAAGATAACTTCATATGTCATGTTGAAAGGTAATTTGTTAGAAAAGTTATTCAGCAACTTCATTTTATTCTCCTACTGATGCATTCATCTGCCTATCACCTATCTGTCTTTCATGTGAAGAAGATGAAATATCAATATGAAAATGTTTTTAGGGAATGCATCAAGGTTTGTTTTTATCCATACTTAATTTCTTTAGAAGAATATTTGTCTTCTTATACTGTTATTAGATGTTTTGTTGTTTAGTTGCTCAGTAATTGTTTCATGTTTTAAGAAATGGTTATTGAGGTCAAAGTTGTTAATCTTTGAAATAATGATAACTTAATAGTTTTTCTTCTTCAGAAATATAAACTTTAAGTACATTAGAGAGGATAATTCAGAAGTATTCACAAAAGATCAGGCTGCCGTTTCAATTGATGGTCAGTATTTAAAAATAATGGCATTTTTTTTTTAAATTTTGAATTCTATTGATCTTTATTACTGTAGTAAGGGAGAGATGAATTCAAAGATCTTTTTTATTCCTGTGCTTAGTTAGGCAGTATTATACAATGATTTTTGTCTCTTATGTATCTTTTTGTTTATTCATCCATTTAATAATAAGTAGATGATGCTTCATTGCTAATGAGACAACTTTTCACCAGAGACCAAATGAAAGGGTGTAAACAACTAGGTTTCTTCACTGTTTTCAACAATGAGCGAACCCCATACGCTATTGTAAGCTTTGTTCTGATGTTTATCATGTTTTCATATATCATTTCCAACTTGCCATGTTTTCACAAAAATCTTATACAACAGAATTGAACACACACAAAAATGTTGGGATTTTTATGTAATTCCATCTTATGTATTAATGCTGTCTTTTGATTGGTTGAGAGACGGGATTTTTCACTAATTTTCTATTTAATATTGAGATTTTTTTTTATCTACCAGTGAATTTGCCTTTAGGCAATTCCATGTGCAGGGGTATTTGCCACCATGGCAGATCAGGAATACCTTGTCTCAAAATAACCCAATGAATTATTTCTATTCTTAAAGGACAAATTTATGGTTATTCTTTATATACTGCAACTCCTACAACTGTTGCAAGTGTAAAATACTTAGATAAAAATTTGGAGTGAATGATGTAAAAATTCTGCAAACCTGTACTTGTCTACTTGAAGTCATAAATAAAACTCAATGGAAATGCATTGTCAAAGTAGTAAATATGGAGATTTATTTACCCTCAGTACATAAAAATTATCAGAAATGATTAAATGGCCAATGCAATTTGACTGCGCAAATAGGACAGCTGCCGTGTGTATATTATTATACAGTCAAGTAGAAACTTCTACAATAAAATTTCTGAGGGCTCATAAAATTCTGTGGAATTAAACATTTATACCATGCTTACAAGGGATATTTGCAAAAATACTGGATTCGACAGCTTTGGAAAAGATTGGCCAAATCTTATGCTCCAACTTATCAAGCTTCAGCATACTGCCTATTGACTCAAAACACATGATAACAATTTATTAAAGTATAATATGTTACCAGTATATGATTTTTTTTAACATTGGTATATTATTTGTTTGGAATATACATCTGTTTTTTACAGACACTTTGTTTAATATGGTAGATGAATTTTATTTCAGATGATATTGGATTTGGATTTTTGATCAAGTGTAATTATCAAAGATTGTTGTCATCAGGCTTACTCTATAAATTAGATACCAGCAGGTACTTAGTTTGAATATGTATATACAATGTACTGGTATATAGATGTTTTAATTGAAACCAGTTCAACACCAATGACACAAAGCCTAGCTTACATCATATGTTGCCATATAATTGTAACAGAATATCAGTTCATATTATTCAGGGTTCTCACAAAGGCGAGTCCATGAGTCCTGTGCTTATGAAAATATGTCTGGACTCACCATTTTCAAAACTGGTGAGTCCAAAGATGCATCAAAATTGAAATATTTTATATAACCTCAACACACATCATTTTATAGCAAAAGTTTAAAAGTAATCTGTATTTAATCTCATTTCATTGCTCTATTAGGTCATGGAGACTAACATGATAAATAATATTGCAATAAAATATCTTCTTCTTATAGGTACTCACCATGGCCAAAAATAATGAGTCCCTGGACTTGCCTTCAAAAATCCTTAGTGAGAACCCTGATTATTGTGTTGCCTGACAACAAAGCTGTAGAAACACATAGAGATCACATTGACCCTCTTGCATTATCAATGTCGGTGTCTGCCAGTTCACACTTGGTAATCAGCAACTTCTTGAAAATGGCTTGACAGAATTCACCCAAACTTCCATATATATTCAAACAGGAAATGAAGTTGAGTGCTTTTTACACGACCGCCAAATATTTTTTGGGATTGTATAATGGTATGTTGTCATCTGCTTCGTCGTTGTCTGAAGACACATTGGTTTCCGGATAATAACTTTAGTTGAAGTAATTGGAGCTCTATGAAATTTTTTAAGAAGGTTCAATACTTCAAAAGAAAGGTTGGGATTAATTTTGGGGATGCTGGTCCCAATCGTTTAGAAATTACGGGCCCTAAAAGGGCCCAAAACAAGCATTTTTTTAGTTTCAGGATTATAACTTGTGTATAAGTATTTCAATTGCTTTGAAATTGTACCACAGTTTTAATACCATAAATAGAAGGTTAAGAATAATTATATGGGGTTATGGGGTCAACAGTTGAGGAATTAGGGGCCAAAACTAGCATTTTTCTAGTTTCCAGATAATAACTTGTGTGTAAGTGTATGGATCTCTCTGACATTATACCACAAAGTTCCATATAACAAAGGGAAACCTAGAAGGAGTTATGGTTTAATTGCCCAAAACATGTAAGAATAAGGGGCCAAAAAAAGTGCCCTAAACAAGCATTTTTCTAGTTTCCAGACGATGACTTGTGTTTAAGTGTATGGATCTCTCTGAAATTGTACTACAAGTTTCCATACTACAAAAAAAGGCTGGGATTGAGTTTTGAGGATAATGCACCAAGGCAGTTTTCAAAAAGTTGGGAGGGGGTCCAATTTTTTTAAGGGGTTCATATTTTTTCAATATTTTTCAAATTTCAAATTCTGAAAAGTTTCAAGAAGAAATCTTCAATTGCACAGTATTGCCCAATAGATTTGTAAGAACTTTGACCACACCTATTTTGTGTCAGAAACCTATATTATGTCAAAAATTTGATCACAAAAAAAATTTATCATGTTTATACAGTATCAATCTTGATTATTGTGTCCAAATTTGTCCCAACATGGATATAGATTTAATTGCCTACATTACAGAAACATTTATCTATGAATAAAAGCAAATGTTCTGATCTCTCAATAATGTAGCAAGCACACTTACAGCACAATACATCCAAATAGACATCTAGAGTTAAACATAAAATACTAAGATATAATCAAATGAAATCTGGAGAAAATTACCACCTATGAATTTTACCATGCTTTTTAGCTCACCTGGCCCAAAAGGGCCAAGTAAGCTTTTCTCATCACTTGGTGTCCGTCGTCGTCCGTCGTCTGTCGTCTGTCGTTTAACTTTTACAAAAATCTTCTCCTCTGAAACTACTGGGCCAAATTAAACCGAACTTGGCCACAATCATCAATGGGGGGAAAAATGTGTCCGGTGATCCGGCCAACCAACCAAGATGGCTGCCATGGCTAAAAATAGAACATAGGGGTAACATGTCGATTTTGGCTTATATCTCTGAAACCAAAGCATTTAGAGCAAATATGACGTGGTTAAATTGTTTATTAGGTCAAGATCGGAGAACCCGTTCTTGGGTTGCTGCCCCTAAATTTAAGGAATAATTCTTTCATGCCATGCTCTATGCTCATTTTAACATGGGTAGGCATTATATTTGTTAATATCTTAATACCGAGCATTAGTGAGGTATTGAATGTTTACAAATATAATGCCTACCCAAGTTAAAATGAGCATAGAGCATGGCATGATAGAATTATTTCGATTCTAATAGGAATATTTTGAACTTTTGTACTTTGAAGCGGACCTAAAGTAGACGCTCAAAATGTTGCCATTTTGATTTGATGAACAAAAACGTTGTAGAAAAATCAACAGTTTAACAATAGAAAAAGAACAAAAACATTTAAACTTACTTTAAGAATGTTTTTTATTTAATTTCCCAGCGAGCAGCACCATACAAAATATCCATTTTGATCTCTGGCTTTGTTCAAAATTCATCTGACCTTGCAATTTCAATTGTGACGTCAATCACGTGCAGCCCCATTTTCTATTCGAATTAGAACATGGCTTTGTACCCAAAGCTAAAGCAGAACTTCATATTAGAATGGTAATTTTAGGGAAATTTTGCTGTTTTTGGTTATTATCTTGAATATTATTATCACTGGGGTAAATGTGATCTCCGTAACTGCAGTTACGTATATCCAAAGATGGCGAACGATGTTTCTGGTCAATATTTCTTTTGTCAATTGTGTTATAATTCTGTATTATTCTTCGGTATTTCGTGTCTTTTATAATGTATTACAATATTTGAAACTGAAATACTAAGTGTTTAATTCATAATTCAACCGCTAAATGGAGAAAACAGCCATTTAAAATATCGTGATGATATGGGTAACTGAAGTTAATAAATTTTTAATGATATACGTAACTGGAAGTATTGATATCCGTAACTGATTTTATTTTTAAATAGTTCAATCATGTTTGAAATGAAATAAATGTCTCCGGTTATTAAAATTGTAATAAATATGAATCAGAAATGATCATCGAAGTTCGAAGTCTTGAATTATTATGGAAAAAAGGCTTCCAATTCTTAATTTCTATATTGTCAGCAGCATGCATGCATAGTGAGCTAAAGGATTTGATAGCTTATTATAGATGAAATATAAGTAAAATTGAGAACGGACAGTACTTAAGCAAATGAAAAAAAATTCTCAAAAAACACCAAACGAATTGATAACAACTGTCGTATTCTTAATTTGGCACAGGCATTTCCTTAAGTAGAAAATGGTAGAGTATTAGCTGGTTGTACAACTAGCTAAGCCCCTAACTTGTATGATAGTCACATAGGATTCCATTATATTCACAATACATGTAATACAAAGCAAACAGACATGATAGGTCAGAAATCAAAATTTTGGGGAACAATGCATCTAAGTCAACAAAATTTTAAAATTTATCACACGATTAACAACTATTTCAACAGAGAAACACGTTAAAGATAGAGTTCATAAAACAAATTGGAGGGCAAGAGTACAAATTGACCATAGCACCATAGTACAATGGCTGTATGTATGAATACTGAGCCATCCCAAAAAATAATCAAACAGTACTATAGAGTTAAGGTTAACAATAAACATTTGGACAAAACAAAGTAGCACAAAATCACGTACATCAGATGATAAACAACAAATACATTAACAACATATTTCAAGACCCCCAAGAGAGACTGCGGTTGGAAAAATTGTCTCCATTGGTCTACCTCCACTTAAATTATAGTCATAGTGTTGTATCAGTTTTGCTGTCCGAGATGCACAAGTACGCATCCACTTCTGGTCAGAATGGGGACGTTAATTCAGATGCCACATGTTGAGTGAATTCCGTGCTCTTTGTAGCTAGGTTAATAACCCTTGTAACAAATCTTTGAGGGGTCCATAAATGGCCAGTGGCAAAGACAGACTCCCGTCCCTATCCAATCTGCCATACCCGTGGTAGACCAAATTTCTTTTACCTTTAACCGGGACGGCCTCTGATGCAAGACTTACCTACTTTATCTATATTTTTTAGCTCACCTGGCCCGAAGGGCCAAGTGAGCTTTTCCCATCACTTTGCGTCCGGCGTCCGGCGTCCTGCGTCCGTCGTCGTCCGTCGTCGTCCTGCGTCCGTCGTCGTTAACTTTTACAAAAATCTTCTCCTCTGAAACTACTGGGCCAAATTGAACCAAACTTGGCCACAATCATCTTTGGGGTATCTAGTTTAAAAAATGTGTGGCGTGACCCGGTCAACCAACCAAGATGGCCGCCACGGCTAAAAATAGAACATGGGGGTAAAATGCAGTTTTTGGCTTATAACTCAAAAACCAAAGCATTTAGAGGAAATCTGATGTGGGGTAAATATGTTTATCAGGTCAAGATCTATCTGCCCTGAAATTTAGATGAATCGGTCAACCTGTTGTTGGGTTGCTGCCCCTGAATTGGTAATTTTGAGGAAATTTTGCCGTTTTTGGTTATTATCTTGAATATTATTATAGATAGAGATAAACTGTGAACAGCAATAATGTTCAACAAAGTTAGATTTACAAATAAGTCAACATGACCGAAATGGTCAGTTGACCCCTTAAGGAGTTATTGCCCTTTATAGTCAATTTTTAACCATTTTTCATAAATCTAAGTAATCTTTTACAAAAATCTTCTCCTCTATAACTAATGGGCCAAATTAATCCAAAGTTGGCCACAATCATCTTTGGGGTATCTAGTTTAAAAAATGTGTGGTGTGACCCGGTCAACCAACCAAGATGGCCGCCACGGCTAAAAATAGAACATAGGGGTAAAATGCAGTTTTTGGCTTATAACTCAAAAATCAAAAAATTTAGAGGAAATCTGACATGGAGTAAAAATGTTTATCAGGTCAAGATCTATCTGCCCTGAAATTTTCAGATGAATCAGTCAACCTGTTGTTGGGTTGCTGCCCCTGAATTGGTAATTTTGAGGAAATTTTGCTGTTTTTGGTTATTATCTTGAATATTATTATAGATAGAGATAAACTGTAAACAGCAATAATGTTCATCAAAGTAAGATTTACAAATAAGTCAACATGACCGAAATGGTCAGTTGACCCCTTTAGGAGTTATTGCCCTTTATAGTCAATTTTTAACCATTTTTCGTAAATCTTAGTTATCTTTTACAAAAATCTTCTCCTCTGAAACTACTGGGCCAAATTAATTCAAACTTTGCCACAATCATCTTTGAGGTACCTTATTTCAAAAATGTGTCCCATGACCTGGCCATCCAACCAAGATGGCCACCACGGCTAAAAATAGAACAGGGGTAAAATGTAGTTTTTTACTTATAACTCTGAAACCAAATCATTTAGAGGAAATCTGACAAGGAGTTAAATTGTTAATCAAGTCAATATATATCTGCCCTGAAATATTCAAATGAATTGGACAACCGGTTGTTGGGTTGCTGCCCTCCAATTGGTAATTTTTAAAGAAATTTTGCTGTTTTTGGTTATTATCTTGAATACTATTATAGCGATAAACTGTAAACAGCGATAATGTTCATCAAAGTAAGATCTACAAGTAAGTCCATGACCTAAATGGTCAATTGACCCCTTAAGGAGTTATTGCCCTTTATAGTCAATTTTTAACAATTTTCATTAATTTGGTAAATTTATGTAAATTTTTACCAAATATTTTTCTCTGTTACTAATGGGCAAAGTTCATTATAGATATAATTGTAAGAAGCAAGAATGTTCAGTAAAGTAAGAACTTCAAACACATCACCATCACCAAAATACAATTTTGTCATGAATCCATTTGTGTCCTTTGTTTAATATGCACATAGACCAAGGTGAGCGACACAGGCTCTTTAGAGCCTCTAGTTTCTCTTCCTGAACATATATTTAATATAAAGAAAATGTGGTACCACTGTAATTGAGACACAAGAGACTAACTGACACAGAAATTAATATTTTGGTCACCATACGACATTTAACATTGATCAATGTCCATACCGCATAGTATGCTATAAAATATAATTCAAACAAGTCAACTAATGACCTAGGCCTTATTTAGGGGCCATTTTTTTTTTGAATAACGAAAAACACTGTAACAAATCACACCAATGCATTGCAGGCTCCTGATTGGTGTCAGACCTAGGCAAATACTGGATGTGGCGATGATAAACATGTTAACTGGCGGGATTAAGTGTGAAGAAATCTTAAACAGTAGATTTTTTTCTGATGTTGTTAGAACATTGTGGACATATTATTTTTGATCCCGATGATTTCATATATTTAGCTTAGCCATATTTGGCACAAGTTTTTGCAATTTTGGGTCCCTAATGCTTTTCAACTTTGTACTTGTTTCAAACGGCTTTTTAACTGTTTTGATATGAGCGTCACTGATGAGTCTTATTATGAAGACAAAACGCTAGTCTGGCGTATTAAATAATAGTCCTTGTACCTTTGATAACTATTTTACACCACTAGGTCGATGCCATGGCATGCACTACTGGTGGACGTTTCGTCCCCGAGGGTATCACCAGCCCTGTAGTCAGCACTTCGGTGTTGACATGAATATCAGTTATATGTCATTTTAATAATTTCCTGTGTACAAAATTTTGAATTTTTTTGAAAAACTCAGGATTTTCTTATCCCAGGAGTAGATTACATCAATCTAATTAAAACCCGACCTCTCATCGGTCCCGTTTTTAGCTCACCTGGCCTAAAAGGCCAAGTGAGCTTTTCTCATCACTTGGCGTCCGGCGTCCGTCGTCGTCCGTCGTCGTCCGTCGTCGTCCGTCGTCGTCCGTCGTCGTCGTTAACTTTTACAAAAATCTTCTCCTCTGAAACTACTGGGCCAAATTAAACCAAACTTGGCCACAATCATCATTGGGGTATCTAGTTTAAAAAATGTGTCCGGTGACCCGGCCAACCATCCAAGATGGCCGCCATGGCTAAAAATAGAACATAGGGGTAAAATGCAGTTTTTGGCTTATAACTCAAAAACCAAAGCATTTAGAGCAAATCTGACAGGGGTAGAATTGTTAAGCAGGTGAAGATCTATCTGCCCTGAAATTTTCAGATGAATCGGATAATCCGTTGTTGGGTTGCTGCCCCTGAATTAGTAATTTTAAGGAAATTTTGCTGTTTTTGGTTATTATCTTGAATATTATTATAGATAGAGATAAACAGGAAACAGCAATAATGTTCAGCAAAGTAAGATTTACAAATAAGTCAACATGACTGAAATGGTCAGTTGACCCCTTTAGGAGTTTTTGCCCTTTATAGTCAATTTTTAACCATTTTTCGTAAATCTTAGTAATCTTTTACAAAAATCTTCTCCTCTGAAACTACTTGGCCAAATTAATCCAAACTTGGCCACAATCATTTTTTGGGTTAGTAGTTTGAAAAATGTGTCCGGTGACCCGGTCATCCAACCAAGATGGCCGCCATGGCTAAAAATAGAACATGGGGTAAAATGCATTTTTTTGGCTTATAACTCAAAACCCAAAGCATTTAGAGCAAATCTGATATGGGGTAAAATTGTTTATCAGGTCAACATTTATCTGCTCTGAAATTTTCAGATGAATCGAACAACCCGTTGTTGGGTTGCTGACCCTGAATTGTTAGTTTTAAGGAAATTTTGCTGTTTTTGGTCATTATCTTGAATATTATTATTGAAAGAGATAAACTGTAAACAACAATAATGTTCAGCAAAGTAAGATTTACAAATAAGTCAACATGACTGAAATGGTCAGTTGACCCCTTTAGGAGTTATTGCCCTTTATAGTCAATTTTTAACCATTTTTAGCTCACCTGGCCCGAAGGGCCAAGTGAGCTTTTCCCATCACTTTGCGTCCGTCGTCCGGCGTCCGTCGTCCGTCGTCCGTCGTCGTCGTCCGTCGTCGTTAACTTTTACAAAAATCTTCTCCTCTGAAACTACTGGGCCAAATTAAACCAAACTTGGCCACAATCATCATTGGGGTATCTAGTTTAAAAAATGTGTGGCGTGACCCGGCCAACCAACCAAGATGGCCGCCATGGCTAAAAATAGAACATAGGGGTAAAATGCAGTTTTTGGCTTATAACTCAAAAACCAAAGCATTTAGAGCAAATCTGACGGCAGTAAAAGTGTTCATCAGGTCAAGATCTATCTGCCCTGAAATTTTCAGATGAATCGGACAACCTGTTGTTGGGTTGCTGCCCCTGAATTGATAATTTTAAGGAAATTTTGCTGTTTTTGGTTATTATCTTGAATATTATTATAGATAGAGATAAACTGTAAACAGCAATAATGTTCAGCAAAGTAAGATTTACAAATAAGTCAACGTGACCGAAATGGTCAGTCGACCCCTTTAGGAGTTATTGCCCTTTTTAGTCCATTTTTTACCATTTTTAGTAAATCTTAGTTATCCTTTACAAAAATCTTCTCCTCTGAAACTACTGGGACAAATTAATCCAAACTTGGCCACAATCATCATTGGGGTATCTAGTTTAAAAAATGTGTGGCGTGACCCGGCCAACCAACCAAGATGGCCGCCATGGCTAAAAATAGAACATAGGGGGTAAAATGCAGTTTTTGGCTTATAACTCAAAAACCAAAGCATTTAGAGCAAATCTGACAGGATAAAATTTTTCATCAGGTCAAGATCTATCTGCCCTGAAATTTTCAGATGAATCGAACAACCCGTTGTTGGGTTGCTGCCCCTGAATTGATAATTTTAAGGAAATTTTGCTGTTTTTGGTTATTATCTTGAATATTATTATAGATAGAGATAAACTGTAAACAGCAATAATGTTCAGCAAAGTAAGATCTACAAATAAGTGAACATGACCAAAATGGTCAGTTGACCACTTTAGGAGTTATTGTCCTTTATAGTCAATTTTTAACCATTTTTCGTAAATCTTAGTAATCTTTTAGAAAAATCTTCTCCTCTGAAACTACTGGGCCAAATTTAACCACACTTAGCCATAATCATCATTGGGGTATCTAGTTAAAAAAATGTGTCGGGTAACTCGGCCAACAAACCAAGATGGCGGCCATGGCTAAAAATAGAACATGGGGGTAAAATGCAGTTTTTGGCTTATAACTCAAAAACCAAAGCATTAAGAGCAAATCTGACTGGAAGTAAAATTGTTGATCAGGTCACGATCTATCTGCCCTGAAATTTTCAGATGAATTTGATAATCGGTTGTTAGGTTGCTGCCCCTGAATTGGTAATTTTGAGGAAATTTTGCTGTTTTTTTTGTTATCTTGAATATTATTATAGATAGAGATAAACTGTAAACAGCAATAATGAACAGCAAAGTAAGAACTAAAAATAAGTCACTATGACCAAAATAGTCGATTGACCCCCTAAGGAGTTATGGCCCTTCATAGTAAATTTTTAACAATTTTCTTAAAATTTGAAGATTTTCAATAACATTTTCCACAGAAAGTACTCTTATAGATAGAGATAATTGTAAGCAGCAAGAATGTTTAGTAAAGTAAGATCTACAAACACATCACCATCACCAAAACACAATTTTGTCATGAATCCATCTGTGTCCATTGTTTAATATTCACAAAGACCAAGGTGAGCGACACAGGCTCTTTAGAGCCTCTAGTTTGATATGCCGCGTGTTGAGATTACATTAGCCGTATTTGGCACAACTTTTTGGAATTTAGGGTCCTCAATGCTCTTCAACTTTGTTCTTGTTTTGGCTTTTTAACTGTTTTGATATTAGCGTCACTGATGGGTCTTATGAAGATGAAATGAGCGTCTGGCATATTGAATTATAATCCTGGTACATTTGATAACTATTTTGACGAATTTATGACAGATTTATTTCCGAAATAAATGATGGTCCGAACTATTTAATCGAGGGTAATGAATGAAGCAGAAACAACAAAATTCAACAGTTACGGATATCCTTCTATAACCATTTATTACAGTTACGTATATCAGCCTTTACAGTTACCCATATCCTCGGGATTTTTTTAAATGATGATTTCTCCATTTAGCGGTTGAACTATGACAAGAAACGTTGTATGTAAGTTTCAAACTTAGTAATACTTTAGATAGGATACGAAATACCGAAGAATAATACAGAATTATAACACAATTGACAAAAGAAATATTGACCAGAAACATCATCCGCCATCTTTGGATATACGTAACTGCAGTTACGGAGATCACATTTACCCCAGTGATTATAGATAGAGATAAACTGTCAACAGCAATAATGTTCAGCAAAGTAAGATCTACAAATCAGTCACATGACCAAAAGGATCAGTTGACCCCTTAAGGAGTAATTGCCCTATATAGTCAATTTTTAACAATTTTTAGTCATTTTTGTAATCTTTTACAAAAAACTTCTCCTCTGAAACTACTAAGACAAATTTAACCAAACTTGTCCACAATCATTATTAGGGTATCTAGTTTAAAAAAGGTGTCCAATGACCCTGCCCGTGAACCAAGATGGCCGACATGGCTAAAAATAGTACATAGGGTAAAATGCGGGTTTTGGCTCATATCTCTGAAACCAAAGCATTTAGAGGAAATCTGTTCATTAGGTCAAGATCTATCTGCCTTAAAATTTTCAGACCAATCGGGCAACTTTTTGTTGGGCTGCTGCCCCTGAATTGGTAATTTTAAGAAAATTTTGTAGCTTTTGGTTATTATCTTAAATATTATTATAGATAGAGATAAACTGTAAATAGCAATAATGTACAGCAAAGTAAGAACTACAAATAAGTCAACTTGACACCTTTAGGAGTTATTGTCCTTTATATTCAATTTTAACAATTTTCATAAATTTTGTAAATTTTTGTAAGATTTTACTTAATATTTTCCACTGTCACTTCTGGGCCAATTTCATTATAGATAGAGATATTTGTAAGCAGCAAGATTGTTCAATAAAGTAAGATCTACAAACACATTACCAACACAAAAACACAATTTTGTCATGAATCCATCTGTGTCCTTTGTTTAATATGCACATAGAGCGACACAGGCTCTTTAGAGCCTCTAGTTTCTCTTGCATCCATAAAATTAAATGATATTCAAACGTTTATAAACATAATTGCTAAAAATATACTTCTACATTTGATTTCTCAAGATTAATGACATCAATGACAAAGGTGCTTTATGGTTATGCGAACAAGCTTTTTCATTTATATCATTTACAAACACAATTAAGGATTATGTAGAGTTTGAATACATTTTTTATTGATGTTTTTATAATTATTAAAACAGACCAATGACAGACCATGTTTACGCCTACATCAGAGACAGTGATGCACCAGATGTAGCACCAGGTGTTCCACCTTTACCAACTCTAAATAACACACCAGATAATGAAGTTCATCATCCGATACCAAACATCACTGATCATATACCAGGTAAATTGTTTTGAACATGCATAGCCATTGCAAGAATGAAGCTATGACTTGAAATATCAATATAATCTACATATAAAACATTATTTTAAATCAACAAATTTAAAATTTATGCCATAGATTTTTTCAAATGTATATGTTCATATTGTCTTTAAAACTATTATTTAAACTATAAAAGTAACTAAGTCCATGTAAATAAAATTGAGAAATAATCTCAAAATCAAGTAATAAAGAATCAATTTGATATGATTAATTAGTTCATTTGATTTATTGTAAAACTAGGATTACATTTAAAAAAAAATGCCTTATTTCAAAAAGTTTCCAATATTACAGAAATCCTTTTTTTTTTTTTTTAAGTCTATGATGACACAATCAAAATATAAGATAGATGCATTCTCATTTAATTAAAAGCTATTTTATATTTTAGTTCAAGAAGCACAAAAATCTGTTAAGGAGAAGAAACCTAGACAAAAAAAGCAGAGTTCTATGGCAAATCCATCAGCAGAACTAAAATTACTTCCCTTGTTAAATGATTTACCTCCCATTCCTTCTTTTTCAAAGTTTCAAGAAACCATAGATTTAGATTCTCAGAGTTCCCAGAGCTCTATAAAGAGCATCAGTTCAGTATCATCAACATACAGTTTACCAAGACCAGATTTTTCACTAAGACCAGGGCAGTTTGAAATAGTTTTGTGCATTGATAATAGAGAATTTTATGGAGGAGGGTAGGTGTTTTTTTTAATATTAAAAGGAAATACTGCTAGACTCTTCATTTACTGCATCGAGCAACATGATATGTAGATTGTTTCTAGCTCAAATTATAGTTGCTTGTACTAGTTGCACTTTGCATTATAATCAATCTTATTTTTAGATATCTGTATTTTAATAATCACAAAAGTTGCACAGAAAATGTCTAAAATGAAAAATGGAAAGCTCTGTGTTTTGGAGAAAAAAAATGAACAAAATTAAACTAAATAATTGTATTATGCACAATTTCGATTAATAAATTTGTCGACAGCTTGTTGTTACTCAACATGGGTTAATTGGAGATGAATTACCAATAAATACAAGTTTTGTTTTTATTGAAAATCAAATGCTTCAATTAGGGAATTAGTTTTTTTAACTATTATTTCGAAATTTAATGATGTGATAAGACACACTGCATTTGACAAGTACACTTATTGTTTTAATATCAACAATTACATGTATATAGACAATCTTCATTTATATATTTTTTTTCCAATAACAAAACAGAAAGAAAGGCAGTAAGAATTTGCTACCAGATCTCATGAAGAATGGTATAAACTGTGATTTAAGAGAATTGCAAGTTGGAGACTTATTGTGGCTTGCTAGAGAAAAACCAGAATACTCCCAAAGTAAAACTCTTTATTATATTTGCTTGAAAAAGTTGTTTTTATTGATGAAAAATGTTTTACTAAAAGGTGCATGTATAACAGAAGTTTTCAGATTCAATGATTCAAAAGAGTGTTATGGAGTTTTACTTCTGCCTGTCCATTGGTCTACTCATCCTCATTTTGGACCTTGCATTAATTCTTGTACAATAATATTCCTAAGAGCATGCATGGATATAAATTAATAAATAAATTTGGTGTTTTTACTGTCTTCTGATTGGTTAAAATTATTAGTTTTATTTTCAATGTTGTCAATTTTGATGGCGACACCCCCACTCTGACGTTGTGTATTCATACGCCAACATGTGTGTACGTTGTTATTGTTAATATAAATTATATAAAAAGTTCTTTGAGCCTTATTTTTGATAGACATTTATTTATAATGAATGGCAATAATTTATTTTGATTTTATTAACCGGATTTTTGTGACAAAAATGTTGGTTATTGATTTGGGGATGTACGGCGGGTGGTTGTCGGGCGGGCCGGCAGGCGGCAATCAAATGTTGTCCGTGCATTAACTCATGAACCGTTCGGTTCAACCAAAGCTTTTAGAATTTTAATATGTTATTACTGACAACTATACGAAGGTCAAGTTCAATAATGGCGATTTTGACTTTTACCGTTCAGGAGTTATGGTTCTTGAAAAATTGAAAAATGGAGTTTCCAGTCGTGTCCGTGCATTTACGCATGAACCATTCAACCAAAGCTTCCCAAATTTTAATATGTTGTTACTGATGACAGAATGGAGGTCAAGTTTAATAATGACGATTTTGATTTTTACCGTTTAGGAGTTATGGTTCTTGAAAGATTGAAAAATGGAGTTTCCAGTCGTGTCTGTGCATTTATGCATGAACTGTTCTATCAAAGCTTCCGAAATTTTAATATGCTGTTACTGATGACAAAATGGAGGACAAGTTCAATACTGACGATTTTGACTTTTACCGTTCAGGAGTTATGGTTCTTGAAAGATTGAAAAATGGTGTTTCCCGTCGTGTCCGTGCATTTTCTCATGAACCATTCAACCAAAGCTTTTGAAATTTTAATATGTTGTTACTGATGACAAAATAGAGGTCAAGTTCAATAATGACGATTTTAACTTTTACTGTTCAGGAGTTATGGTTCTTGAAAGATCGTAAAATGGCGTTTCCATTCATGTTGTTGCATTTACTCATGAACCATTCAATCTAAGCTTTTCAAATTTTAATATGTTGATACTGATGACAAAATGGAGGTCAAATTTGATATTGACGATTTTCACTTTCACCATTCATCAGTAATGGTTCTTGTGATATTGCCAGGACACAAATAAATGTTAATAAATCCGGTTTGCTGTCGTTGTGACAGCCTCTTGTTGAACCATAAAACTAATTTTTGACTCTTCACATTTTATATAATCCGCTTTGCGGATTATTCAATGTGAAGAGTCAAAAATTAGTTTTATGGTTCAATAAATTCAAAATAGATAATAGCCGTTCATTAAATGAGTAACAGCTCAGAGTACATTTCTATCTCCAAAGCTTGATAAAAATTTAAAACAACATCGTTCTGCCTCATATATTGTTGGTTCATGTATACCTTTTTCCAATGTTTTCCTGAAATCAACAATGTTTTCAGCCTTTAACATGCATTTTTGAACACATAGATCAATTTTATTTTACAAATTCTTACTCCTTTAGTTTTCCTTACTATGACACCATTATAAATGCAATGAATGAGTTTATGTATTCCAGATTTTATGCCAGATCATAAACCAAAAGAACTTGTTTTAGACTATATTGTGGAGAGAAAAAGAATGGATGATTTAGTACACAGTTGTACAGATGGTAGACTGAAAGATCAAAAGGTGAATTGTGTAATCTGTTTACTTTGAAAATTTGACTTTACAACTTTACACTTTCACGCTCAACTCAAGTTCATCAGATTGTTAAAAATAAAAATTTTAAATAATTTTAGAATTGTTTTTATTATCTTACCCTAGAAATATAAAACCTGCACAATTCAATCAGATTGTACAATGCCTTTAAATATTCACTAAAGCAACTGTAAAAAATGTATGTAGTAAAAATAAATAGTTGAGTATATTTTATGATAATTTATTTTATTAGTTCAGATTGAAACACTGCGGTTTAAGATGTCCTATATTTTTGGTAGAAGATCATGGATCCATGCAACACTTCAGTATCCCAGAGAGCACAATCAAACAAACAATGACCAATCTTACAGTAAGATCTGAATTACAAATTTACTTCAGTATCCCAGAGAGCACAATCAAACAAACAATGACCAATCTTACAGTAAGATCTGAATTACAAATTTACTTCAGTATTCCAGGGAGCACAATCAAACAAACAATGACCAATCTTACAGTAAGATCTCAATTACAAACTTAATGATCTTCAAATAAGATAATGGTTACAAATTTAAACAAATCTTTCAATAAGAATTCAAAACAAATCATAACTTATCTTATCAAAAAATCTCGTTCAACAATCTGAGTAATATTGTGGTAATGATTTATTAAATAACTTTTGCATGCAGGTGCAAATAATAGTTTTTAGTCTGAATATTCTGTATTTGATATATAATGGAGATTCAATGATTTGTAGGTTATAGATGGATTTCAATTGAAAAGAACAAAAGGCAGTAAAGAAACAGTGGCATATCTAACAGTTATGACAAGACATCTTCAACGATTATATAGGGTTTGTTGAAAATACCCTAAGACTTCTGATATCTTTTACCATCCCCAAGTTGTACACCCATGTTTCCAAGTACAACAAATTTCTGTTTAATGCCAGTCTTCTGAAATGATTTGATCAATTTGAACATGCACTTGTGCTTAAGGTCAAGTAACTTAATAAAATAATGTCACCAAATTTGACTTGCTACATTTTAAACCATTTATTTTAGAGTTATTTTCCCTGAAATGTTGATTTTTAACTTTTTGGGGCATTTTCTTGCCATTGTTTCAAAAACTATAGAAGCTAGCTAACTTAAAAGTGTAAATTGCAAAAATTATCTGACAGCATGACAAGATGCATCAAGCCTGAATAGGAGTTATTGCCCTGTGATATTAACAATATTTAGAAATTTAAAGATTTTGAGTTACTTTAGTGATTATGTTATGCTGAATTATACTTAATTATACCCCCACTTTGAAAAAGGGAGGGTATACTGTTTTATCTCCGTCTGTCCGCCCGTCAGTCTTATGAATATTTTCGTTGCAATTTTCTTAGTAACTACAATGCCAGGATTTCTGAAATTTGGTTTCAAGGTGTATATAAGTCAGCTATACCGTGTGATGTGTTTTCAGATTCATCACTCGACAACTTTCTGTTTACTGAACACTTGTATCATTTTACACATGATGGCCAAGTCGAAAATTTTTGTCGCATTTTTCTCAGGAACTCCAATGCCAGGATTTCTGAAATTTGGTTTCAGGGTTCATATAAGTCAGCTATACCATGTGATGCAGTTTCAGATTCATCACTCAACAACTTTCTGTTTACTGAACACTTGTATCATTTTACACATGATGGCCAAGTCGAAAATTTTCGTCACATTTTTCTCAGGAACTCCAATGCCAGGATTTCTGAAATTTGGTTTCAGGGTTCATATTTATAAGTCAGCTATACCATGTGATGCGTTTTCAGATTCATCACTCAACAACTTCCTGTTTACCAAACACTTACATATTTTACACTTTTAACATTATCCACTTGCAGTGGGGGTATCAGCAGTGAGCAGTAGCTCACAGTAACACTTGTTTCCCCATAGTTTGCAATGTAGTAAGAAAACACTTATTGAAATCCAAATTGATTATTTATTCACTGAAAATATCTGATAAAAGCCTGTCTTTTAAATAAAAATTCGTAAGGGTTCCGCGGAACCCAGTGTCTCGCCTACTTTTGCTGTTAATCGCAGGCTCAACAAAAATGAGGGAAAAAAATCAATAAAAATATTCTCTAGATACTATCTTTTGATTGTAAGAAGCTTCTGTCCAAGTTTGGTAAAGATCCAGGATAGTTTATGAATCTAATAAATGTTTTAAAAACTTTAACTGCAGACTGTATGTAATGTTAACTAAAAGAGAAACTAAGTCCATTTATAAGTAAAATACAGATACACAGGTACAAATTTTTCACAAAATTTCCTTCTAGATACTAACTTTTGATCATAAACAAGCTTCTGTCCAAGTTTGGTACAAATCCAAAATAGTATAAGAAAGTTATTAAAGCTTTAAAAACTTTAACCACAGAGTGAATGTATTGTTTCTTGGCAGAAAATCTAAGTCCATTTAAAAGTAAAATACGGAAAAAATGGATTTGATTTTTTTACAAAATTTACTTCTGGATACTATCTTATGATCATAAACAAGCTTCTGTCCAAGTTTGGTACAATTCCAGGATAGTTTAAGAAAGTTATTAAAATTTTAAAAACTTTAACCACAGAGTGAATGTGTTGTTTCCTGGCAGAAAATCTTAAGTCCATTTAAAAGTAAAATACGGAAAAACGGATTAATTTATTTTACAAAATTCATTTCTGGGTACTATCTTATGATCATAAACAAGTTTCTGTCCAAGTTAAGTAGAATTCCAGGGTAGGTTAAGAAAGTTATTAAAATTTCAAAAACTTTAACCACAGAGTGAATATTTGTGGACGATGCTGACACGATGGAATTTAGGATCGCTATGTCTCGCTTTTTCAACTATCGACAAAAATGAATATTTTTTTTTAATATTATGTGATCAGTATAAAAAGGGATGAGACAAGATTATTCTCTATTTAAGACAAAAGAAAAAATGTTAAAGTTTGATTTCTATTCAGATATTTGTTCAACCTTGTCTTTTATTTTCAGAACAAAACATTACATGCCTGTAGTGTTGATGAAATTCAAGAATATAACAAAATTTTTGATATCAACGACAGTGAACAAAAGCTTATCACATTTGAACATTTCAATGTAGGATCAGTAAAGTCAAAGGTAAATAGAAAAGAACATTTAAAAGTAAATAAAACACAGACTTTTGTCTTACCTGGGACTTTTCATTACATTTGTGAGACATAAATATGTTCATCTCTAAATTGCATTATCTTCTTTTAAAAACCTGAAAATTTAGAAGGTAGAACTTGACAAAACATTTTGTTTATAGATAGCTTATGGTTTGACATATGTCATATGCTATGAGTAAAAGGACATGTATAATTCTGTCTATATAATCTGTTGTTGTGTGTCTTTCTCTTAAGTGTTACTTAATCTCAAGCTTCTTTCATTGTTTAAAGCTCACTTAGTTTTGGTGCTTTGGTCATTTCCTAATTCTTATTAATAATATGCTATTGGTAACTCTAGTTAGGTTTGTAGAATTATTGTAGTTGGATATGTTTCCTTATCAGAATTCATTTGATCATCTCTTATTTTCATGGTTCAATTGTTTATTTTAAGTTTTGTGCCTCTTTAATTAATCCATTACTTGTTTCTAAAATAGAAGTGATTCACTTGACCTTTACATCATCTTTTCTATTCATTGTTCAACATTAAAATTTTGCCCCTAATTCATGTAGTACTTTTCATTTTATTTTGACTATATTCTGAAATACAGAGACAGACATATTCTGTTAAGGTTTTCATATTTTTACTAGTTTTAAATCTGACATGCAATATATTAATAGTTGTGTAAAGAAATGTTGATATATATTCCAGTGTGAATTCAAATTCAATTTGTGCATAAACAAGATGCAATTTTATTTTTTCATAATTTCTTAAAAAAAATTGATAGGTAAAGTCATCATTTTGTATGAAGAATAAATTTTATAGGCAATTTAGCTAGATGGAGTAAACTTGTGTATTTATAGATATTGACAGTACAAGAAATGTTTGGTAAACAGCTGATACAACTATACAGAATGTCTGCAGAGAAAGCTAAAGCTATCAGTGATAAATATAATACTCTGAAACAGTAAGTATTTTGTTACATACTTTTATCAATTTATAGATGATTTATTCATGCTAATGATGTAATTGGGGTATCACATTTCTTAATTTCAAGATTTTGAATTCTGATTGCATTTTATGAAATTGCATTCTTTAATTCTGCATTTCATCTGCTGTTTATCAATCCCATGAATAAATATACACAATGAGTATTGAATTAACAGTTATAGAATAAAACAGTTGATTTCTAAAGAAAAAAATTAAGGTGTCAAATTACTGAACAATTGTTTTAACAAAGTTAAACAATCTTTTGTCTCCATTTTTATGCACATGGTTCATGATTCTGTGTTGATTGGTTATCAAGGTCATGATGGGTAAACTTCTGCACTTTAACCTGAATGTTAATTATCAACCAATATTTGTTGTCCACTACAAGTTCTGGATTTGTAAAAAATGACCAAAGAGGACATTAGTTTGTATATATGCATCCATTGGCTCAAATATCTTGAACATTATAATCACCAGAAACTCGTTTGATATGACTCTTAATTTTTTTCAATACAGGTTGTTGTATTCATATAATGAATGCAGAACAGAGAAGGATAAAGAATTAATGCTTAGTGGAATAAAATGTGGCAAGGCAATGAGGTATGTAGAAATTGTCCAGATGTTACCTAAAGTTGAATTAGATTTTTGTCGAGCCTGCAACTTTTGTTGCAGAAAGCTCGACATAGGGGTAGTGATCCGGCGGCGGTGTTAGCTAACTTCTTAAAAGCTTTATATTTTAGAAGGTGGAAGACCTTGATGCTTCATATTTTGTATATAGATGCCTCATGTTACGAAGTTTTTGTCAGTCACATGTCCATTGTCCTTGACCTCATTTTCATGGTTCAGTGACCCCTTGGAAAAAAAGTTCAGATTTTTTGTAATGTTGAATTCTCTCTCAATATACATAATAGGATAATTATATTTGGTATGTGCATACCTTGTAAGGTCCTCATGACCGTCAGACCGTTTTCACTTGACCTCGACCTCATTTCATGGATCAGTGAACAAGGTTAAGTTTTGATGGTCAAGTCCATATCTCAGATACTTTAAGCAATAGGTCTAGTATGTTCGGTGTATGGAAGGACTGTAAGGTGTACATGTCCAACTGGTAGGTGTCATCTGACCTTGAACTCATTTTTCATGGTTCAGTGGTTCACTGATTTTGTAAGAGTTCAACTCTACGTACAACAGTAAATGATACATGTATTTCTTCGTTAAAGTATTCACCACAGCATAGCATTCTCTGATTTTCAATATTTTGATCAGTTGAATAAGAAAATTGAGATTTAGAAATGTACATACCTTTTGAAGCGGTGACAATTACTCCACTCAAGCACAACCGGAAAATCCTCTCACGGTTTTCATTGCAGAACCAAATGTTCTGCGTGTGTAGATTACCAGCCGTGTTATATTTAGGAGTATCAACATAATATCAATGATTAGTAAAGAAGGCGAGACATTTCAGTGTGTGCACTCTTGTTAAAAATTTCTCTTCTTACTTGATAATTGGGCAGAAGTAGTGAACATAAGAACTATTATCAGGGAACAGAAAAATACAAAAAAGCACAGAATTCCTGTAATGAACCATGCACTAGATAAATCATTAATAGCAACTAAGAAATGGCTGTAATGTGACAATATATTTCCCATCTAATTGATTTGGTACTGAGGGCCCTCGATATAGGTTTGTATTTTTCTGTTCCATGATAATAGTTTTAATGATCAACAAGAGGCTGTCAGAGTAACAGCAAACCGGATTTATAAACATTTATTTGTGTCCTGGCATTTTTCAATATCACAAGAACCATAACTCCAGAACGGTGAAAGTGAAAATCGTCAATATCAAAATTGACCTCCATTTTGTTATCGGTTACAATAACAACATCAAAATTTGAAAAGCTATAGTTGAATGGTTTATGAGTTAAAGCACTGACATGACTGGTAAGACCATTTTTCAATCTTTCAAGAACCATAACTTCTGCACAGTGAAAGTGAAAATCTTCAATATCAAATTTGACCTCCATTTTGTCATCAGTAACAACATAATAAAATTTGAGAACCATAACTCCTGAACAGGAAAAGTAAAAATCGCCATTATTGAACTTGACCTTCATTTTGTCATCAGTAACAACATATTAAAATTTTAAAAGCTTTGGTTGAATGGTTCATGGGTCAACTGGAAACACCATTTTTCAATCTTTCAAGCACCATAACTCCAGAACAATAAAAGTAAAAATCGTCATTATTGAACAAGACCTCAATTTTGTTGTCAGTAACAAGATATTAAAATTGTAAAAGCTGTGGTTGAAAGGTTCATGATTTAATGCACAGACAACATTTGGCTGTTGACCGCCCGCCCGACACACATCCAAAATCAATAACCGATATTTTCGTCAAAAATCTGGTTAATAATTGTCTTTGTTGGAATTGAATTGAATAAGTTATCATGTTTAAGCATATTTAAGTTACCTGTATTGTTCTTCAGTTCAATTATGAGACTTTCAAGAGTTTATGGGACTAAATGCAACAGGTGATTCAATTGTAAACAAGCTTTTTGTTTCAGTGTTGAAATTTCTTCCCAGAGATTTGATGTGTTTTCATCTCCTGAAATGTCAGGAATATTTCAGCTATTCATTTAAGACAATTTTACTAAATTTTAATTATGTATATTTTGGCCTTGTTCCTGTTGATTTTGCATCATATAAGTTGTCACCATGATCTGTGTTTTTCTGCGGTTATTTTTGTCCTGTCATTAGCATTTAATAAATACATATAATAGTATTCTAGTAATTTGAGTAATATTTGCATTGAAAAACATTTACTCTCACCAGTAACAGCCATTGCTACTTGGATATGAAGCAAATATATAGGCTTGTGGAAAACTCATCCATTGTAATAACAACAGTTCTGCATTATGATTGCTTTCATTTTTAGATGACAATTGTAGCTGCATAATTTTTCTTATTTACCAAGTAAAATAAGATTAATACTTTGAAGAATTAAAACTTGTATTTACCAAGTAAAATATGATGAATTACTTTGAAGAAATAAAACTATTGTATTTACCATGTAGAATAATATAGGGTTATTGCATGAATATTGGGGAATATTGTCTCGAGTAGAATTTTATATTGCATGAGCTTGCAAGTGCAATATATGTTCTACGAGGGACAATATTCCCCAATATTCATGCAATAACCCTTTTATTGTATAGCCATATAATATTTGAAAGTAAACATTGGTTTAAACTAAGATTTTGTCGTTGATGACGTCATGAATTATGAAGATTTATTGCACTAGTGCAATATTAGAATTTATTCCATATTGATTAAATTTTAGTAGGTTTCTCTATATGAATGGGATTTTTGAATAAAAAAGCATATTCACCTGAGAAAGTGTTATTCACCGCGCTAAACGTCACACACTTTTACATGCAACGTTATGGTAAACATTTTCATGTACAATTTGTTTTGGTACATGTTTGTCATCAAATACATTTTCTTCTCTCGGAATATGGAATAAAACAATTACTGTCTTTTGTTTCGATAAATATGGGGTTTAATTGACTTTTGAAAAACTGATATTCACTTCGGCCGTCGGCCTCAGTGAATATCATTTTTTCAAAAGTCAATAAAACTGCATATTTACCTCATCAAAAGACAGTAATTGTATATTATTGCACGCTAACTTTTGGTTACTTTCTGTGGGAAATATTATATTGCTATGCAATAAAATGAATTACTTTGAATAATAAAACTGTTGTGCAAATACAATAATATGCATGTACTATGAAGTTTAATTTCTTTTTTAGGAACTTGGGAGCATCACAGAGTCGACAGATATATCAACTTTACTGTACAACTGGACCGTTAACTTAAACAAATAAGTCATAAATGAAGATTCAATATATTCTAGTCAAGATTACTGAGTTTATTTTTTTGCCACACAAGCAACAAGTTGCCCCAACCCCACCCCCCAAAACTGAAACAAATTGTTCCCTGTCTGTCTGTCCTTTTGGAGTATATACATGCATAATTGATGGATTGGGTTTCCAGATAACTTCTCCTAAAGTTTGAATGCCTGGAAGTTTTCACTTTGCTGGCTGTTTGTACATATATTGATTGTGTGCATGTGGTCAGGGTTTTGATTTCTATTAATTTTTGCTCTTTTAGGAGATAGTTGAACTTTGTCGTTTTTGGAGTATATACATTCAAAAGGGGTGCATTTCATTTCTGGATAACTCCTCCTACAGTTTGAATCATTGGAAGTTTTCACTTTGCTGGCTGGGTGTACATATATTGAAGGTGTGCATGTGGTCAGGGTTTTGATTTTTATTAATTTTTGCTCTTTTGGGAGATAGTTGAACTTTATCATTTTTTACTTGTATAAGAGGTTCTCCTACAGTGAGCCATAAACCTTTATGCACCATGCTCAACTTTGTGTATTTTAAAATAAAACTTTGCATCTGCGGGGGCATCATTCGTCTCTCCCAAACACAATAATATCTCAAAGAAGTTTCACATTGACTTTGTTATAATACTAGTAGTTACTTCAGAGTGAGGCATCACTTTGTCTAGTTAACTTTTATTGCAGAAAGCGCAACATAGGTATAGTGATCTGGCGGCAGCAGCGTTAACTAACTTCTTAAAAGCTTTATATTTTAAAAGATGGAAACCGGGATGCTTCATACTTTGTATATAGATGCCTTATGTTTTGAAGTTTCCGTCTGCCACATGTCCATTGTCCTTGACAAGTGACTAAATGAAAAAAAAGATATAACATTTTTTTTTGAAATTTTAATTTCTTTCTAATTTTGAGCAATAGATAACTATTTATGGTATGTGCGTACCTTGCAAGGTATTCCTGCTGTCAGATAGTTTTCACTGAAAGTCTACCTCATTTCATGGATAAGTGAACAAGGTTAAGATTTGATGGTCAGTCCATATCTCAGATACTATAAGAAATAGTTCTTGTATATTTGGTGTATGGAAGGACTGTAAGGTGTACATGTCCAACTGGCAGGTGTCATATTTTTTGTTATTAATTGAAATTGGTGTTGATGGAAGATCTTTAATAGTATATAAAATAGGGAGATGTCGTATGATTAAAGTAAAAGTTTGAATACCTTGTCCAGAAAGAGATGGCACGGTGGAAACTAAAATTGAGTTCGCAATAACATTTCTATAATCTGTGATACAACATATTGTTCAATGATGAAAACCATAAATATTTGGTTTATTTGTGATTTGGTTGCTATCTTATTGACATACAACCCATTTCTTTAACCATTTATATAGGTGCCTTAGTAGACTGAAATTTTGACTGGAATATTTCAGTTTTGCTGATATTCTTAAATTTTAAATATAGCAGTTGACAAAAGGAAAGTAATCTAAAAGCTCTTTTGCATGATAGCAAACACAATAGATTTCTAATTTCCTACCATGTAAGACCCTCATGGGTAGTCAAAGTCATTAAAAACCATCATTGGATTTCAAATTTGGTCTTTCACCACCTCGGGTGCAGAATTTTCTCATTGTGTTGAAAACCCATTGTTGGCCATTGGCTGTTTTCTGCTCTTTGGTTTGTTTGTTGTCTCTGACATTCCCCATTGTCATTCTTAATTTTATTTGAGACTGCTACACAGCAAAACAAAACTCTGAATTTGGAGGGGAGACAAAACAACAAATGTTAATGTGAACATTTATCTGTTGTGTTATTTTGAAATGGTTCAATGTAAAATTGTGTCCCATAGCAATCTCAGATAGCAATGGCCTTCTTTGATTTCAGATTGGCACTAAAATGTAGGAAAAGAAGATAACATCCTGAGTTTATCTTTGGTCTCATCTGTACAGCACTTTGTATTTAGGAGCAGTTGATTTGTATTTCCTGGAAGTTTTTATTATAAAACTTGTGTTCTTTAAGAGCTCATACACACACTCTTGAACATTGAGAATCCAGCAATTAATCTTATCTTTGGCCCCATAATTTTTATGATATTTCCTTAATATCTGATGTTTAATTATTATTTATTGACAAATTTCTGGACAGCTACATGTATCAATAAATCCATCTATCTTGGGTATTAAAATCACAATTCAAGATTTGACCTATCTTTTGTTGCGTAAATATCTATATGTTTTCTGTGAAGCAATCTCCAGTAAAATGTAGGTTACAAGGAATCCTAAACTAATCATTTTGAACTACCAGTAGTTGCTAAAACACAATAAAATATAAACAACTTTCATCTATAAAAGTGGAAAAAAACTTTTAATATAAAACATTGTGTATAAGTGAATATGACAGTAAAAATGAACACCACTTGACTTAACTATAATACTGTAGGTTTACCTCAAAATAAGGCTTAATTTTAAGAGATTTCAGAAGGAGCAATTCAACATGTTTCTAAACCTTGTGTACATATATATAATGCATTTGTTATGGTTGATAGAACATTCATATCATTTTCCTATAATTTTTTAAGGGAAAATGTACAAGTTGTTAGATCAGAAATCACAATAAGGTTTATATGTAAATAAAACCCTGATATGTATATGCTTAGATATGACATCAATATAAATATAAAATTCACTTTCACACATTATAACATTAGTAAACAAGAATGTGTCCCAAGTACACAGGCCCCATCCGCACTATCATTTCCTATGTTCAGTGGACCGTGAAATTGGGATAACTTGGCATTAAAATTAGAAAGATCATATCATGGGGAACATGTTTACTAAGTTTCAGGTTGATTGGACTTCAACTTCATCAAAAACTACCTCAACCAAAAACTTTAACCTGAACTGGGACAAACAGAATAACGGACAAACGGACGTACATACAGACCAGAAAACATAATGCCCATAAATGGGGCAAAAAAATGTAGGTAGCCCAGCCAACAAATGCTTCCCAAAAATCCAAACAGACAAATACTACAAAATGCAACAAAAGTGAAAAAAAAATGTTCATGTTAAAAAAAAGTATATTTGACCATAACATATGCTAGAAATTTTTAACATATCTATAAAAATGCTTTAAAACAATTAACAAAAGCTGTATAAGTTCTGGTTTGGGAGAAAAACAGTAATTGTTGTCAAAATTGATAGTGAACTTTCTTTTTTAAAAGTTGTTTTAAGCCAAAAGTCAGCAAATGAAATTGAACCAAATGTTGATAGTCACTGTTACCTTTACCATTTATAAACCTTTTGGTTTATAAATCACAGTTAAATATATATGTGCAAAACAGCACAGAAACACCAAAAATGGCAAAATATCAAAAAGTTTCCCTCCAAGTTTGGTAAAGGTAGGATACGTATGATTCAAAGATGTAACATCTTTTAACCAAAAAATCAACAAACCTCTTCTTTTCCCCAAAGGACAACATAAACCACAAACTTTATCACTATCTGTGGTCATTACTGGCAATCAAGGACATTCCTACAAAATCTTGACATCAGAGAAAATGTTTTGATGCAGCAATGCAAAAGTGGTTGTTTTATGACATCAACAACAAGCTGTTGGGACATAAGAAACAGAAAATTTAGGACTATATGTTTCAATGATAAGTGATTTTCAGTCAAACATCTATTGATAAGTCACAAAAACCATTTAAGGGGGCTTGCGGGTCTAAATGATTTTTTTTATTTAATATAGGATTTCGCTATATTTTTCTATAAATGAACTTTATCTTTTACTTAATGGAAAAATGAAATAAAAAAATGGGGTCACCGTTCATTTACGCTCACAATCTGCCTTCAAAAGAAGCATACATTTTGGTCAATGTCCTTTTTTTCTGTTGATCTAATAGGAGAAATAACGGTAATATCAAAATAAAAAAAGAACTAAATTACAGAAATCGCTTAAATTTAACAATAATTTAGTTTGTGTACAGCTTATTCGAAAACAACAATAAAAAATATAGGTCACCGATGATTTAAAAAAGATATTTCAATTTTAATGGCATTTTTGCACCAAAGGGAGATAATTTTGAGCTTTTTCAATGATATCTACATTTTAAAAGTCACCTGGAGTCAACACGAATTAATTTTTTGGAATGATTTTTGTACCATATGATAAAGTAACAACTACTAAAGGTAATTAATAAAATTTGTAATGAAAAATAAATGTTTAATTTTTTTCTAAAAATCTTATACCCGCGAGCCTCCTTAAAGATCACCTAACACACTGGTATTGAACAAATACATCACAAAACAGATCTATCATTGGTCACCAGTCTCCACCTGACACAGAAAATCTTTCGTAGTCTTTTTGTACTAGTTCTCTTTCATTGGTAAAAACTGCTCTAGTTATTTGACTCATGGGACTGCCTACTTTGCTGACAAAATGTTTCCTGAAAACAAAGGAATACTATACATATGTGTACTGGTCCGAGACCACAATTATTTCGTAGTGCATTTCTTTTAGAACATAAATGAAAATTAAAAAAATCCCATCTGTGCTTTATCAATGAAATTTTCACAGTGTGTTGTACTACTTTTGGGACAAATAATATCAAAATTATAGAAAACTTCATCGGCTCTAACTCAAAATATGGACAATTTTATACAAGGGGAATATTTTCTTTATAGTCATAAAGGTCTCATCATTTGTAGTTCAAATGGCAGTCCAAATTCTGAGAAAAAACATATTTTTATGACGGGATTTCAAGAGAATTGAGATTAACAATATCATGTGCAATCCTTTATTCATGTGTCCCCAAAATTATCCATCAGCTGCAACTTTTGAAACACCACCAAATTTAATACATACTTGTTTTAGTGTCCCTCACAATATTTTGTAAGTTATGACCTTTCAGATTACCTGTAGTCCGTTTTCTAGTTTTAATGTATTACAGTAGGTCCGAGAGGGCGTCTTGAAATCTTTTGACAGCTTCCGAAGTGCTAATTTTTAACCTTTTTTCACTACTTTCCTTTAAAATTCTGGACCCAAATTTTTTTAAAGTGTAATTTCATTCCCCTACTTGCAATTTTAGGCATTAAACATGGAGAAATAAATTTGGTAGGGGTATAAAAATTAATGTCAAGTAACCAACCCACTGTCAACACTAGGGACTATATTCGTGGACAACGAAAATCAAGGGACGACAGGTGTGGTCTTGGACCTACTGTAATACATTAAAACTAGAAAACTGACTACCGGTAATCTGAAAGGTCATAACTTACAAAATATTGTGAGGGACACTAAAACAAGTATGTATTAAATTAGGTGGCGTTTCCAAAGTTGCAGCTGATGGATAATTTTGGGGACACATGAATAAAGGATTGCACATGATATTGTTAATCTCAATTCTCTTGAAATCCCGTCATAAAAATATGTTTTTTCTCAGAATTTGGACTGCCATTTGAACTACAAATGATGAGACCTTTATGACTATAAAGAAAATATTCCCCTTGTATAACAACACTTGTTTTTATCTGTAAAAACGCATTTATGTATTTTAGTTTTATTGCTTTGTTTAGTTGCATTTTCATTGATGTTTACCAACATCTCTTTTTAATATGATTAAAGAGGCATCAGCAGATGAATTCATGTTCAGTGATTTGACTCAAATTCTCATATTTGATTTATAACATAATAAAACACAGATCCAAATTACAATTAAAGTCTGAAATAAACAGTTACCAATGCATATACTAGATAATATATATCAGACTTTAGTGTGTATTTTAGTCTATACATCATCTAATTAATTTAACTATCTAGATGACCTCTGAAAACTGATAATCACATAACACTATATAAATATAACTAGATAGGAACCTGGTGTAATTGGATTTTTCTATGTTTGTTTGATTTCATGTTATAGGTTAAAAAATAAGTTGATTATCATTTCTACAGTATAAGCATGAGGATTTTTAGGATCAAATCAGTCAGCCTTTTCGTGAGAAATTTGGTTGATTACATAGGGAATCATTGAAGCATGACTTGAGCCCCCCATTAGGAAAAGTTCTGGACCCCCCACTGTACCAGTAGTTGCAACATTTAATGTCTTGGCTTTAAGACATTGCTCTCAAGATTAAGTGAGTCTTCATTACCAAAGTTTCAATTAAGTAGAACTATTTCAACAATGGCTACATTGACTTGCTATTCAAAAACTAAGCTCAATAAATCCAAGAAACAGCATTTCAGGAAAAGTATGAAACGTTTATAGATGATAACAGATGGATGCCAAAAAATGACATGGACTTTGGTTAAATGATCCATTTAATTTATAGTCTGATCTCGGATCCAGCTTACTGTTTTGTCAAATTACATTTTTACCCACAAATTTATTCATTCAAATTGTAGCTTATTAAATCTTATTTATCTGTCTGACTTTTTATAGTGATCACATTCACTAAATGTTTGATACAATAGTTTTATTGTTACCAGGGGCGTAGCTAGAAAGAAACGATGTGGAAGAAAAAATTTTGGGACCCTATATATATATATATATATATATATATATATTATGCAGAAATGTTTTTTTTTCGGTTTTCGGTCATAGGACGGTTAAAAGAGGAGCTATAGTATATGTAGATAAAAATTTATGAATGTAAAACTATTAATAAATCTTCTGAATATAGTAATACATAAACAACAAATATTTGTGATACAGAATTTACTCAAAATTGTCCAAAATCTGCTCTTCGGGACTGGGCAGAAACAAACTTCTCTATTACTTTGTCAACATTCACACTGAAATCCCGATGAACATGCAGTAATGCTATGTAACTTTCGTTGTTCATTGTTGATCGTACATTTGTTTTCAATTGCATACGTAGTACCGTGACTGATAGCATGATCTCAGGGCCATCATGGCATGGTAGCACCACGAGGGGGTAACTTCGATATTTTCTTGGTAGGGGTGTGCCATTTTTGCCTCAAAAAACGTACCCATCTTAATGTAACATTCACTGAAATTCAGTACCTATAGTTATATAAATATTTAAGAAAGAATGACCTGTACTTATATACAATATTTAAAATATGACCCATGCTTATATAAGCACTAACTCGCCAGGGTTCATTTGGGAACTTATTTGAAAGCACTTTGTTTGAAAGGTGAACTTTCAAATGAATTGATTTAATTTAATATAATAATTGACCATTAATAATGTATGATTCTCAATAGCATATTTATATATGATATGTAGATCATACCCCGAATCAATATATAGTTATCAAACGTAAATGCATTTTAACATAGGATGTCATTAAAAAGGAGGGTCATTTTTATATAAAATCTCGCAAAATTATGACCCATATTTTTGGCACATCCCCGTATACCCAATAATAGGAAGTTGACCCCCCGTGGGTAGCACTCGCGAGATGTTATAAACCAGCGTACGTGTTCGGCATCGAGCGACCTCCCAATTGAATTCGTCAAAATTACATGCTAGGTCAGTTTCGTATGTTTCAGACAATATTGAGATTTGTTCGTTTGTGATATTTCAGGGGCGGATGCAGGAATTTTCGAAAGGGGGGGTGCTAACCCAGGGCACCCAGGGCAAAGGGGGGGTGCAAAACATATGTCCCGATACAAATGCATTGATCGGCAAAAATAAAGGGGGGGTGCGCACCCCCGGAACCCCCCCCCCCTGGATCCGCCACTGTATTTCCTACAACACGATGAAGCCGTGAGATACAGCACAAAGAAGCGATTTTCTGATAACTTGACGCGAGATACAAGTAACCTTCCGATTTTGTCATAATCTTCAAAAAAATTTTTATTTTGAAACCAAATGTCGTTATCTAATGATATTTCATCAATTAAAAAAAGTGACAACATAGGTGTTTCCTTTAACATTCAATTTATAAATTTTTATTTTGCCATTTCTTTTTTTGCATGCCGAATCAATATGCACGCAACTTCGGAGCTACGATCTTTTTCTGAACGAACAGCTTCATCAACACTTGTAACTAGGTTGTCAAACTAATATCCGGGATAGACGGAATTGACACCAACAGTCTCCGATTCCGATTGACCAACTCATCTCTCTCTCTCTTCTGCTTTTTTTTTTTTTTTCTTTCTTTTTTTTTTTTTTCTTTTTTTTTTTTGTGAAAACGACGTGGATGCACGTGCTGTCGTGCCTCCGGGTAGCTACGCCCCTGGTTACTACCGGTAAAATAAATATTATTTACATACATTTCATCAACTTGAAATTTGGTTCCTTGAAATGTTCCCTTTACAGTTCCTGCTTCTGTATTCATTACCCAGCCTACCACTCCTGTTGATTGTGCTTTATCTAATGTATACTAAAACATAAAAGTGTTTTCTTGATATACTTGATCATTTAAAAAAAATAGATAGCTAACATTATAAAGTGTACAGATACAATCCTTTGAAGATTTCTGACAAATTTTTTAAAATTGTTCATGAATCATATTGAAATTTGCATTTATTTGGTTTTTTTTGTTAAATTAAAACATACATGTAAAAGAGCCTTAATTTAAGCATTGCCCATTTTGCCAGTTTTTTTTAAGTCCCAAAAAAAATTCAAAAATTCGATAGTTATAAATAATGTTCAAAATGTTGTCAGAATTCAATTTTTAATATTTGAATCCATTTTTACATTGAAAAGATTGAAAATATATTGAATAAACACATCACATACAGTTATGAGAGTAAATGCATTCTTTTACTCAGGAATACTAATCATTGTGTCTTACAAGACATTTAAAGGTCCCAGTGAATTAACTAGACTGATAACAATAGCCCTTTGGCCAGGTGAGCTAAAAATGGAATATTGTATCAAATTTAACCAACAACTTTGATTTATAGATTATTTGAAAATAATTATTAAATTAATTAATAATTTTGATATTATAATTATACACATTCTACAAAACAAAACATAAGTTAAAAAAATATAACTATGTTTTGTATCAGAATTGAACAAACTAACAGTTAAAATTAAATATTATAATCGGTAAAATCATTATATACATTGAGCAATGTTGAGGAGCTGAATTCAAAGTGTCATAGTTTCATATTTAAAATCTATATTAAGGCAAATCTTGTGGATCTTTCATATAAATACTGAGTACTTCAACTATTTTATTTTATTACTTCAAATATCATACGTGTGAATAAGCATGATATGAGCAGGAGTAGAAATTCAAATATTACCAATACAAAACTACAGGGTCCAGTTTCATCCTAAATATAAAAAAGAAAATTTGGTATTTTTCCCAATGAGACAATTCTCCACACTAGAGAGCGGAAATAAAATCACTAATAAAATATATGTTATTTATATTAAAACGCATCAAATAATAATTTAAAAATAATAAACATGATAGAAATTTGTGTTAAAATCATTGTGTTATCACAAGTTGTGGTGGATCTGTTAACAAAGAAAATTTACTGATCCAACAAAAAAAATGGAAAATGGTGTTAGCAAAAAATTCATACCTCAATTGTGTTTTGGTGATGGTGATGTGTTTGCAGATCTTACTTTACTCAACATTTCTTGCTGTTTACAATTATCTCTATCAATAATGAACTTGGCCCAGTAGTTTCAGTGGAAAATGTTAGTGAAAATTTACAAATTTTATAAAAATTGTTAACAATTGACTATAAAGGTTATATTGACTTATTTTTAGGTCTTACTTTGCTGTACATTATTGCTGTTTACAGTTTATCTCAATCTATAATAATATTCAAGATAATAACAAAGAACAGCAAAATTTCCTAAAAATTACCAATTCAGGAGCAGCAACCTATCAACCGATAATCCAATTCATCTGAAAATTCCAGGGCAGATAAATTTTGACCTGATAAACAATTTCACCTCCTGACAGATTTGCTCTAAATGCTTTGGTTTTTGAGTTATAAGCCAAAAACTGCATTTTACCCCTATGTTATATTTTTAGCCATGGTGGCCATCTTGGTTGATTGGCCAAGTCACTGGACATATTTTTTAAACTAGATACCACAATAATGATTGTGGCCAAGTTTGGTTTAATTTGGCCCAGTAGTTTCAGAGGAGAAGATTTTTCTAAAAGATTACTAAGATTTACGAAAAATGGTTAAAAATGGACTATAAAGGGCAATAACTCCTAAAGGGGTCAACTGACCATTTTGGTCATGTTGACTTATTTGTAAATCTTACTTTGCTGAACATTTTTGCTGTTACAGTTTATCTCTATCTATAATAATATTCAGATCATCACCAAAAGCATCAAAATTCTTACAATTACCAATTCAGTGGCAGCAAACTAACAACGGGTTGTCTGATTCATTTGAAAATTTCAGGGCAGATAGATCTTAACCTGATAAACAATAAAACATTACTATGCTTCTACTTAATATTTTCTGCTTAACATACAACATCTTAACTTACCTGTCGAAAAAATACACCTGAAATTATAAAAGAAACATTTGTAATTACATTCAAATCAAAGATATACAGGAAAAATTTAAAGGTGTGTGCTTGCAAATGTAACAACCATCCATTAGAGACAAAATGACAAAAATGTAAACTATATAGCTCAAATTTCCTTAAACAATTACAAAAATTCATTCAAACAAAATGCAACAATATACCTGTCAATTTTTCTTCATAATAAAAAAAAATGTAAATTGCCAAATATTAATTAGAACTTGCAAATTGGTAATTAAATTCTTAACTACTGGGAATCAATAGATCACAGGAAAATGTGTGAGTAACACTTAACAGTCTTCAAGATAAACTTTTGAATCCATAAGCCCAAAGCCAATATTACGAAAATTTTAGTTGGCTTCTTTTGGCCACAGGTGCTTGAGGACAGGATCCTGTATGAGCCACATATAGTCCCTCCCCCCTTTTTTTTTAATCATAAATCTCAGATTTTTCTATCTATATCACTTATTTGTACTTATTTGTACCATATATACTAATATACCATATTTATACTCTTAATATGCATGTTTACTATCAACGTGAATCTCGCTCTATAGTCGAGATTCACGTTGATAGTAAACATGCATATTTAGAGTATAAATATGGTATATTAGTATTTATCATATACTTAGCATTAATATGATAGCTTTTGCATATGTGTAACGAACGGAAGTACACAAGCCATAATTTCCCACCCAGGCTGATAACCCATATCAGCCCGGTCTGATAACCCATATCAGGGGCGTCTCGTGCAAAAACCCATAACAGTGCTTCTCGTGCAAGTTACTTCCGGTGTTTCCGGTATCGGTTGTTTATTTTTTCCATTGTGACGTCAGATATTGATGACGACGTCAAAATTTACGGGAACAGTTTTGTGGGGATAGTTTAGTACTTACTAACAAATACCATTGGCAATTATGAATCATTTTATAGTACAACAAACATGGAGTAATAATGATCATGAAACTCTTCCAACTACTCAATGTTTCAAAATGCCTCTATAGGAAATGTTACCATAAAATGTACATATATGTATATGGAGGTAGTGATGCTGTTGGTTGCATTGACAGTTGTAGTATATTGGATTTATAACTTAACTTCTTTATAAAGTTTTTGACTGTTTTAGTTGTTGCATTTGTGTTTTTTTTTTGCCTTACATAAAACTATTGTCGGAAGTATATGATAAAGCGATTAATACATGGCCTTTTCCATATCAGCCTGGGTATCATCCCTCGACCCATATCAGCGCCTCGACTCCGTCTCGGGCTGATATGGGGGTCTCTGGATGATACCCAGGCTGATATGGAAAAGGCCATGTATTAATCTCTATATATATGGTACAAATAAGTACAAATAAGGGATATGTATAGAAAAATCTGAGATTTATGATTAAAAAAAAAAAATTTAAAAAAGGGGGAGGGACTATTTGGGGCTCATACAGGATCCTGTCCTCAAGCACCTGTGCTTTTGGCTTGTAGAGAAGAATTTTACAAGTCCCCAAGCAATTCTGCAAGCCATGGCTATAGCACTTGTTGTGGTTAAGTGTGAAGACTGCACTACATGTGTGCATATGACCTGTGCACAACTACTTTGGTTGATCTCTTTGCTCTTTACAATTTTGGCCAAATCTTACCCATTTGCTTCATAACTTGACAGAACTGGATTTAGATGTATTAATTTCTCACATAAATTAAAATATATTATATACATGATCATATTACATGAACTATAAACCATGGTCTTATTTACAGTCTTATTGTATTGTAAATCAATGTGTATTTAAATTCTATATTATCTATGCTAATCAATGTTCTTTATCCTTATACATGTATTCATATTTTGAGTAGCAAATGATTTTGAATGGTTAATATTTTAAAGATGTTGATTGTATTATCTGGTTCTGTCCTGGCCTTTAAACTATTTTAATAGTGTTAAACAGTGTTGTTTTCTAATATGTCTCTAAATTAATGTCTAATCTTAAGTACTTGTATGGGAGGTCTCATTGGGGGTTTCCGATCCCGGATCCCGCTTACTGTTTTGTCAGATTCCTGTATCCCGCTTACACTATGTACGTAAGCAATTCTCATTTTTTTGTCATTTCCCGGGTCCCGCTAGACCTCATTTCTCGTTTTCCCGACACAATAATTTGACTTTCATGTGTCACACTTACAAAAAATCGGCAATCCCGCGTCAAGCTTAGACCCAATGAGACCCACTGTATGTATTGTAATGTGATAAGGCACTTTATTCTTATTCTCTATATGCCCCTTGTGGTCTTTTAACTGGAAATAAAATATATCTTATTCTTATATTTATTTTTTGAAATCAAACTAAGGGAGCTACCATTTGATTTTTATGGGGGGGCTAGGATGAAATTTGAAAAAAATAGGCTGGACAGGAGTTTCGAGTAAAAAAAAAAGGCAGGATGTGACACTTGCAAAAAAGAATCAGAACGACAATTTAGGTAAAAAAAAGACAGGATAAACTAAAAAAAAAAAAAGAAGTCAGGACCGATTAGAGTGAAAAATAAAAAGGCAGGACAGAGATTACAGCTAAAACAATGCAGGACAAAATTTTTCATCCTAGCCCCCCCTCCCCCCCCCCCATAAAAATCAAATGGTAGTTCCCTAATCTGACTTTTGAACCCTGATTTAGATCTACATGTACTAGTACCAGAAAGACTAGAAAACTTGGCCCCAAAATAATGTATCCCATAAAAATCATTTATCATAATTATCTATAGGCAATTCATACCTTGGACACTTCCGTGTATTTCGTAATCGACCGATGAGAATCTTCCAGAATCTGACATTGCTGTCATGTGATATTTCAGAGAAGGATGACTTGGTTATTTTGAGCTCTATAGTTTGTGTTTGGCAAAGTGAAAATGAAAGTGAAGGGGATTGTCGTTCCTGTTCACAGGTGATCTCTTTCTTAAACAATTTTTGATTGGATCAATCATTAGGGATTATCCAATTGTATTTCGTCTTTCTTAAATAACCCAAAATGGATCCAACTGTAGCAAGTCATCCTGAATAGTATCAAATTTTCAGCTTTTCTCCAAGTATGGACGAAAGAGAAAAGATTTTGGGGTTTCTCCCACAAAAGGAGAAAATTTATAACAAGTATTTACCATATGCAGACAATCTTGATGTTGAATCAAATGCTGTGTTTGCGGAAATCAAGGCCAACCTTGGAAAATCTGTTGCCTTGAGAGATATTAAAACTGGTGCTAACCATTGGAGTGGACAATTAACTAGGTAATATATGACTTGATTATGATCTATTTTTTTTTTCAACAAAGAAATCACAATTAGCATTACCTAACGATTAAATGCAAAAAAAGATCTCATTCGAATTCAGAGCTGTCATTGTCAAATCCTACACCATCTTGCCATAATTAAAATAAATAAGCTTTATTTGGAGTTGGCAAAATAGAGACAACCGAATCTATATATACAGTTTCGTTCCTTTTAGTATATTACATATAATACAAAACTTTTTCAAGTTTTTGCAATCCATTAAATGACCATGTATTTGATCTGATGAAACTTCATTTATGGCACTTTCATTATTGGCACTGGCTACGGTTACATGGAAATGTAACAATAATAAAAATATTATTATTACATTGGGGACTAAATGCCGGAATGCATGGTTGGATAAGGAACCGATTAATTACGAATGTAACAATAATTATTGAGGCTACGGTTACATTGCGTTATTGTTACATGAAAAACAGAAATGTTCGATGGGACTAGTAATATGTACTAAATAATAAAAGTTGAAGACATTATCTTATATTTACAATACATACAAGTATAACATACAATTTTTTTTTATAGTACGTCCTCCATGGATTCTGAAAACTGAGTTTTACTATGCGTAGTGTTGTGCGGGTTTTTTTTCTACATTGGCTAGAGGTATAGGGGAGGGTTGAGATCTCATAAACATGTTTAACCCCGCCGCAATTTTGCGCCTTTCTCAAGTCAGGAGCCTTTGCATGGCCTTTGTTAGTCTTGTATGACGTCCATTTTCACTGAACTAGTATACATATTTGTTTAGGGGCCAGCTGAAGGCCGCCTCCGACGGGTGCAGGAGTTTCTTGCTACATTGAAGACCCATTGGTGACCTTCGGCTGTTGTCTTCTCTATGTTCGGGTTGTTGTCGCTTTGACACATTCCCCATTTCCATTCTCAATTTTATACATGTATACAGAAGTTCACAGTGTTAGTTCACAGTTAGCAAACTTTGCTTTTGATGTATCAGTTTTTGGTAAGTGCGTTTGTATAGCTGTATGAAATTTGTGTCTTGATATTGTTTCAGTTTCGTTTCAAACGCATCCCATGCAAGTTTTAAATTCTTCACCCAAACCAAATTGGGAATCTCTTCATCTTTTGTTCAAAGTATAATGACAGTAATACGAGTAGATGTGCAGTTACATGTAAATACTTAAAAGTGAACAGTTTTCTCAGCCCGAGTTATCAACAACAAACCATTGAACTCATATTTTTCGCCTTTGGCACTACTAATTTGAAGTAGTATATTTATTATTTATTATTATAACAAGTATTATTTAGTAGACATGAATGAATTAAGCAACAAAACTATATAGAAGATTTAAGTTTAATAAATCTAGCGTACATTGCTGTTTTTCATGTAACAATAACGCAATGTAACCGTAGCCTCCATAATTATTGTTACATTCGTAATTAATCGGTTCCTTACCCAACTTTGCATTCCGGCAATTAGTTTCCAATGGAACAATAATATTTTTATTATTGTTACATTTCCATGTAACCGTAGCCAGTGCCTTCATTATTTTTCAAATCAGTATTATGTTGTGCACATTTGTATATAATATCCTTATATTATGAGTTTCCATGCTATTTAGAATGCATTTTGTAGTCGCAATTTCCATTGAAAAAACATGCATAGTATGAATTCATATGTCATACTAAAATATATGATCTGACGATACAGTAGTGTTCCAGCTAGGATTTCAAAGGGCAGGGTGCCAATCCTGAAAAGGGCATTTAACGCGGGGTATGATAATATGAAAAGGGCATGTTTTAATAAAGATATCAATCAAACATTGTGTTTATTTGTTGAAATCACTGGTTATACAAGAACTACATAATTAGCCCATTTAGAACTCTATCTTTCTACTTGCTGAAAAACTTGTCAAGCAGCACAGTGTCACTCAAGTTTTTAAATCATTGTTTAGCACAGTTAAGCTTTATACATGTTATATGCAGCATGTATTGAAAGGTGTCCTGCTTCATTCTGTTTCTATGGTCTGACACACTTTACCAGTTTCACCTTTCTACCTCTACTGTGCTTAATGGTAATACAGCACAAAACAGCTGTGCTCAGTAAATGCACAATGTTAGGATATAGCAACAGTGAAAATTTGTATTAAAAATAAAGAAAACAGAAAAAGATGACCAAGGCACCCTACCAACACTGCTACTAAGACCCTCTTTACCTTTTCCCATAACTCAAAATACCTAAACATATATATTCTTAAGGAAGAAGTATGTAGACATGTTTTAGAATGTGTTAAAGGGAAACTTCGCAAAAAAATCAAAAATTGATATTATGTTCATGCTGTATAAAAATGCTCAAATTCATAGATATTAAAGTTTTATTCCGCTAGATAAGAGATCACCATCGATTTTAAATTTAGAGTATCAATTCTCTGCGTTCGGCCATTTTGTCTTCTTTCCCGATTAATAACAACGATATGTCTATAAACCACAAAGGAACAAAACTACAGTAACCGATGTAGTCGTAATTGCGTGTCGATATCTTGTCAATCGTACGGTTGTTTTATCCGACTAACTAACTTGATACAGAAAATATTCTTAATTTTTTTTAAATTACCATGGTCTGTTATTTTTAAACTGTTAATATTGGAATTAGTGAAAAAGTCAAAGTTGAAATCATAAATAAGTGTTCCGTGAAAATTGTTTTCGAAAATCTAATTTGTTCATAATTCTTTAAAGTAATAAACTTTATTCAAATAAATTCTGATCTTCCCTCATCTGATCACCAGCATGGCTAAAGGAACCGTATTACTCCCAAAGGTATTGTGAGGGGTGTGAGGTGACACGTCCAGGTATTCAAGTGATTTCCTGTCGGGCTTGCAAGTTCATGCATCGTTTCACTTCTGTAGGTATTGATCAGTGTACACGGCCGATAACTTATAACTTTCCATTTTGAACTATCAGGTGTATAATATACATCTCTGTCTTGCGTGTCCGAAAGTGATATAATATAATACTAGTCATTACTTAACTCATACGCTTGTTTATAAATAACATTTCTCATGTTTCTGGTGTAAAGAATATTATTTATAAAAATATAAATAAAACCAACAAAAAAAAAAAGATTTGAAGGAATAAAAATCTATTTACATATTTTTTCCAAGGGTTAATTTGGGAAAATGTAATATATACTCGTTGTCAATAGTAAAGGACAGATTGGAACATACAAGAAATATTGATTTAAAAAAAATGTACGCACTTGTCGACGATTCGTTTATACGCCTGGATAGAAAGTTACGGAACTATATCGCAATTTAAGATATATACATGTATACATTGAACATAAGAAAGAAACATACATTTTGTGTAAATTGGGGTAAAAGATTTGTGAATAGACTAGTCCATGTATGCCAACAGTATGTAATAGACTATTGTATACCAAAAGAAGAAGAAGAGAACCAATTTGATTTGAATACAGGTCGATATATAACTTGCTTTGGTTCATCGAAGTTATGAACATAGTAAAATCACAGATTTATATATCAATTAGATTTTTCTCGAATAAAGGAAGAAATTCATTATCATCACAATTGTTCCGACATTCATGTGATATATATGCAACTGGACATACACTAATAATCCCCAAGGGATGTGTATATTTTCTAGGAAAACTATTGAGTATTAAAGTTTCAAATCAATTTCGGGATTTATTTTCTTTCTTGATATTCAATGACAGCAATTTAAAGAATAAACTGCTTGTCTGCTTTAAGGGTATTCTTGCCAGTTGAACAGACTTATAATTACATTCAAAAATAGAGAAAGATGATATTAAATTCGTTGTCTTTTGTTTTTAAACATAGTTGGTCAAATAGCTAAAGAATAATACGTTGTGAGACGAAGACTGTTTTAATAAGGACGTTCCCGATTATGAATAAATTTGGTTGACGTTTTTTACACTTGAAAAGAATATCTATTCGTAATTTTTCGATTCCATTCCAAGAAGATCCTTAAATTTCCTGTCAATTTTTTAAAACGTCTTTTTTTCAAATAGTGAAGTATTCATGCGTTGTGAGATTTAAAATATTTTGATGAGAACATTAATTCCTAAATAATTGCAATTGTTAATGATCTGTTTGAAATATTAAAGGTTGCCGATTCTAATTTAAAAAAGTACCATTTTTAGTTCATACACTCGTGTTTAGAAGGCTATTTTTATTTATAAATTTATTCAATTAAAATAATTCAGTATTTTATCGTTACAAAAGTAATCAGAAGTCATAATTTAAAAGTGAGCTTATGCAAAATATCAGGGGTTAAAAATTCCACTAGCCCAACGCCCGGGACTAGATCAATTACGCCTCGGGCAGTTAAAATGTGTAACCCGATATGCCCGACGGACTAGTAACACAAAATTCTTGACGTTTCCAATATAGAAAGTGGAAAATCCCTTCATCACTATTCTATGTTAGCCAATCCGATTCAATTAAGTCACCAGGGATTCCAAGAATTTGAACTGGTTTGTACAGGTCCTGTTGTACATATTTTAAAAATAGAAAAACAACTCTGGCTGCTCGGTATCGTATGTTGATTGCAATTCTAGTACTTCAAATATTGATTTCTCATACCATGGCCTGGGGTATTGTACATTGCTGATGCCGAGATTTTCAATTAACGGTATTTGGGGGTGTGATGTATTGATCGGTATTGACCTGTCTTGTCGCACAGCTCTTGAGCACGAAACCATGCAACAAAATATTTCTTAATATTTTAATACGGGAACCCCAGGAACTTTATCCGTTTCAAAACGAAAAACTGTAGATGAAGGGGGTAATGAGACTGACAATTCATCCCCCCAAAAAATGCCAAATACGACCGGGAAAAGTGGAAATGTTTTAATAGTGTCTAATAATTAACGGTACCAATTTTGTTGCACCAGATGCGCATTTCGACAATACATGTCTCTTCAGTGATGCTCGTGGCCAAAATATTTGAAATCCAAAGCTTATATAAAAGATGAAGAGCTATAATCCAAAAGGTCCAAAAAGTATAGCAAAATCCGTGAAAAGAATCAGAGCTTTGCATGAGGGAGATACATTCCTTAATTTATAATAATTTATAATATTTTGTAACAGCAAATTTTAATAACACAAAAAATTCGTATGTTCATGCCAGTAACGAAGTACTGGCTACTGGGCTGGTGATACCCTCGGGGACTAATAGTCCACCAGCAGAGGCATCGACCCAGTGGTAGTAATAAAATTAACGGTACCAATTTTGTTGCACCAGATGCGCATTTCGACAATACATGTCTCTTCAGTGATGCTCGTGGCCAAATTATTTGAAATCCAAAGCTTATATAAAAGATGAAGAGCTATAATCCAAAAGGTCCAAAAAGTAAGACAGGAAGCCTGCCAAGTCTTTATCGCGAGATTCACACATTTTCATGCTAATTTGGAAGCATTTGCCTTTGATCTATTGTTTTGTATTTAATCTTTACAATTTGGCCAAAAACTCACGCATTTACCATATTTACTACCTGTAAAAAAAGTTGGCAGAACTAGAACACAATGATTCCTCTGGCAAGGTTGGCTGTTGGTGATGAAAAAAACAGACGATGCTCTGTAAAAATTGCCGTTAATTGCCCCAAGCACGCAAATAAAAAGTCTGCTTTGAATGTGGGAACAACTAACTTAGGTTAAGCACCAACAGAATAAATAGCAGATTAACAAAAAATATGAAATACAGTGTATAACATGTATAATGTCTTCTTCAAAACAAAGGACACACATTTTGTATTAGGCAGCAAACTCTTGATTTTTACGGCATACTAGGGCTAGCAGGTCAGTTTTGATGGACTAGCAGTTCTTCCAACAGGGCTAGTGAAATCCTGCTGCCAACAAGTCTTGGGCTAGTTAGCTGTTACAAAAAATTTTAACCCCTGAATATATAAAAATATACAACAGCTATCCAGTTATTGTGCGACCTTATTACTCCCGTAAATTAATTTTAATTCTTTTTCTTACATTTCTGTGTCTAAAACTATAACTGACTCCCGTATATCATTCATACGAAATGTTGTTCACACCTGAAATGGTGAACCGTGACGCCTAGTTGTCACTGAATGAAGATCAAAAGATTAGAATTACATAATGCTAATCTTTTAATTACCTGGAGTTTAACTACGCATTCAACATTCACTAAGTGTCACAAATTAATACACATTTTATTTCCACAGTACAAGCAAGTGAAAATGTTTGCTGGAATGAAGCAAAAAGTTCAGAATACAAACATGTATTTTTTAATACACTATCGATCATGTCAGTTTCATATGTTTGTTTAAAGTATTTGTAGAAAAAAATCGTAAAAATGTTCTATTGTATTATTTACTTTAATTACTTAAATTCGTATAAAAAAATCCACACATAAATCCTACACTCTAATTTCAAAAGTTGCATGGCTATCACTTACTTTTAGTTGGTTAATAGCTACACCAAAAGTCGTCGATGCGCTTTAAATAGCGTTATTAGATGGTTAACGTACAAGACTTAAATGATATTAATTTCACTCCCGGCATGCAAAAAGACTTAAACTACGTCACATAAGTCAGTAAGTTTGAAGAAATAAAATTAATAATTCCCAATTTTCTTCTTTATTACTTTTCATATCAAAATAAAACTTGGTGAATATGTTTTTTATGGTATTATGAACATAAAAAGATGAAAAGTGAAAAATCGCGAATTATCCCTTTAAGTGGGTTACTCAATGGTAGGGAAAAAAAATCAAATTGAGTTATCTTTCTTTATTTGGGTGTGCTCCTTCTTTGGAGGATTATAAAGAGTGAGTATATGATCAACAATATCATGAATATGGCAGCTGATTTTGTTATTTTCGTATAAAAGATGAGGACAGTCAAGGACAAATACGTTTGAATTTGCATTTTATTTCATGGAGAACAAGTAAAACGATGTCTTCCACAAGTTTGTTTGCGGTTTTCAACTTTATGGCATTACGTTTTTCTCCATGAAACTATGGTAAACATTGCAAATTGTGCCCAAGTTGTCTTATGCACATTTCTTCAAAGATAAATGCAGACTGACTGATTCTATTTGAATGAATTAATGTTGATGATCATTAATGACCTGTTCAATAAACAGATTACTTATAACAACAGATTATGACACCTGTTGTAACCGTTGATTAGCTTGGGGTCGTCGAACAAAGTCATAAACTTTTCGCCAGGTAAAATTAAGTGATTAGCGGGGGCGTATGACATTTGCGCCGATTTAAAAAAAAATTGATTCTTTCATTTGCGCCGATTTCATTTTTTCATTTGCGCCGATTTTATATTTGCTCCTAACTGGATTTACAGGTAAGTTAATACTTGTACATATACTATACCGTGCAGGTATATTGGTAAAATCTGTTTATAAACAAAGGTTTTAGTTAATTTTGATTCATATTATTCTGAACTTTGCTGTAATTGATGGACATATTGCACACTGCAACTATCCTAGGAGTCAATTTTTATAACCATTGACGGCCATACACATAAGTACATTAATAGCAAGACAAAGAAAAGATGGATTTCGTTATTGACAATTACAACAAATATAGAAGAGACGAAATCACAAGAAAGGAATATATTAGATATGTTGCCTATAAATACTCAGCAATAACAGATTTATGATTTTAATGTATTCCGTAATTATGGTTTTAAATGCTGTAAATAGATTTTCAATTCGTCATTTTAGTATAAACCAGAGTGCTTTTATCTAAGGTTTTTACTTCTTGATTTTAAAGTATGTGAATATAGTGTACAACTTGAAGACGGAAGAGGTCTATAATGATAAATAAAAAATAACACGACTTGGATGGAGAGTTGTCTCATTTGCACTCATACCACATCTTCTTATATCTATTCACCTGTAATTAACCTGTAATTTACCTGTAAAAAATCGGCGCAAATGAAAACAAAAATCGGCGCAAATGAAAGAAAAAATCGGCGCAAATGAAATGCAGATCGGCGCAAATGCAAAACGCCGATTAGCGGATCATATCAATACAAACAAAACAATATACAATCGATCTTCCAAAAAGGCAGGGCGCCCTGGAAACTGTAAAAAGGGCACAGGGCGGCACTTGGTAAAGAGCGGATGCCACACCCTCTGAAAACAGCCTAGCTGGAACACTGCAGTAATACAGCAAATTCCAACGAATTTTGTTTGTCAAACTGTAAGTCCATTCATTTAGTTAATATCAAAAAGTTAATGGCATGAACTTACTGGACAATCAAAACAAAGAATCAGCATGCCATTGTCCATGACATATGTCTTATTATTTATTGATTTACCAAAAAATTTGTAGAATTTTCCTGATAGGGTTTAAAGTTCATCAAAAGAAATGACAAATAGGGACATGTTTATATTATAAAATGGATTTTAACTTCTGAGTGCAGACAACTTTGGTATCTTTGATGGTTTTAAGGCATGGCTAGACTTAGATATATTAAAAGTTTTATGCATCTAATGTATTGAAATTTTTAAAACTCACCTGTAATTGATGTGCATATTTTTAAAAATTTCCAAAAGATAGCTAAATAAACTATCACTTGACTTGGTCATGTTTGTTACACAGTTTAAATCACATATTGTTGTGCAGTTTTCTGTTGTCCATGTCAATCACTACAGTTCACTATATTTCTTTTAGGACAACAGGAACAATAAAAAATCCATAGCACAATTTAGTTTATGTTATTCTTGAACTTAAAATTCATTTTAATTTTATTTATATATTTTAATCCAGCTATATTTGTCAATAGATTATGATGAATCTGAAAAGATTCCAAAAACATATCTTGTAAGAAAAAAACCCCCATAAAAGTATTTTAAATCATCAAAATGAAAGAAAGAGAAAATTAATGAAATTATATATATATAAATATTATAAATGTAATCATATATATATGGAATTTATTTTAATGCAAGTTTCAGTATTTTGTTTGCATGATCTTATTTCCATTTATTTTTTTTGTTTATTTGATTATTGTAGGTACATAAAGTTAAATGGAATGAAGTTTTGCAAAGAAGATCACCTAGCATTAATTAACTTGATGTATGAACTAGTTGTGATGCCTGAACTTGAGTTGTCGTTAGTACAGAAGTTTGCGGCGATGTTGATTAATCTGCTTAAGTAAGTATCGTCTGTTAAACTGTATCAAGTTGAAGTATTCAGTTATTGCATATACTGACAGTCACTCTGTCATAACCAGTGTTTTCCCTAGGCTATTCATGCATTGCAGTACCGCTACGCATCAAATTTCGGCCACCATGTGCTTATCATAGCCGCAATGCATCCCGCTATGTGTGAAATTTTTAATCTTAAAATTTGAAGAGACAAGTGACAAAACTCTACAGGTGTTTCAAACTCGCTGGACTGAATATTGATCATAATTAGATGCAACACTCTGATTTAACAACCAAGTTGATTAGATAGAACAACATTCAAGACTTTGATTACTTAATAGAAATCAGGAGTTCAAATTGATTTAATGATAAATGTTATAGCCTGACACAGCTTCCAAATATCCTTCAGTGAAAAATAAATGTAAACCTTTTGCAGTATTAATTTTACGTATTGAAATCGTAAGTTTGACATTGTTAATTTATTGAAATATTTATATCAAACACAGTTGATTTGTTGTAACAGAGAATACACATCATTGGGTTAAAAACATGATGTAACTTTGACCTCTGTAGCAGTGTTCACAAAATTTAGGGGTCACTGACTATTAACAGGTTGACACAATTGATAATGACATCACATTCAGGGGCAGATCAAGCCCTTTTTAACAGGGAATTCCCAACCAAGGATAAAGGGGGGTGGGGGTTCCAACCATATGTCCCCATTCAAATGCATTGATCATCCCAAAAAAAAGGGGGAGTTTCCAAATCTCCAAAGGGGTAGATCAAGCCATTTTTAAAAGGGAATTCCCAATCAAGGATAAAGGAGGAGGGGTCCAACCATATGTCCCCATTCAAATGCATTGATAGTCCCAAAGAAAGGGGGAGTTTCAAAACCCCTGAACCTACCCCACCCACCCCACCATCTGTCAGAGTTTGCAAATCTATTATACTGTGGAGGATTAATTTATTTTCATGGGTACCAATTTTTTGTGGATTGAGGAAAACTTACATTTTCATGGATATTTGTTTTCAAAGTTTTTCTAAAGTCCTTATTTGAGCCTCTATAAAATTTGTCATTTGTTGAACATTTGAATTCATGGTTCACTTGTACCCAAGAAAATGGTATCCCACGAATAATAATGAATTCACAGTAATAGGTTTTTTCCCCCAGTTCATCCCCCAGCATGCATTATAGATCTATGTTATGTATGTTTTGAGATCACAAATAACTAACATGTTTGTACACACATGTTAAAGGGGCCCTTTCCTTTAATTTTTGTCTTCTGAATGATCATAGTTGTTGTATAATTTATAGGAAAAGAGATCTTCTTAACAGAGATGATTTAGTTCTTCATTGGAGGCCGTTATATAAATTGGTTGAATATGTGGCTTATTCACCATATGAACACCATGGTTTGCAGCTGTTTCCAAGGTAATTGTTATTTCTTAAAATTGGTATGCACTTTTAGTAAAAATGATACGGGTTTCATAACCAGTGAGATTTGGATATCACTTTATAAAAACTCCAGTTATTTAAATTTAATGTGAAAATAAACGTGAGACATACATGTACATTGTAGGTGTTACATTTCACACGGCATCTGCCTCCTAATTATAGTAAATTCAAAGGAGCTAGTTTTATTTAAATATACAATGAAGTCTGTTCCAAATGTACAATTTTAAAACTGTTTAAGTAAATGTTAATGTCAGAATTCAAACACTGAAATACAGAATATGGCCAGTGCACCTTCATTAACAAGAGTAAGAACTTTAATAAAAAAAATGGATTTTATTTATAATCAAACACCAATAGTCATGATAGTGGTAAATATGAACAGTAACAGTATGCCATATATATATTTTTACATTTCAGCAACATTGAGAATGTTATAAAAAGTCTAGTCAAGCAATGTAGAGTGTAAGTAGATCTCTTTTTCACATGTTTATTTATTTATTAAAGATTCTCAATAATAAATATTTTGTATGAGTGAAGGAACTTGTTCATTTTTTTACCAGGGCCAGTCCATAGTCCTAGTATACATCAATATACTTTAAAGCATGAACATAAATTGAAGTCTTCTGGTCAAAACAAAATGGGAATAAATTCTGCTTATTTCTATCCTACATTCCTATTGATAATAAAATAATTTCAGGACTCAGATCATAAAATCTTGATGCAGCTTGATATTCACTTGTTTTGGAAAAGTAGGTCCAGTCTAATTTTCATGCGTCAATGACTCATTGATATAGAATCCTGTTTAATAATCATGCTAGTTTATAAGAAATTGGAAAGCTGTTTTTATTCAACTATTATAAATGTATTCAATGAAAGTTTTAATTTGTTAATGGTTCTTTTTGATAGAATATATAATGTGAATACTCTTATTTAATCAAATCTAGGTACTTCCCAATAGAAGCTACACAAGAGATGTTAGACGAATGGAGACCATTAATGTGTCCTTTTGATGTAACACATATTAAAGCCATGCATTGTTTTGAGTACTTTTTGCCTACAAATCTACCACCTTCAGAGCATGATCAGGGATTTAAGTAAGTATAATAAATGAATTAATAGGTTATTTTCAAGATAACCCACAATGCACAATATATAAGTCTTGTTGCAAATAAACAACAGAATATAAGCATTGATAATTATATACCTGATACATGAGCTTTGTTTGATATTTTATTTTACCCTACTAAAAGTAAGGGCTATATTGTATTTATCTTGTCTGTTCTTTCCTCCTTCCATTCATTTAAACAAATATTCCTGTTATCATGGTTCTACATTTCAAAGTACCATTGAACAGAATGATTTAATATTTGGTCAGAAGCTTGACAGTTATATGTTGTAATGTATGATTACTTTTGAGATCTCTCAGACATCTACTCAATGTTTGCATTTACCTTTCAGAAACGGTGTGGACTACTTTAAATGCAGCAATGTTTTAAATATAAATGCAAAAATGCATCAGTATCAGTTTTACAATATTAAAATCACACATTCAAAAATTCAGTAGTAATTTCCTTTAACAAAAAAATTATGACAATCACATTAGATATCTCACATTTTTACAAATAATCAAATGTACACATTGAGTTTGGAATTTAAAGTAACTCAATTTAAAACATGGAATATAGTTTTATTAAAATATGATGCATAAACGTATCTTTTGCATCAAAATAGTTCCAAAGTTTAATGAAGTATAAACGTATTGCAACCAGAAGTGAATATCCACCATATTAGCTTTAACATTTTATTGCTTTAATTTTTATACTACCCCGAAAATTATATTGGTATCACGTCATTGTCAGCGTCGTCCCAAGACAGATGGTTTCTGGATAATAACTTTTGTATAAGTAAATAGAAATCAATAAAATTTTAACACAATGTTAATAACCACAAAAGGAAGGTTGGCATTGATTTAGGGGGTTATGGTCTCAAAGGTTTAGGAATAAAAACAAGCATTTATCTAGTTTCAGGACACTAACTTGTGTATAAGTATTTCAATTGCTCTAAAATTGTACTACAATGTTTAATACCATAAGTAGAAGATTGGATTTATTTTAAGGGTTATGGGGCAAACAGTCTAGGAATTAAGGGTCAAAAAGGGACCAAAAACAAGCATTTTTCTAGTTTCCAGATACTAATTTGTGTGTAACTGTATGGATCCCTCTGACATTGTACCACAAGGTTCCATATAACTAAGGGAGGCTGGGATTGAGTTTGGGGTAAATTTCCCCAAACATGTAGGAATAAGGGGCCAAAAAAGGACCAAAAAGAAGTCAATAACTTGTTACTGGGGTACAAATTTTCTCATTTCAGATTTCCGAAATTAAAAAGAAAATTTGGTCATAAAATTATTTTGAGGGGATTAATATTCAACGGCATAGTGAATTGCTTAAAAGCAAAAAAAATCTGTTAGTTCTATAGACCACATTCATTCTGTGTCAGAAACCTATGCTGTGTCAACTATTTTTAAATCACAATCCAAATTCAGAGCTGCATCAAACTTGAATGTTGTGTCCATACTTGCCCCAACTGTTCAGGGTTCAACCTCTGAGGTCGTATAAAACTGCGCCCTGTGGAGCATCTGGTTCTTCAATTGTACTTCATTTTCTGAAATATTTTTCATTATTTTATTTTCAGACTGTGGTTTGAAGAATTTATAGATTTATGGGATTCGTGTCATAACACACCACCATGGGAAGCAGTAAGTTATTTTAACTTCATATTTTTTTGTTGGTAGGTGACTATTTTGGTACCAATATACTATTGTATACTGTCAAAACTTCTGCATTTTGTTCAATTTCAGACACCTACAATCATTCAAATTGGGAATGATGTGCAATCAGGCATGTCATCCTTCCATGTAGTCATTTGATTTTCATCTCACAAGCAGATTTTCTGTTCCTCAACTTGAATTCATGAAACCAAATAATTTCAGATTTTACTTTAAAATTTTAAAATTGACAATCAGTCAGGAGTTAAAGTAATTTTCTTCATTTGTAGTCAATATCTAATCCAATGCTTGCCAATGTTTATTCAGATGCTTAAAGTTTGCACAGAATTATGCTAGTTTACATGTACATGTATATGGTTTTTTTTTCTTTTATTTTAGAGTTTGGTGAACTTATTTGCAAGATTGGCACATGATAATATTGGTTATATTGACTGGACACCTCACATATCTAAGGTAGGTCATGGTAAAAATACAATGTCATGATTTTATTTTTTTAATGACTGGCTTTACATAAATCCATGCTGTAATTTACTCTTTTAATGAATACATGATTGTGGTGTTTATATGTTTGAAGGAATAAAGGAATTACTGAGGATCAAACAATGAAACAATTGAATTACTTTTCACAATTCACCACCATATGTATGTTGCTTATAAATAAATGGCCATGAGACAACTCTTATCAATCAGACATCCATTGAGACACACAAAGACATATCTTTTTACATTCCGCAGACCCAAAATAGTTATTTATGGAATATATACCGGTATGAATAATCTTTTAAATGGTGTGATTTGTATTTCACTTAGATATTCAACAGATTCTTGAGAAGTTTTAACTTACCAGTTGGAACACAGGAAGTACAGATTGGAAGAACAAATAACACATATGATGTACACAGCACTGTCACATGGGTGGTTTCTCTAATGGTAAATTATGTTAATTTTTTGGGGGGCTTTTCTAGATTGTACCATTATTCTTAATAAAAAAAGATTTTAGGTATATGTCAATGAGACAACAACATAATAACACAGTAAAACAGTTATAGATATATCTGTATATATGTGTCTTCATTAGATGGTAATGATAATAAGAAGTTATCAAGTCTGTTTATATTATTATTTTGTGTTCTATATATAAAAAAAAAATGAAAAGTAGGCACATTATTTTCGATTTAATTCCTGCAATAATTCATAAAAATTGTATGCATAATAAGTTGAAGGATATTTTGGGGGAATAAGCAGGGATCTCCATGGTTGAAAATTGAACGATTGAGGAACTTTCACCATCACAAACCATGTTTACGCCATACAGTGTAGCGTGCTCGAAAGTATTTAATTCCTTCATGTAAGGAATGGTGAACATGCTAATTCATTGCTTATTTAAATTATATTTATTTGAATTATCATTATAGAAGTATCAATATTTTCATTAATTGCTGTTTGTAACCATTCAATTACCAAGCCTTCATGGTCCCCTCTTAGTCGAAAATGACCAAAAGCTGTCATGAAGGTCCCCATGTAGTTTTCTTGCTATTTTTATGTCCCTGCAACAAAGTTGTCGGTGCTATATAGTTTTACCCTTGTCCGAAATTCCGATATTCTGAAATTCCGTAATTCCGTCATTCCTCAACAAACCATTATACAGAGTTTTTTTCTAAACGCCTTCAGATGTTGGGCTGATTTTTGGTATGTGAGTTAACCATGATGAGTTACAGATCAAGTTTAAGTTTCGTTCCGCTCCGCTAATTTTTGCTGAAAATTACAGGCTTTGGACTTTGAAAAATTGTTGAAAATCACAGTTATATGGACTTTTTTTCTATACGCCTCCAGTTTTTTACATGTTTGTGTCCACATGTGTTATTCAAGTTGCAGATTTTTTTTGGGACGGTGCCATTCGTGTCGCTTTGACACATCTAGTTGGTAATTGTTATGGGGTTAAAAATCATGTGGAGCATATTTTTCATGGACACTGTCAAATTCAGAATTCATAAACCCATTTCCGGAATGGCTGATTTGCAGCAACAACAAAACGATTCTTACGGGTAATGTAATAGGTTGAAGAGATTTGCATAGCAAACGTTGACAAATGAAAAGGCTTTTAATGACTTTATCTAGTAAATATATGATATGCAACAATAAAATTGAGAATGGAAATGGGGAATGTGTCAAAGAGACAACAACCCGACCAAATAAAAAACAACAGCAGAGAGTCACCAACAGGTCATCAATGTAGCGAGAAATTCCCGCACCCGGAGGCGTCCTTCAGCTGGCCCCTAAACAAATATATACTTGTCCAGTGATAATGAACGCCATACTAATTTCCAAATTGTACACAAGAAACTAAAATTAAAATAATACAAGACTAACAAAGGCCAGAGGCTCCTGACTTGGGACAGGCGCAAAAATGCGGCGGGGTTAAACATGTTTGTGAGATCTCAACCCTCCCCCTATACCTCTAACCAATGTAGAAAAGTAAACGCATAACAATACGTACATTAAAATTCAGTTCAAGAGAAGTCCGAGTCTGATGTCAGAAGATGTAACCAAAGAAAATAAACAAAATGACAATAATACATAAATAACAACAGACTACTAGCAGTTAACTGACATGCCAGCTCCAGACTTCAATTAAACTGACTGAAAGATTATGATTTCATCATATGAACATCAGGCACAATCCTTCCCGTTAGGGGTTTAGTATCATACCATCATAACATATATGAGAAGAACATAACCCGTGTCATGACAACAACTGTTTTTAGAATAAATGTGTTTAGTTCCGATGCAAAGACCTTATCAGTGACTCAATATTAACGCCAAAATATGCAATCTTTAATGACTTGACAACAGTATTGTAATTATATTCCTTCTTAATAAGTCTTTTCAAAGGTTTTGTAAGTTTCTGAGGTGAATACTGACACCTTTGTGCTTTATAAAGAATATTTCCATAAAAAATTGGATGTGAAATACCTGAACGTATTAGAAGTCTGCATGTTGAGCTATATTTACGAATGATGTCTTTATACCGATGATAAAATTTAGTAAATGTTTTTACTAGTTTGTGACATCGAAAACCCTGGTGTAATAATTTTTCAGTAATACAACATTGTTACATAACAAGCATCTTTCTTGAGTCTGAATAAACCGGAAACACAGATGTATCAATTTGATTGTAAACTACGAAATGAATTCGGAATTACGATACAGTATTCCTTCACAGTAAATATTTTAGTTATTAGTTTTTAGCTTTTAAAGTAATTCTGTATTATCATAACAGCAGTACTCGAGTTACTTGCGATGCAATAATATTAATATTTTATGTCTTATTTTGTACTTAAAAAAGGGGGATGCTGGTTGTGTAAGTCAAAATGAAAGCACGTGTTCGACTTGTTAAACTGTTATCTTTATAACTGGATTATTAATTATTTATTTAATCTAAATTATCATAATTATTTTCTTAAACTTAGTTGAATAATTCGATAAATGAATCATCTATCTTCAGATAGAATTCTCCTGTCTGATTTGTTGATCTACCTGTACAAGCTCAGGTACAAGTGATTAGCCATCTTAATCTAGATATCCCTCAGGCGTTAGAACTGTATTAGATTATAATATAAAAAAGCCTAAAAGGTTATGTAATTACATGCATTTGATTATAATTGCTAAAAAAAATGGCGTTGGGCTATAAAAAACAATAACAGTTTTGAATGATGGCGAAGACAATTTAACGATGGGGCGGGTCATTTGACGATGGCACAAGCTATTTGAACGATGGCGGGGCGCCATCGTTAAACAGGCAATGGAGATCCCTGAATAAAATATTTAAAGTAGTGAAGATTCAAACTGGGTTAAAGACCATAGTCAAAGATAAGAAAAAATATTTATTTATTAAGTAATGAAGAACATTACTTGTTTTTGTTGTAGGGAAGAAATCAAGATGTACAGGAACATATCAACAAGTTGTTCAAGACTTTACAGACATTTTACCATCCTTCAAACCTTGGAAAATGGAATGTAAGTTCAACAGTAAATTTTTTTGACTAAAAAAATACTTTTTTTGATATTTAATAGACCATTTAATAATAAATTGTAAGTATGCCCAATAAGTGTCTTCAGAAGAGTTTCCTGTAAGATTTGAAAGAGCATTACTGTAAATAATGCATTTACTTACTACACTACAACATGTGCACCATCAAGTTGAAAAAAAGTAAAACAAAATTTATAATTTAAAAAAAAAGTTTTGCATTATAGTACAGAAATATTCAACAACATATCACGGTGGAAATAGAACATATATTTTTTTTTAAACAAAGAGAATACTGATATATTTATTTGCTGTAAATGTTTATGATTTTGCAGATCAAGTTAAGTGGGTTACTGATGTGGTTTCCAAAATTACTTGTCAAGAGATTACACAGGTAAAATATAGCTATAAACATATAGACATAGCAAAGCAATTTTCTGACAGCAATGGTTTAAACAGTTTTATTATATCTTTAAATATTAGTAAGAGTCATTGTCCTTCATTGGGTTGATAATTGATTGATTGATTGGTGTTTAACATCACTTTTGGCACTATTGTGCTATTTAAGGGCTCTGTTTATATTTATGGATGAGGTAGGAGTGCCTGGAGAGAACCAAGACCTTCTGCGGAAAATTCCTAGTCAATTATGATTGGAGTTCAGCGCCCCTACCACATGGGGTATTTGAACTCACAACCTTGTTGGCATGCTAGTGATACAGCAGTTTGACTACTAAGACCACTCAGCCACTAATGCCTCTAATGATTTGTTGAAATGATTCAAATATCTTAGTAGACTATACTTTTATTGTAACAACTCTTGATAAACTTCCTTCATATTGTTAATGCATTCTAAGATTACACTTTATTTAGGAAATGATAGCACAAAGTTGATGTTAATGATAGCAGTTACAATATGTATTTAAGTATATGTGAGATTCAAAATATTTGAAGCTTTCTTTTTTTGTTGGGTCTGATCTAATTGAAATTCTGGAATATCCCAAATATGGAAGTGTGAACCATAAAACCAAAAATCGATATAAAGTGAATGAAGTTTGTAGTTATTTAGTTTATCTTAATTACATTTGTCAAATGATGAAATTCAGTTCTTTTTTGTTTTGTATGTAGAGAGAGATATAAGAAATCCTCCTGGCATACACCAATACCAGAGAATGAGAAGCTCACAGAAGATGACATTACCAAGTTTGTTGAGAGTATGAGACCTGTAATCTGTGTATCTATGTTCAGTAAATATGGCAGTCAAGACTCAGCAATAGCTCTTAGACACTTGTCTAATCTTAGGCCAGAAATTGTTGTTCCTGATCTACTTGAAAGGTGATTGCGTTTATCTTAGTAACATAGATTTTGATGTGAAGATTTATCATTTTGTTATCTTAGCCTCTTTAACATGTTTAATTGCAATGGTACAACGAAGATTCAGTTGAATTGAAATTCCCCAAAATCTTTCAATTTTTTTCGTAGTGAACTGTTGTGGTAGACAGTTACGAAGATTGTCCATTTGTTTTGTTAAAATTGAAATACTAGATCCTTGGATACTTGTGCAAAGAAAAAACATTAGAAAGTCATCTATAGCCAACATTAAGAAAACAAAAAAAGCAACCTTCTTTAATACATTCTGTTCTCTCTGTCATCATCTATATATAAAGTTTAAGGTAATATAAATATTAAAATGATATTTTGTAGAATGTATCCAGCAATGGAAAATTTGACAGAGCCACACAGATTGATTGCATGCATGATTTGTATTGTGGCAGTAGCACGTCCAATGTTACAGAGTCCAAAGTTCTATCCTGAAGGGAAATCACATGTATTACCACTGCTGAATCTAGCTTTACCAGGAATAGATCCAAATGACTTCAAAAAGTGTTTGGTAATTAAAAATAAAAAACAAAGTATTAATTATCAATCAATACAGGACCATATGTCTTGAACAGTTAAATGGAAAATTGGCTCCTGTTTTTCAGTAGACACAACATAATTAAATTTGTAAATTTTATGTTTATCCTTTTTAAGTTATTGCACTGAATAAAGTGCTGTTTTCTAATCAGTTAAAGACTATTACATCTGCACTAGACACTGCCTTCCATACTACACAATATTAATAATCAGATTTCTGGAAAACAGTGTTACATTTCATAAAACATATATGATTAAAACAGAATATTAACAGATTATGCATTAATTTGAAATCATCAAACCACCCCAAGTCTTCATAAGTGGTTAATCCAACTGAAACAACCAGACATCTGATAATCATTTACAAAAAACACAATTGATAAAATGAATTCTGTGTGTAATTTAGGTATTGAAAATAAATATTTTTTGGCACATTATTTAATTGTGTATACACTTATTTACTGTTGAGGACAACATGTGTAGCTGTAGATGTCTTGTAGCCTTTTTTTTGTCCGTCTCATTGATGTAATCTCTACATCTCCTTTTTTATTCATATATGCTGATTCCTTTTAACAGCATACATGATAATTCTCTTTTTAATTATAACTTTTCTATTTGACAGGTAACATTCCAGATGATATCAACATTTGTAACATTAGTACCTATTGTAGACTGTTCTGAAGCTTTACATTTGAGGAATGATCTCACTGAGGTAAACATACTTAAAACACAAATATGATGGTAAACATATTTACACCAGCTCTGACAGTCAAGTTACATTGTGTCATGATCTGTATTCTAATCGTTTCTAAGTGGATGTATTCTTTTGGTCAGTAGCTTGAAAGTAATGAATCGTAAAGTGAGAGCACTTTATGCATCTGTGAGATATCTGTTTTTTTATACTTTGATTTACATAAGAGGTATGATTCGCATGACTACATGCACCATCATGTTGAATATGACATATGAATATCTGGTAAATCAAGTTTTCAATGTGCCAAAATTATGTTAAATTAGAAGAATTAGATGTAAATTACATAAAGGAGTAAGTTCGGTAAGTGCCATATTTGGCCCCAATTATAAAGTTCATGGTTACAAGACAATAATTGTTTTATGTTGCCTTAAAGACATGTGAAAAAGTTAAACAGAGCTGTTTTTGTCAAAGTTTAATTCTAACACAACAATTTTTACATTCCTAAACGTTCAAGATAAGGGATTTTGGTGAAATTTGACAAAATCAGCGGGATTTCAACCAAATAAAGGACCAGGAAACATAGAGCGCAGGCGTCGACAAGCTTAATATTCAAATAAGACATGTTAAATGTCTTCACAAACATTCTTTTAAAAGATCTTTGTTGTCGACGTATGCGCTCTATGTTTCCTGTCAAATAATCTTTGGAAATTTACCCATTTTCATTGATTTTTTCGTGAAAAATCAATATAAGTACAACTTGTGACGTCATAATGAAACGCAGAAACGTAAAATTTTAAACAAAATGGCTTATATCCTATCTAGTCAATGTATTAGCTATAATTTATCGCAATATTGGTCAATAAATCCGAATTTGAAATTTACGCTAAAAAAGTGGGCCATTTTAGGACCTTATCGAACATACTCCTTTGTTTGATATTTTCTGATACTTGGCTTTAATACGCCCGTCGTCAAAATTTTGACGGGACGTATTATGGTATACAAATGACCACCATCTGTCCGTCTGTCTTTCCAGCATAAACATGTCACACCGTAACTTGAGAACGACTCATCCAAATTTCATGAAACTTATTACAGTTATTCCTTATGATGGTCAAAAGATCTGTATACTTTTTGGTGAAAATAAGATAAGAACTTTTTGAGTTACGGGACTTTGTAATTTGAACAGTGGTTTTTTTTTTCACATGTCGCACCATATCTCAAAAACGATTTATGATAATTTTTTAAAACTTTACACACTTCTTAGTTATATTTGTCTTAAGATCTGTATATATTTGGTGATGATTCACAAATTATGTTTTTGAGTTTTGAGAATTTTGTAAAAAACGGGGATCGGGTTTTTACATGTCTCGCCATATCTAAAAATGATTTTAATTATTGCTTAAAAATTTACACACTTAATAGTTATATTAATCTAAAGATCTGTATACTTTTTGGTTTTGATTCAAAATTTTAGTTGAGAAATATTGAGTTTTTTTTTGTAAAAAAAAAAAGGGCTGACTTTCACATGTCACGCTGTATCTCAAAAACGATTTATGATCATTGCTTAAGACTTTACACACTTCTTAGTTTAATATATTTATCTTAAGATCTGTATACTTTTTGGTGATGATTCAAAATTTTATTTTAGAGTTATTATTGAGTTTTTTGTTAAAAAGGTGGGTTTTCACATGTCACTCTGTATTTCAGAAACTATTTATGATTATTGCACACAACACAACGAGCGTATCATGCGCTCATGGGGCAGCTGTTTATTACTCTGACTAAATCAAATTTAAGATAACTTGGTTATTATTCATAAAAATGAAATTTACCAATTGAAATCTTTTTAATCATTTAACAAATATAAGTATGAATTGATTACCATGATTGCAAATTATTATTATGTTATTCAGACTATTATTTTGTTTTTATTGGTGTTTCAAGTGTAAAAATGCATTCACAGAATCAATTTTGTTCTCTTTCAGAATGAGAGAGAATTGTGTTCAGCTACTGCTCAATTTGAAGACTTTGTTCTTCAGTTCATGGATAGGTAAATTTGTTTTGTCCAAATATTTACAGAGTTGATTAAATTTTCTGAAAAAGGTTACATAAAGTGCATTAGACATAAGATTCATAGACATGGCATTTGAATGAATGGTTACAAAATTTATCTTCCGGCCTCATAGAATACCAAAATGAGAATTGGAATAGAGAAACACAAAAAATGACAAAAAGACAATCAACAGTCTACAAAACACTACATACAAACTAAATTATTAACAGCATGAAACCCACCAAAATCTAATGTGATATACGGTGCTCTGAAAGGATAAGCAGATCCTTTTTATACGACCGCAAAATTTGAAAATTTTTTCGTCGTATATTGCTATCACGTTGGCGTCGTCGTCTGCGTCGTCGTCGTCCGAATACTTTTAGTTTTCGCACTCTAACTTTAGTAAAAGGGAATGGAAATCTATGAAATTTTAACACAAGGTTTATGACCACAAAAGGAAGGTTGGTATTGATTTTGGGAGTTTTGGTCCCAACATTTTAGGAATTAGGGGCCAAAAAGGGCCCAAATAAGCATTTTCTTGGTTTTCACATTATAACTTTAGTTTAAGTTAATAGAAATCTATGAAATTGTGACACAAGGTTTATGACCAAAAAAGAACGGTTGGGATTGATTTTGGGAGTTTTGGTTTCAACAGTTTCGGAATTAGGGGCCAAAAAAGGGCCCAAATAAGCATTAGGCCAAAATAAAAAGATTGTATGTTTGCCCAAACGCGACCGACCCAAAATAAACCCGCCGACTCTTTTTTTGACGTTTTTAAGAAGAATTTTTTTTTTCAGATTTTTTCGTGTCATCGTGTAAAACTTAATGTTTGTCGTCTTTGCATTTGAAAGTAACCGTGAATACGATTAAAAGAAAGCGTATAAGAGACACAGTTAATCGATATTCGATGTTCTCTGTTTTTATCTTATGATTTAACAAACGTAAAGAAGTAAAACATGTGAAGTGGCACATTTTTTTTATGCTGTAGTAGTCTGTACTACCAAACTCTAACCTATATGCTCAATGTTAATTTCATCGTGTAATCGAATATCTGATAAGAATATTCAGGTAGATTTGTTCGAAACCATGTGCAATCAACATTTTCAATGTTATTCTGACAGGAAATGATCCGGAAGTTGCGAATTTACAATCTTGCTAGAAGATTTTTTTTTTACTGAATAAAAAGAAATTATTTCTTAATAAATTGTTGTCTTTAATTATAATCTTCCTTTGTCACGTGAAATAGATGCTCTTTCATTCAGATAGTTCAAATTTACAAATCTTAGTTGACAAGATCAGTACGTTGCTGTTTGGGAGAATTTGATAAAACTATAATTGCTCACAGAATCAGAAATATAATCTTAACTGAATGTAACTCCTTCTGAATAATTTATTGCAATATAAAGATAAATCCCCTTTTGACAAGAGAAATCTGGCTTTTGTCAGAGATATTTTTTTCACATGTGCAAAAGTAAAAACAAGTTATGGACGCCATATTGGATTTTTATACAAATTTGTGAGGAAGCCTCTAGAACCACTTACCATGACCTAAAAATAAACAGTCTTCAGAAAACGTTAACTTTATGCAATTATATTTTATCTATAATGATTTTTTTCAAAAATTTAAACTTGATTATTTAAAGAAAGATATAATTATAACAAATACGTTTTTAGTTTGGAGATTCTACAGAACATGCTTTGATCTATTTATAGCCAAATTAGTTTACCTGTGTGATAATGTTTATATAAATTTGTTTTCAAAACAAAAAAACACACAGACTATGGATGGTAGATAATAATTTATATAAAATATTTTAGGACATTTAATCTATGTTAATAGATATTGGATTTAAAAACTGAAAACAATTCTAATATGACGTCCTTATTACGCTTTGTAAACAAAGCTGTGTTCCAATGAGCACAAAATATGTTTGACACATGCGCACGAACTTACTGTTTGTATTTACTTTATTTCCATCGTTATCCCAGCCAAAAAGGGACCCAAATAAGCATTTTTCTTGGTTTTCGCACCATAACGTTAGTATAAGTAAATAGAAATCTATGATATTTAAACACAAGGTTTATGACCATAAAAGGAAGGTTGGTATTGATTTTGGGAGTTTTGGTCCCAACAGAATAAGGGGCCCAAAGGGTCCAAAATTAAACTTTGTTTGATTTCATCAAAATTGAATAATTGGGGTTCTTTGATATGCCGAATCTAACTGTGTATGTAGATTCTTAACTTTTGGTCCCGTTTTCAAATTGGTCTACATTAAGGTCCAAAGGGTCCAAAATTAAACTTAGTTTGATTTTGACAAAAAATGAATCAGTTAGGTTCTTTGATATGCTGAATCTAAAAATGTACTTAGATTCTTGATTATTGGCCCAGTTTTCAAGTTGGTCCAAATCGGGGTCCAAAATTAAACTTTGTTTGATTTCATCAAAAATTGAATAAATGGGGTTCTTTGATATACCAAATCTAACTGTGTATGTAGATTCTTCATTTTTGGTCCTGTTTTCAAATTGGTCTACACTAAAGTCCAAAGGGTCCAAAATTAAACTTAGTCTGATTTTAACAAAAATTGAAATCTTGGGGTTCTTTGATATGCTGAATCCAAAAATGTACTTAGATTTTTTATTATGGGCCCAGTTTTCAAGTTGGTCCAAATCAGGATCTAAAATTATTATATTAAGTATTGTGCAATAGCAAGTCTTTTCAATTGCACAGTATTGCTCAATGTCAAGAAATATCTAATTGCACAATATTGTGAAATAGCAAATTTTTTTTTAATTAGAGTTATCTTTCTTTGTCCAGAATAGTAAGCAAGAAATATCTAATTGCAAAATATTGTGCAATAGCAAGATTTTTTTTTAATTGGAGTTATCTTTCTTTGTCCAGAATCAACTTAAATCTTTGTTATATACAATATACAATGTATATTCACTTTTTACTACCAACTGATAAATTAAAATAATCTTTACCATTCAGTGATAACAAGCAGTTTTTTTACATCTTAATATTTTATGATGTATTTAAATGAGTAGTTATTGTTGCAAACTCCATTAGAAATTTTAAGTGAGATTAGTTTTGGAATAAGGGAAAGGGGGATGTGATTAAAAAAATTGGGTTCAATTTTTCTCATTTGAAATTTCATAAATAAAAAAGAAAATTTCTTCAAACATTTTTTTGAGAGGATTAATATTCAACAGCATAGTGAATTGCTCTAAGAGAAAACAAAAATTTTAAGTTCATTAGAACACATTCATTCTGTGTCAGAAACCTATGCTGTGTCAACTATTTAATCACAATCCAAATTTAGAGCTGAATCCAGCTTGAATGTTGTGTCCATACTTGCCCCAACCGTTCAGGGTTCAACCTCTGCGGTCGTATAAAGCTACGCCCTGAGGAGCATCTGGTTCAAATTTGTAATATACTAGGCCTGATTCGTTTACATCGTGCTGAATAAAAAACTTTTGTTTAAAGAATAGGATCAATTGAACAATATAAAGCATCTGAGCATCTAAAATGACAGCAACCAAATTAAGGCAAAAAAGATAATAGTGACAAGAATTTAAAAAGGTTAAATTGGTTTTTTTTTTCAGAAATAGACAATTGCACATATACATGTTTATAACAAACTCCAAAATCATTTGAACTTTAAACAAATTCTGCAGAGACTCCCAAACATGTTATATTGTAGACGGTATGTAATCTAGCTGTTTTAGATGTATGTTTGATATTTAGTCTTTGTACATTTTTTGGTTGATTTGAACATTGCAGGGTGCTTGGTTTGATAGAAAACAGTGCTCAAGAGCATATCCATGGCGATATCAGTAAACTGAACCCTGAACAAAGGATGTTAGAAGTAGGATTGTCCTCTACATTTACCTCAGTTCTACAACAGTGTTCTTCAGCCATATTTAAGGTATTAATGGCATGGCTCATGCTACTTAATTTAGAATATGTAATGCAAGTTGTTATCTATCCTTTTATGATATTTATGTTATGTAAGGGTGAAGTAGAAGGAATCAGAAAAAGTGGACACAAAGAAAGTCAAATTAGTTAAGGCGATTGTAATTTGTATGCCTAAAAAATTAATGAAATGTTAATGTGAAATAACTTTATGAGTGTATGATTGTGTTAAAAATAAATGGGACATAAGAAGAGTAATTACTTTAAATTATAAAGCTATTTGGACAATGATCAACTTTGTGCATCATGAGAAATAATTTATTAGATTTTAGAGGGCTTTAGTTTATGTTAAGATATATTTATATATATTTCAGAGTGCCCTTAGACATCTCCATCACTTTGTGGCCAACAGCATTTATGAAACCAAGGTTGGAGGAAGATTTGCTGCCAACTTGTGCAGAGCTGCTGCCAAAGTAAGTTGGGTCGCAAGGAAAAAAACACAAATTCTATAGTCCTGACTGAATTCTTTTTAATGGTGTGCACAAGGCTTTTAAAAGAATTGAGGTCTGCAGTGCTTTAGAAATGTACATAAAGAAGTCAGTGGTCATAAGTCCAGTGTAATTTTGCTTTTGAAGAAGATTGTAATGTTTCAATATGTAGATGTGGTGCAAATATCAATCAGAAATAATTACTTAGCGGTATAATTTTTCTCAAATTGGATAGCGTGAAGACATTTGGAGTACATGTATTTAATTATAAGAGTATAGTATGTAACAGCATGGAAAATGACAATTTTAATTATTGTGTTTAAAAAGGACAATGGTGCATGAATATGTATATAATCTGTGAAAAGTGGTTCATTTTTATACGACCGCAAAATTTGAAAATTTTTTCGTCGTATATTGCTATCACGTTGGCGTCGTCGTCGTCGTCGTCGTCCGAATACTTTTAGTTTTCGCACTCTAACAGTGTTCCAGCTAGGCCGTTTTCAGAGGGCGCGGCGCCCGCCCTTTTCCGAGTGGCGCCCTGTGCCCTTTTTACAGTTTCCAGGGCGCCCTGCCTTTTTTGAAGATCGATTGCATATTAATTTGCGTATTGATATGATACGCTAATTACTAAATTTTACCTGGGGAAAAGATTATGACTTTGTTTACCACCCCAAGCTAATCAATGGTTACAACTGGTGTCATTATCTGTTGTTATAGGTAATCCGTTTATCGGATGGATCATTAATGATCATCAACATTAATTCGTTCAAATAGAATCGGTCAGTCGGCAATATATTATCTTTGAAGAAATGTGCATACAACAACTTGGGCACAATTTGCGATGTTTACCGTAGTTTCATGGAAGAAACGTAATGACAGAAAGTTGGAAAACAATTATAAACTCGTTGAAGACATTGTTTTATTTGTTTTCTGTAAAATAAACAGAAAATTCAGACGTATTTGTCATTGACTGCCTTCATTTTTGATACGAAAATAACAAAATCGGCGGCCATATTGTGATCATATTTACATCATATTTACGTACTGTTTATAATCCTCCAAAGAAGGAGCACACCCGAATAAAGAAAGATAACTCAATCTGATTTTTTTCCTAGCATTGAGTAACCCATTTACATATTCTAAAATGTGTCTCCATACTTCTTGCTTAAGAATATATATGTTTAGGTATTTATTTTGAGTTATGGGAAAAGTTAAAGACGGTCTTAGTAGCAGTGTTGGTAGGGTGCCTTGGTCATCTTTTTCTGTATTCTTTATTTTTGATACTATTTTTCACTGTTGCTTTATATCCTAAAATTGTGAATTTACTGAGCACAGCTGTTTTGTGCTGTATTGCCATCAAGCACAGCAGGGGTAGAAAGGTGAAACTGGTAAAATGTGGTAGACCATAGAAACAGTATGAAACGGATCTCCTTTCAAAACATACTGCATATAAAGTTCAACTGTGCCAAGCAATGATAAAAAAACTTGTGTGACAAGCTGCTTGACAAGTTTTTCAGCCTTAAAAGTAGAAAGATAGAGTTCTATATGGGCTAAAGATGTTGTTCTTGTATAACATGTGATTCAACGAATAAACACAAATGTTTGATTAACATCTTTTATTAAAATATGCCCTTTTCATATTATCATATCGCGCGTTAAATGCCCTTTTTCAGGATTGGCACCCTGCCCTTTTGAAAACCTAGCTGGAACACTGTCTAACTTTAGTAAAAGTGAATAGAAATCAATGAAATTTTAACACAAGGTTTATGACCACAAAAGGAAGGTTGGGATTGATTTTGGGAGTTTTGGTCCCAACATTTTAGGAATTAGGGGCCAAAAAGGGCCCAAATAAGCATTTTCTTGGTTTTCGCACTATAACTTTAGTTTAAGTAAATAGAAATCAATGAAATTTTAACACAATGTTTATGACCACAAAAGAAAGGTTGGTATTGATTTTGGGAGTTTTGGTTCCAACAGTTTAGGAATTAGGGGCCAAAAAAGGGCCCAAATAAGCATTATTCTTTGTTTTCGCACAATAACTTTAGTTCAAGTAAAGAGAAATCAATGAAATTTTAACACAATGTTTATGACCACAAAAGAAAGGTTGGTATTGATTTTGGGAGTTTAGGTCCCAACAGTTTAGGAATTAGGGGCCAAAAAGGGACCCAAATAAGCATTTTTCTTTGTTTTCGCACAATAACTTTAGTTTAAGTAAATAGAAATCAATGAAATTTTAACACAATGTTTATGACCACAAAAGAAAGGTTGGTATTGATTTTGGGAGTTTTGGTTCCAACAGTTTAGGAATTAGGGGCCAAAAAAGGGCCCAAATAAGCATTATTCTTTGTTTTCGCACAATAACTTTAGTTTAAGTAAATAGAAATCAATGAAATTTTAACACAATGTTTATGACCACAAAAGAAAGGTTGGTATTGATTTTGGGAGTTTAGGTCCCAACAGTTTAGGAATTAGGGGCCAAAAAGGGACCCAAATAAGCATTTTTCTTGGTTTTCGCACCATAACTTTAGTTTAAGTAAATAGAAATCTATGAAATTTTGACACAAGGTTTATGACCACAAAAGGAAGGTTGGTATTGATTTTGGGAGTTTTGGTCCCAACAGTTTAGGAATTAGGGGCCAAAAAAGGGCCCAAATAAGCATTATTCTTGGTTTTCGCACAATAACTTTAGTTTAAGTAAATAGAAATCAATGAAATTATAACACAATGTTTATGACCACAAAAGAAAGGTTGGTATTGATTTTGGTAGTTTTGGTTTCAACAGTTTAGGAATTAGGGGCCAAAAAAGGGCCCAAATAAGCATTATTCTTTGTTTTCGCACAATAACTTTAGTTTAAGTAAATAGAAATCAATGAAATTTTAACACAATGTTTATGACCACAAAAGAAAGGTTGGTATTGATTTTGGGAGTTAAGGTCCCAACAGTTTAGGAATTAGGGGCCAAAAAGGGACCCAAATAAGCATTTTTCTTGGTTTTCGCACCATAACTTTAGTATAAGTAAATAGAAATCTATGAAATTTAAACACAAGGTTTATGACCATAAAAGGAAGGTTGGTATTGATTTTGGGAGTTTTGGTCCCAACAGTTTAGGAATAAAGGGCCCAAAGGGTCCAAAATTAAACTTTGTTTGATTTCATCAAAAATTGAATAATTGGGGTTCTTTGATATGCCGAATCTAACTGTGTATGCAGATTCTTAATTTTTGGTCCCATTTTCAAATTGGTCTACATTAAGGTCCAAAGGGTCCAAAATTAAACTTAGTTTGATTTTAACAAAAATTGAATCCTTGGTGTTCTTTGATATGCTGAATCTAAAAATGTACTTAGATTTTTTATTATTGGCCCAGTTTTCAAGTTGGTCCAAATCGGGGTCCAAAATTAAACTTTGTTTGATTTCATCAAAAATTGAATAATTGAGGTTCTTTGATATGCCAAATCTAACTGTGTATGTAGATTCTTAATTTTTGGTCCCGTTTTAAAATTGGTCTACATTAAAGTCCAAAGGGTCCAAAATTAAACTAAGTTTGATTTTAACAAAAATTGAATTCTTGGGCCTCTTTGATATGCTGAATCTAAACATGTACTTAGATTTTTGATTATGGGCCCAGTTTTCAAGTTGGTCCAAATCAGGATCCAAAATTATTATATTAAGTATTGTGCAATAGCAAGAAATTTTCAATTGCACAGTATTCAGCAATAGCAAGAAATCTTCAATTGCACAGTATTGTGCAATAGCAAGAAATCTTCAATTGCACAGTATTGTGCAATAGCAAATATTTTCAATTGCACAGTATTGCACAATAGCAAGAAATATCTAATTGCACAATATTGTGCAATATCAAGAAATTCCAATTGGATTTCAATTGGAGTTATCTTTCTTTGTCCAGAATAGTAGTTGAATCAACTTAAATCATTGTTTTATACAATATACAATGTATATTCACTTTTACTACCAACTGATAGATTAAAACAATCTTTACCATTCAGTGATAACAAGCACTTTTTTTACATTTTAATATTTTATGATGTATTTAAATGAGTAGTTATTGTTGCAAACTTCATTAGAAATTTGAATTGAGATCAGTTTTGAAATAAGGGAAAGGGGGATGTGAAAAAAAAATTGGGGGGTCAATTTTTTTCATTTCAGATTTCATAAATAAAAAGAAAATTTCTTCAACATTTTTTTGAGAGGATTAATATTCAACAGCATAGTGAATTGCTCAAAGGCAAAAAAAATGTTTTAAGTTCATTAGACCACATTCATTCTGTGTCAGAAACCTATGCTGTGTCAACTATTTAATCACAATCCAAATTTAGAGCTGAATCCAGCTTGAATGTTGTGTCCATACTTGCCCCAACCGTTCAGGGTTCAACCTCTGCGGTCGTATAAAGCTGCGCCCTGCGGAGCATCTGGTTATAATCAGTAAACTCTATAATATCAGGCAATTTGAATTAAAATTTACATTCTTTCAGGTGAATCCTGAAGCTACTTTGAAGCTTTTTTTACCTCATCTATTCAGAAATATAAAGGAACATATTGCATCACGTGAGTACAATTACAAATACCTTTTCTTATACAAAATGTAGAATACATAACTTCTATATGTAGGTACAGATGTACATAAAAGTGATATAATTCAGTTGATACATGTTGATCAATGATAACCCCTTAAGGTGGTTCAGGTGTCTGCCTCCATCTTGGATTTTGAAATAGCAGAAGATGTTGGTCTAGATCTTTGATGACATGTGCAATTTTGAGAGTAGTATGTTATTTATGTGTAAGACTTTTGTTGTAAATACAGAAAATTATATGTTTTATCATAACTACGGCTGTAATTTCTCAAAAACACCTTGAGTTTGATTAATTATTTTCAAATTTGTCAAATAAGGTGAGATAACTCAGATAAAGTAATTTTGATATTAATAGAAAGTGTTGTTAATTTACACATTTTAAATTTACTTATTTTAATCTGTAGCAAGAAAACATGTTCAGTGACCCCATTTTTTTCTTTTTCTTATCTGAAAGCATGTTATTAGAGCTATCTTCTCACATTATATCTTAAAATTCTATTATGTTGTTTTCTTTGTATCACACAAAATTTGATTTCCATGCATAATCTATACAAAATCTGACAATTTAGCACAACCTGTAGCGTGAAAAAAAGCTGGTGACCCATACTTTTTATTATATTTTTGAAAAATGCATGATAAAAACTTTATTTTGACAAATAATTCAAAAAATTCTATCAATTTTGATTAAGATGCCCCAGTCACCTTATGTTTTATTTGACAATAATAAAAATTTTACCCATTACTATTTGATATTCATGTATATATATATTTTCTCCTTATTTTAGATGAAGATTTTGCTGAAGAAGAAAGATTAGACAACAGCTTTCTCTGGAATCTACTGATGCTCTCCCAGGTACTGATAGACACTTTGATTGGTGTTTTAAACTCAATTATTGTCACAGTCATGTAAAATTGGACCCAGGTTTTTTATGCCCCATTTATGTGTATTATGTTTTTTGGTCTGTGCGTCCATTTGTTCTTCCATCTGTTCTGCTTCAGGTTAAAGTTTTTGATCAAAGAAGTTTTTGAAGAAGTTGAAGTCCAATCAACTTGATACTTAGTACACATGTTTCCTATAATATGATCTTCCTAATTTAATGCAAAATTAGTTTTGAACCCAATTTCATGGACTACTGAACATAGTCAGTGATAGTGCAAGTTGGGCATCCATGTACTATGGACACATTCTTGGTTTATTAAATATATAAATTGATACCAAATATCAGTCAAGTTCATTGGAGATTATTAATTTATCCAATGTTTATTCTTTGTTTTGGTAGATAGAGAGATTTTTTTTTAAAGCAAAACATATCATAAGGACAAGATCTACAAGTAGGTCAAGCATGACTGACATTATGATTTGTGTTTAAATAAGAGTTCTTAAAAGACCATTTCAATCAATTGTTTGTCCAAACAAATATATCAAGAAATATTAAATCTATGTAGCCAGAAAAACTGCATTTGCAATTTTCAAATTCTTAATTGACAGTATCAACTTAAACATTACTAGTACTTCTTAAATTTAAGTTATAGATTTTTTAATCATTAATGTATTCATATTTTTACAGCTTGTAAGATGCAATGGTGCAGAGTTGGTAAAATACAAAGACAATTTATTGGAAATAATTGAGTTAACAATACATTTAAAATGTGTAGAAGGCTATGAACTGACAGGACAGTTAATAAGATATACTTTGCGTGCTCTGACTTTACATTATCCATTGGATTATAAAAGTATAGCTGAATCTTTTGATAGACCTGTTACTGAATATCTTCCTATAAATGTAAGTAAAAAATAAATAATTGTATTACATATCTTTCTCCAACTATAGAAATATATATTATTTTTATAACCATGTGACCTTGTCTGTATGTTAATTATGTGGTTGTTGCATTCTAGAACAGAATGATTGTTAGCTTGTGAAGTTTGATAAAGGAAGTATATGTTGCAGGGAAAAAGAAAAAATAAATATACGAAAAATACTGCTATATTCTTCTAATCTGGGATCCATTGATAAAATATTTTAATAAGCACAAGCTTCCAAAGTGCAAAAACCTTCCTGACAGCAATGATTACAACATTTTACTTATTTCAGATTCCAAAAGTACCAGTATTCATCAAATAAATTCTATAACTACTCTACAATTTCTTTCAAATGGAGGTAATGATAATTGAAATAAATTGTTGTTTGCTGATTTTTAATATAAAAAAAAAGGCAAGCAACACCAAATCTTGTAATTACATTGTACAACTGGGGAATTTTCATGTTGACCATATCTTAAAGTTAAAAGAAAAATATAATATTACTGTTATAAGTCATTGGTTAATGTTTAAAAATTACAAAGATTCATAGAACAGCACTTATCATATCTCATTTTAGGATTGGGCAGTTCCCGGTGATTCAAGTAAAATAGGAATGGTTTGGCATATACCTTCCACAGAAGAAGTTAACTTTGCTTCACAAATTATACATAGAATATTAGGAAAAGAATTAGAGGCTGTACAGTCTATATCTGATGATAAACCAATGAAAAGGTATGAAAAAGGTCCTTCTTTCTTCTTAATTGTTTTACATATGTATATATAGATTTATAAAAGTAGATGTTGGGTATACATCAATAAAGTAGCAAACTAATGACATAAATACCCAGTAAGACATCTAGAGATTGTGAACATAAGGTTTTCAACAACAAACAGTCTGTAGCTTTCTGATCTATGTGAGCCAAGGCTCTGTGTTGAAGTCCGTTCTTTGACCTTAAATTGTTAACTATTTATACATTGTGACTTGGATAGAGAGTTGTCTCATTGGCACTCATACCACACTTTCTTATTTATATAACGAAAGTGTCAAACATTGATGTCAAGCTCTTAACCACCCCAAGTCTAGAGAACTTAGTGAAAACATAACATAACTTATTTATAGTAACATAGCAACCAAACCACCCAAAGAATAAATTCTTTTTATGACATTTCCCAAGATTGTTGAAAAGTCACAGAAGTCATGATTTGGATTTTATACTACAAAATTGCTTTCAGACATGTAGTTAACAATATTTTGTATAATTTTATAATTTTAGAGAGGAACTTTTATGTCGACTGAATGTTGTATTAGAATGCTTACAAGGTGCTGGTGCTGTGATAAGTATGTGGGAGGATAAAAAGGTTGACCTGTAAGTAACGCCATCAATAGCTATTAGTAACACCACAAATAGTTACACCAAATTATTGAAATAATGACAAAATAAGTTGTAAAAAGCTTTAACAGACAGGCATTTCATTTAGTAATCATTTTACATTTTTTTCTATCAAATATGTTAATGTGAACATGTTTATGACAGCATAGTGACATACGAAGTGACCTGTCTGCATTAAAATGTCCAGATTATATTGACCTGCATTTATCAATAATTTTGAAATGTTAAATAATTTTACTAATTTTGTAAATTTTGTAAGATATATTTTGATGTTTCTGATAATTTACTTGAAATTGAAACTATCAGTTCTAATGCATGCATGATAGAGTAATTTATATATATTTTTTTAGAATTGAAAGCCAAGTACCTCTGCTTAGATTTACATGTTCCTGTTCATTAGGAGACCTGGGTAAGATTTAAAAATCTATAAGTTTGTATTCTTCTATAGTAACAAGTGATTTTATACCTTCATAATGAAGGTACTTATGGAATAATTTAGTCCATTTTATGTATTATATCTTTAGTGTACCAAACAATATTTTAATTCAAAGGTCACAAAATACAAATGTACAATAGGAAAAAATAGGGATTTGGAAACAAGAACTTATATAAATCCGTCTCCCTATGATATCCTTGAATGCACTCAATCAATGAACTTTTTTCATATTACCGACTAAAACTCCAGTTTATATTATTTTTCGACAGGTTACCTACAACATCCAGGTACTTGGTCAATTAAGAGCGACGTAAAGAAGTAACACAAAACATTTAATCAGTACAATTCTTGGGGAAAAGATACTGCTTCATATTTTCTTTACACGACAAACTCATCGGAAAATAGTAAAATTTTCCCTCAAATCACACCAATTAAATGTTTGATGTTACTTGTTTACGTTGTAGTCAAAAGTTGGTAATATGAAAATAGTCTATTGGTTTTACTCACTTCAAAACTTTGTCATCACTTGGCAGATTTTGTACATCCACTTACAGATATCACATTAAGTTTTAGTTTATTTAGATTGAAATCAGCCAAAACACTACAGTTTAGTCAAAAGGTATTGGCTGTCTTGAAATGAAGTATTGCTTGACTTTTCAATGAGGTCTGATGAATTACACTTACTCGAACTCATTAATATAGATGCATGCTTCTATGTTAGCTGTAGAGATATTGCAATTAAGTTTGCACAAGGTTCCCCAAAAATACAAAGATTTTAGTAGCTTTCTGATGCTTTTATTTTCCCAAAATTTATTTGTAAATATATTCTATTTTAGAGATCAAATTAAATGGTACAAATATAAGAGAAGCTGTGGTTACTGCAATGAGAACCTTAATATGTAAGTAGACAAACATCTAACAAAGTAACTTTGTAAATGGGAAAAGAAATGATAAGTTTGTTTACACAGTCGACAACAAGCCATGAAATAAAAAGACATAGCTTATATGCTATAGGAACAGTGTTGCTGTTCTCTAATTGGATAGTTGATTAGAGTTTCTTAGTTGCTAGATGAACTGTTGACACCTAGCAGCAATAGCAAGATGGCCTTTACTGTCAATAGAGGACTCTTTGTTATTAATTTATTACTAGAATTTTTACTAGAATTCATTTTAAAACAATGTCCCATTCTAAAGCTTGTATCAGTGAAGACTATTTTGTCAACAGTATTTATGTTACAGTTGACATTGACTCCTGGAAGATATATTTAACAGAGGATGTGTTCAGATTAATTATTATCAGTAGTTTTTTAACAGAAATATCTTTTTCAATATTTTCAGCTCATATGACATTAACTTGTGAAGATGATACAAAAGGAATGCTTAAAATATTATCTGTAAGTTTTATTGTTAATAAATGTTATTACAAGTTTTATTGTTAATAAATGTTATTACAAGTGAAAGTTTTCAAATATTTTGGTAAGAAATTACATCTATGTGTATTCTGAAGAAAAAAAAACCTTTTAATTTTATTTACTGCATGGCTTTATGAAAATAACTATACCTTCTTTTTCTTCTCCCACACAGTTCATCCCTCATATATCTAAGTATTGCCAAACTTTTTATATACACATACTGAAAATTCAACATCAAAGTTTCCTTGCAAAGCAGAAAGGAATAAAACAAAAGTAACATTTAAGTAAACACTCAAAGTCCTTGATATTTCTATTGGCTCAAATTAAATGGAATCTAAATATCTGCAAAAGAACTTTTTGTACAAATGAAAGGTTGATATGTGCAAACAAGAATGGCTGCATAAAATTACATCAAAGCAGAAGTGACTTGGAAATGGTATTGTATTTCATTTCTCTTGCAGATTTATGAAGCTGTGTTATTCTTTCATGGTGCTCAGAAGAATGATTTTGATTCACGGTGGAAAAGTTTTCACGCTGTAAAAATGGCTTTACAAGATGATGTAAGTATTCAGTAAAAACATCAAACAAATGAGGAACAAAAGAATATGTCTAAAAAATGCTTTACAAGATGGTGTAAGTGTTCAGTAAAAACATTGAAAATGTGGTACAACAATATTGTGATATGAAACCTTTCAAACATTTATATAAAGTCATGAAATAATACTTTTCATTAGGTCAATTGATTAATTAGTTTGTGTAGGGATAGGGTATGTTATGTTCTTAAGTGACCTTTAATTTCTTTTAACTTTTACAAAGGAAGATTTTCTGATTTAAAAGCATGTGTATTATTTCATAAATCTGAATTTTTATTCCAGCTGAGAAAAGGAAAGCGACATATTAGGGCTCTGCTGGTAGACAGAGTACAATTACAGCAAGAGGTTAGTATTCTTCTGTTTCTATGGTTATATTGGGTACATATTGATTTAATTATAAACTTGGTCAACCATTATGATGTATATATGGTTCATATCAGTTTGTAGGCAGCAGTTATTAGCTACTTTGGCACTTTATAATAGCTAGTTCATGTTTTGTTCCTACCATGCAAAGTATACATAAAAATGCTGACCAATGAATACATTTAATGTTTAAATAATTATTTTGTAAAAAAGAATGTTACATCTTTTACATAACAGTACTTACAATAGAAATATAAACTGAAATTTTCAAGTTTCTGTACACTTTTTTGGCAATTACTGGAATCTCCTATTGTAGTATCAGAGCAGATCTGTCAATATATTTTAATCATTGCGAATGCATTTTATGATTGACTATTTACAGATGAGATTGTTGTACAGCTGTGAAAGGATTTTTACAGAAAGACACAGAGACATGATGAATGATCTATATAACCTGTCTGTCAGTAGATATAGAGAAGTAAGAAATTTTATACAGGCTTTGTACATTTCTTGGATATAGATTGGCTAATGACAACTAAACCAATATACCAGGGCATTGCTATCCATTACCCTCGGGACTTCACACATATTTTCCATAGTTCCATATAGGTGTCACAAAAATTAAAACTCCCATTTGAAATTTAATAGCATTATTTGTATGGAGCTGTTCCTTAAATCACACTTATTAAAATAGCCGACCGTGCAAGGGCTGTATAGCCAGTCAAGGTTGTTAAAAACTTACATCATCATCTAATTAAAGTCATAATTTGTTTGATAGTTCAAAAGTTGCAATAATAAATTCACTTCATAATTCTGAAGTGAATAGATAAAGACTATGTTTTATTAGACCTAAACTTACATAATTCTTCTTTTTTCAGGTTAGAAAGAAATCCCAAGCAGTATTGTTTAGTAGTTTTAATAACATACCATATTCCTATAGATGTGTTCTTCCAGATGTTATAACCCATATCAAAAACTCTGAAGCACCAGAATATCAATTCAAAGTAAGTCAAGTAAATGAAATATTCTTTGTCTCATATTAAAGCTATATCATATATAACACTGAACAATGAAATATTTTAAACGATACATATGATACTTTCCATAAGAATAGAAAAGAGTTAACCAGTAAATTGATTATTGCTTTAGATCCTTTTAACTGGGTTCTGTTCCCAGATAGTTTAAAGGTTGTTATTTCAATTAGTTGTACCAATTTAATGTTCTGTACTGTTCTATGTAAACAGGATTTTTCTTTGAAAGAAACTATTTCCTATCTATATTTTGAAAAAATTTACAGAGCAATCTTAGAATATTTTTATAAAGTGCTCTCTTATTTAGGGTGCTCTTTATGTGATACTTGGAAGTGGGAAGAGAAACATGGCCACAAAGAGAAGCTGGGAGATAATCAGTGGATTGTGGCCTGCCATTACACAGGCCCAACATTCAGAGAAACCATCAATATTGAAGGTTGTAGATGATATGATCAATAAAGTTGACAAGAACATGGAGAGCCCTGGTATTGTAACTAAGGTAATATTATCAATAGAAAAGGTATACAGGTTGACTTTTCCTTAGATAATCTGTTAGTGGAATAATCTTCATCTGACACTCATGGAGTTAGAAGTATACAGCAATTGCATTGTAAGTCAGTTTTTTATATCTCCATAACCTTTGTTACATATGATTTAGAGTCTGTATTAAGGAATGATTAAATATTTGGTTTTAAGTTGCTATATTTAAGTGATTTTGGGGTCTGCCAGGCTGGCATTTTATGTTGGATAATCTTTGTACCCATTGGCATTGTGCATAGAATTTTTTCTGTCTGGTATATATTTCTGAGCTGACTCATTAAGAAATGACTCATGTTTGGTCTGAAACCTATTAATGTTGAGTTGTACTGTGTAAGTGATTATAGTATCTGCTTGGCAGTTTCTTCAGTGTCTGATAAACAAGTAGTTGTACACTTTGAATTACAATGCTTGCAACAACTATTTACATTGGCTCACAGTTTTTGTTTTTAGCTGTTAATAATGAGCAAGTTTCTATTCACAATGAAAAATCAAGAATTATAAAACAATTTATTTTGGACAAAAAGTAAAAAGATAAAGAGTAATATTTACGCTTTATCTAAAAGTGAATTGTGTTCTTCGTGATAATCTGCGACTAAATAAGTCAATCAAATGATTAGAATAATATAATCTTGGTAGAGCATTCATAATGTATTCTTTGATGAATTTTTTCAGACAACAGAATCTGTTCTCAGCGCTGCACAGAAGCTGTTACAGCAGAGACAACCATATCAATCTGATGTCAAAGAATTAAATTCTCAGCAGTTGAAATCAGCTCAGCAATTTGAACAAAATCTAAATGACAGAAATCTTAGGTAATTTAGTTAGCTGACCACTTTAAATTTGTATTACAGTGGATTCCATTGAGTGTGTAGCGAAAGGTAATATCTCTGGTTAGCTTGTTTGTTAGCTGAACCGTGAAGTCATTATTAGGTCAGGCATACTACCTCCCTTCGAATTAGCACAGTCCAACAGATTAGTTTTCTGTCGGACTAGTCTATATTCTTAAAGTAGGGTAGTTTACCTAACCTAACAATGACTTCATGGTTCAGCTAACAAGCAAGCTAACCAAAGATATTACCTTTCGCTGCACACTCAATGGAATCCGCTGTAAGGTCTTTTTCTTGATTCTATAATCAATAGTCTTACAATATTCAGGTTTTGGTATAAAAATAATCAAGCAGGCGTGACATTTCAGTGCGTGCACTCTTGTTAAAATTATAAAAAGAAATTTATTATACCATCACTTAGAGTAGGGGTATACTGTTTTACCTCTGTCTGTCATTCCATCTGTCCTTCCATCTGTCCTTCTGTCTGTCTGTCTGTCTGTCTGTCTGCCTGCCTGTCTGTCTGTCAAATAAACAGTTTTCGTCCCATCATTCTCAGGAACTACATTACAGTGATTTCTGAAATTCGATTTTAGGGTTTATACAAGTCAGCTATACTGTGTAATCGTTTTCAGATTCATTACTCAACAACTTCATGTTTACTTTATACTTTTAGCGGATGGGGTATCATTAGTGAGCAGTAACTTACAGATTCACTTGTTTTGTTTGTCTCCTTTGCTATGTATTCAATTATGAGCCATCAAACACTTTTATGAAATGCTGCACTAACAAAGAACCAAATTATTGTATATTACCTCATTTAGTTAGGGAATAAAGCTGTTTTTATTTTATTATTAGACTTTACAACCAACTTGTAGAGGATTTGGTCAAGCTGGTAAATGCTGGAAATTTGTGAGTATTTATTAAGACTTAAAAGAGTTATACTTTATGGCCCATGAACAGAGTTATTTCGTAGTGCATTTTTTTTTAGACAATAAATTCAAATTATAAAATCGCATCTGCTCTATCTCAAAAAGATTTTTACAGTGTAGTGTACTACTAGTGTGACAAATAATAATAAAATTATAGAAACTTCTACCAGCTCTAACTCAAAATATTGATAATTCTGTGTTAAGGGGGTCTAAAATTCATTTTGACAGCTTTTAAAATTTGACCTTTTTTAACTGGACCAAATCACTTATTAACATAAAGATTTAGCACCCACATTTTTTTAACATGTAATTTCTTAATATTTCATGCATTAAATGTCAAGAAATAAATTGGGAATGTGTATCAAATAAAAAATGCAAGTTATACACTGTTTACAGTTGGCAGCAGTGTTCAGGTTTATTGAATATTTGACTTATTACATGTTGAACATCTGTGTTAGGATTTCTTTAATTCAGAACTGAAAGTTTGGTTAGATTGACATGTTATTCACCATTAATTTTCTCAACCTTGAAGTTGAGTTATACTGAGCTGATGTTTTTAAAAATATTATTATTTTCTTTCAAAACTAGCTTTAGAGGTGTAATACCACCAAATCATGGTACGTCACATCCGGTTGCATACGAAAGTAGGTCTAAAAAAATATTCCCTTGAATTTGACCATTGTAGGTAATTAATCCTACATTTTATTGCAGTAAAACTATTTCTGTGTCATAAACATATGTCTTGGGTATTTCAAAACACTATTATTTTTTATTTGTGATTTCTATAGAAAATTTTGTAATCTTGAGGTTACATGGTGACTAAACCTTGTACACAGATAGAATAGGGGAGACATTTGATTGGTTAACTTACAATGATGGTTATTTTCTTATATGCAATGAAATGTTATGTGAAACTTTTTCTATAGAACTGGACAGGATAAAACTTTACTCATGCCAAGTTTTTCTTTATTTGAAACAAAGATAAATTCTGCACAATTTTTTGAAAAGTGCAAATTTAACAAAGACTAATAGGGGAAAATCAATGGTGGTATTACACCTAATATGGGAAGCTGTACATGCACCTATGGCCTTGTGAGTAATCTCATGTGTTAAAATTTCTTGCTATTTAAGTGAAATAATACAAAAAATGAAATATTCTGAGTGGATTGAGTCTTCAAAACACATTTTATGAGAAAATTGTCTTGAAATAGGACTGTACCATGAATATTCAGTTGACAGAACAAGCCATACTAAGTGCATATATTTATTTTTTTGGAGGGGGGTGGACTTTTTCTCCTTATTTCTTATAGTTTGCTATGATATAATATTTTCCTAGGTAATACTTAAATAAATATATAGTTATAAGTAGATGAAATTATTTTTAATGTTGTAACGACAAGTTATTCACTAAAAGAGAAGCCTTTTATGTCCCTCTTTAGAACGCGGCGTAAATTTAATTTTTACGTAAGGACTTATTGAAACCTTCATGGAGACAGTAAACTTTTATATGGATGGTTCATTCTGCTAAAATGCTTCAATTACTCATTTCTTATAACATTTCCACCATAAATGATTGAAAGTTACCCCAATATTTTTATTTATTGGCCTGAAAAGTTGAAATTTCGAGGAAATGAGAGGTATAAATTGACCCAAAGAGACCTTATAAAGAAGACAAAGAGGTTTATTAGTGGTATTTTATGTTCCTAAAATCATCTTTTGTATCATTTTCAACTGTTTGTAGGCAGATAAGATAGATATTTGATCATTTATTGGTCTACACTCTATTCTATCTTGATGCGGCTTGGTTTGGATTTGTCGAAGAAATTTTGCTCGAATCGCTGTAGATGTTGTCTTTCAATATACCAGATTTTTCTCAAACTATTGAACTGATTACGACAAAACTTGACAGAAATGCTTGAAATAACCAGTATTACAAAGGGAAAAAGTCACATTCAGTTTATTGAACAAAAAGGTCTTCTTTAGGTGTAATACCACCAAATCATGGTACGTCACATCCGGTTGCATACGAAAGTAGGTCTAAAAAAATATTCCCTTGAATTTGACCATTGTAGGTAATTAATCCTACATTTTATTGCAGTAAAACTATTTCTGTGTCATAAACATATGTCTTGGGTATTTCAAAACACTATTATTTTTTATTTGTGATTTCTATAGAAAATTTTGTAATCTTGAGGTTACATGGTGACTAAACCTTGTACACAGATAGAATAGGGGAGACATTTGATTGGTTAACTTACAATGATGGTTATTTTCTTATATGCAATGAAATGTTATGTGAAACTTTTTCTTTAGAACTGGACAGGATAAAACTTTACTCATGCCAAGTATTTCTTTATTTGAAACAAAGATAAATTCTGCACAATTTTTTGAAAAGTGCAAATTTAACAAAGACTAATAGGGGAAAATCAATGGTGGTATTACACCTAGAGAGTTTTATGGAATATTTATACTTATTATTACTTTATTTCAGAACCTGGAAGTTTAGTCATATTGGACTTGTGTTTTTATCTTTACTACTGAGACATGATACACCAGTTCCTGCAAGTCTTGTAACATTGAATATTAAAACAATGGTCCATGATTCACTGCATGCCAGAAAGGTAAATTACATGTAACATTTGCTGTCAGCTTCGAAAAAAATTCTACAAATAGATTAGATTAATGTGGTATGGGCTTTGCTCATTGTTGAAGACCATGTGGTGACCTACAGTTGTTAATTTCTGTGTCATTTGGTCTCTTGTGGAGAGTTGTCTCATTTGCAATTATACCACATCTTCTTTTTTATTGAATTTCTAATTTTGGATCAAATAAATCTAATTCACTTAGTTTTGTGCCAACTTTATCAACAAATGAAGGCCTTCAGGAATCTAATATCTGTTTTAAAAATATAAATGATGTTATTGTTAAAATCCCCTTTAAAGATTGGAGTTATCTTCCATTGTCTAGAATTGCAGTTAAATCAAATGCAACCAATGACTTTATTGACAATGCAATATTTAATTTTACTTACCACTGATAAATGAATGCAATCTTTACTTTTCAGTGCTTACAAGCACTTTGATTTTTGTTTTGTCAAATGCATGCATCTCTTTTTCAGAATTGTTTATTAACAATTTTCCATTGATTTTTTCATACTGATGACAGTATTTTAAAAAGTTCAGCCTAACATATTGTTGTTGTGTTGATAAAAATTATGTTTGTGAAATTGTGAGATATTTACAGTTCTCTCTAAATGGCATTGCATGAGAGACCATGCCTGTTAGCAATCAATGCTGGCAAAAGAGTGCCTCTGATATACATTTTTTTTTTTATATATATCTATTTGGGATGTCAAAAGATCGGAAATTTAATACTCGGATACTCCGTCATGATACTCCAGTACTCGCAAGTACTCAGATGAATTTTAAACGTCTATTGAAAAGTTAAGCCGGATTTTAGGTGGGATGCAGTGTTTATGTTATTACCATTTATAAACATATCAACGAAAGACAAACATACTGCAATTATAGCTCGATCATCTGTTTTTGTGTGTCAATCAATGAATTACGGACCGCTGTTTCAACAAATTACCTATCATAATAGCAATTATTGTTTGTGTACTTGTTCCTGAACCAAGTTTCAATAAAATCAAATATATTTGCGCATAAAGTCCACCAAAGTAGACAATATATGTTTCATCTGTTCCTGAGGAGTTGGTATATTTTAAAAATATGACTTGTTCATTAATTTGTCAACAACAATATTGGACTTCAAATTACTAGACCTTTTTCGTGTTGCTCAGTCTTACTTTTTCTGTGTTTTGTTATTTTGCACTGTCGTTAACTTTGTCTGAATTTATCTTTTTTTAAGCCATGACGTTGTCAGTTTATTTTTGACTTTTGGGTCTGAATGTCGCTCTCGTAATTTCACCTATCTTTACATTGTAAATTAAACAATTATAGTTAATTTTCAAATACAGAGTAATTAAATTAATTTAAATGTCTTATTAACAAACAAAGGTAAGTTTTTACAACTTGTGATGAGATAATTATTAATCAATGATATTGTTGATTCGTTGTACAAACACCGTTTAAAATGTCTCTAGTCAGTGGCATGGGCTTCACCGCAGGTCACTTTGATTTTTTTTCTTTTTTAGAAATATGATCTGGTCAATAACTTCTGACAGACGAAAGACTGTTTGACTTTTTTATTTTTTGTTACAAGTAGTGCACATGAATACATTCCCTAAGAAGGAAGGGACGTTGCTGGTACTTATATAACAAGTAGTATCCACAGGATAAACATATTTATGTTGATAATTGATTTTATTCAGTATTTCGAAGGGGATATTTCAACGGAACTAAAGTGAGTGGGAATGTGAAGAGAAATATCTCAGGATGTATAACAAGCAAACGAGTATTCAAGTACTAAAACTGTACTCGAGTACTCAGCCTTCCGACCAAGTACCCGAGTACTCGAGTACTTGTTGCCATCACTAATATCTATACAATTATTTGTGATTTAAACATTTTCTGTTTTATTATTCTTTTGAATTATTCATTGTAGCTTACCACAGCAGCAGTATCTGCCCTTTTGAAACAGCAGAAAAGGAAACATAAAAAAGTGGTGATAGATCCTCATAAGATATCTGGTACAGAACGTCCTACAACAAAGTTCTGTCCAGGGGATAGGAAAGACAATAAATGGATATTGTATAATTCTGACGATTTACCAACAACTAAGGAGAAATATGACAAACTGATCTTTATAGAGAAGACACATTGGGGATATTATTCCTGGCCAAAGTAGGTCAAAATTAATACAACATACCTTTATAAGGTATTTACATTTTTACATAGTCCTAGTATTTTTATTATATTTATAAACTTACTTGAACAGATGAGTGATATTGTGTTTAATGCTTTTGTCAACACTGATTTGTCATATGATCATCTTTGTAAACTTTGCTTAATTTCAGTACACATAAAATAACAAGTTTAATTCACAGTAGATGTTGGGTGTTCTCTTTTGTTACATACATTTGGTACTTTCAGTATGAACCCTAATTCACTTATAGTTTTCAATGTTTTCCTTCAAACCAATTTGCTGCATACTTTATGTTACCAGACTGGGAATGATCAGTGACTCCTGTCAAAGGTGAATCTCATCACTTAGAATAGAATGTCTTTTTATACTATTGAACCTAGAGACATTTAACATGATATGAATCATTTACTACAAATGAGTTACTTGTATATCCTCCAAAAATCTAAACCAAGAAACCAACTGAATGAAATCATAGTTTTTATACGACCGCAAATTTTGAAAAAATTTTCGTCGTATATTGCTATCACGTTGGCGTCGTCGTCGTCGTCGTCGTCGTCGTCGTCGTCGTCCGGCGTCCGAATACTTTTAGTTTTCGCACTCTAACTTTAGTAAAAGTGAATAGAAATCTATGAAATTTTAACACAAGGTTTATGACCATAAAAGGAAGGTTGGTATTGATTTTGGGAGTTTTGGTCCCAACATTTTAGGAATAAGGGGCCAAAAAGGGCCCAAATAAGCATTTTCTTGGTTTTCGCACCATAACTTTAGTTTAAGTTAATAGAAATCTATGAAATTTTGACACAAGGTTTATGACCACAAAAGAAAGATTGGGATTGATTTTGGGAGTTTTGGTTTCAATAGTTTAGGAATAAGGGGCCAATAAAGGGCCCAAATAAGCATTTTTCTTGGTTTTTGCACAATAACCTTAGGTTAAGTAAATGGAAATCTATGAAATTTAAACACAATGTTTATGACCACAAAAGGAAGGTTGGTATTGATTTTGGGAGTTTAGGACCCAACAGATTAGGAATTAGGGGCCAAAAAGGGACCCAAATAAGCATTTTTCTTGGTTTTCGCACTATAATGTTAGTATAAGTAAATACAAATCTATGAAATTTAAACACAAGGCTTATGACCATAAAAGGAAGGTTGGTATTGATTTTGGGAGTTTTGGTCCCAACAGTTTAGGAAAAAGGGGCCCAAAGGGTCCAAAATTAAACTTTGTTTGATTTCATCAAAATTGAATAATTGGGGTTCTTTGATATGCCGAATCTAACTGTATATGTAGATTCTCAACTTTTGGTCCCGTTTTCAAATTGGTCTACATTAAGGTCCAAAGGGTCCAAAATTAAACTTAGTTTGATTTTGACAAAAAATGAATCGGTTGGGTTCTTTGATATGTTGAATCTAAAAATGTACTTAGATTCTTGATTATTGAAGTTTTTTTGGTCCAGTTTTCAAATTGGTCTACATTAAGGTCCAAAGGGTCCAAAATTAAACTTTGTTTGATTTCATCAAAAATTGAATCCTTGGGGTTCTTTGATATGCCAAATCTAACTGTGTATGTAGATTCTTCATTTTTGGTCCTGTTTTCAAATTTCAAATTCTACATTAAAGTCCAAAGGGTCCAAAATTAAACTAAGTTTGATTTTAACAAAAATTGAATTCTTGGGCCTCTTTGATATGCTGAATCTAAACATGTACTTAGATTTTTGATTATGGGCCCAGTTTTCAAGTTGGTCCAAATCAGGATCTAAAATTATTATATTAAGTATTGTGCAATAGCAAGTCTTTTCAATTGCACAGTATTGTGCAATGGCAAGAAATATCTAATTGCACAATATTGTGAAATAGCAAATTTTTTTTTAATTAGAGTTATCTTTCTTTGTCCAGAATAGTAAGCAAGAAATATCCTATTTGTGCAATAGCAAGAATTTTTTTTAATTGGAGTTATCTTTCTTTGTCCAGAATCAACTTAAATCTTTGTTATATACAATATACAATGTATATACACTTTTTACTACCAACTGATAAATTTAAATAATCTTTACCATTCAGTGATAACAAGCAGTTTTTTTACATCTTAATATTTTATGATGTATTTAAATGAGTAGTTATTGTTGCAAACTCCATTAGAAATTTGAATTGATATCAGTTTTGAAAAAGGGAAACGGGGATGTGAAAAAAAAGGGGGGGGTTAAATTTTTCTCATTTCAGATTTCATAAAAAAAAAGAAAATTTCTTCAAACATTTTTTTGAGAGGATTAATATTCAACAGCATAGTGATTTGCTCAAAGGCAAAAAAAACCTTTTAAGTTCATTAGACCACATTCATTCTGTGTCAGAAACCTATGCTGTGTCAACTATTTAATTTTAGATTTAAAAAGTTTGAAGAAGAAATCTTTAATTGATTTGTAAAATCTTGGCATTTGTTTTGTGTAAAAAAAAACCATGTAATGTCAAAAATTTGATCACAATCCAAATTCAGAGCTGTATCATGCTTGAATGTTTTGTCCATACTTGCCCCAACTGTTCAGGGTTTCGACCTCTGCGGTCGTATAAAGCTGCGCCCTGCGGAGCACCTGGTTAAATCTATGAAACAAAGTTAATTGTTCTCTTTTGAAGAACTATGTTGTTTGCCATCCATGTAGAGAAGATTATGATTTATCTGAGATCATTTTACACAAATAACAGACAAAAGGCAAAGTCACAAATCCATAATGGTTTATTACTGATTGCTACATAGTTAAATGTGTTTTACAGATATGAATTTTCATCTTATTTGTTTCTTCAGAGAAATGGAAGTATATGCCCCTTATGAAGATCAACCAAACATCAGAAGAAGCAGGGATGAATTACCAGATAATGAAAAACCAATTTATGATGCATTTATGGACCCGGAATTTGTTAAAAAATTTGTGTCTTTCTTGGCATTAGAAGAAAACAAAGGCAAAGACAAATTTAGGCATAAATATTTGACATTGTTTAAGGTAGGTCCAGACAGGGAAGTACTTTATATTATTATCTGATTCAAAACTTTAAATCTCTTAGATATCTGCCATTTCAGATCCTTACTTTTGTTATGGGGGTTAAAAATCAATGTGGAGCTTAGACACTGTCAAATTCAGAAGTCATGAACCCATTACTGGTATGGCTGATTTGCAGCAACAACAAAACGATTTGTACGGGTTATGTAAATGGTTAAAGAGATTTGTAAAGCAAACGTTGACAAATGAAAAGGTTTTAATAACTTTATCTAGCATTGATGCTATGCAACATGCATCTTTCGAGTCTGAATAGAAACAAATTTTAATAACAATTACTTTACGTCTTATTTTGTACTTCTTAAAAAAGGGGGATGCTGATTGCGTAAGTCAAAATAAAAGCATGTGTTCGACTTTGTTAAACTGTTTTCTTTGTAACTGGATTATTATTTATTTAATCTAAATTATCATAAGCATTTGCGGAAACTTAGTTTAATAATTCGACAAATGAATCGTCTATCTTCAGATAATATTCTCCTGTCTGGTTTGTTGATCTACCTGTACAAGCTCAGGTACAAGTGATTAGCGATCTTAATCCGGATATCCCTTAGGCGTTAGAATTGTATTGGATTATAATATAAAAAAAAGCCTGAGGGTTATGCAATTACATGCATTTGATTATAATTGCTAAAAAAATGGCGTCTGGCTATAAAAACAATAACAGTTTTGAACGATGGAGGAAGACAATTTAACGATGGCGCAGGTCATTTGACGATGGCGCAAGACATTTAAGGTTTAAACAGGCCATGGAGATCCCTGTATATACATTTAAAAAGAGAGAAAAAACACGTGAATTTTAATAACATTTTCCTTTTATTACAGGGGTTGTTCCGTAACTATGGTGATACATTCTTGGAGAGTTTCAAACCTCATATTGAAAAATTAACTGCCGATTCTAGTCATGATAAACATGATAGTCATCAGAGATGTGGAATGGAGATGCTGTCTGGAATTCTCAGGGGTGCTAAACATTGGCCTTATGATATGGTAAAAATTGTAACAGCAGTGCTGTCTTTTAGACATTTTTTTACTATTAAGAATATAATGTTTATTGTGTTGCCTAACACCAAAGCTGTAGTAGAGGCATGGGGATCAATTATTGCGCCAATGCATCATAATTCTTGTCACACTATCTGTAACTCATTAATTGAAATAACTTGACAGAATTTAACCAGACTTGCACAGATAATTATACAATTGCTGTTTAAATTTTTTATCATTGATTTTTTTTGGTTTTCCATACCAAATTATTCTATTTGAAGAGAACAGGTTGCACTGGTACTTTGAAGGCTCACACATTCTATTGACTACCTGTTATTGGTAAATTGATAAAAACTATGAGGGAGCAAGTGATCCTGCCAAAACGCAGTTTCCTTTTGATCATATAAAAAATATTAGTTATCTGCATTGTGTTTCCTTCTTTTCAAAAAATCTTTTTTATATTTAGCTTTATAGAAATAAGTAGATGTAGTTGATTGTTTTAATGAGACAATTATCCACTTAAGTTCAAATGAAGTGGATGTAAGCTATTAGGCAACTGTGCAGCCTTTAACAATGAGAAAAATATAGTTGGTTATAAAAGCCCAAAACATAAAAATATGAAACCATTCATTTGAGAAAAGTAACGGCCTAATTTATAAGAAAACAATGTGATAAGTGATATTGTACATTATTGAATTTATTTCAGAGTGAAGCAATGTGGGAATGGGCACTTCCTGTGATTAGAAAGGCAATGAGTGTAATTACTGTGTCAACTATATCTGACTGGGGTAATTTCTTCTCATCAGTTTCTGTAAGTATTGTCATATATTGTTGTGTATTTATACTTTTATCTCTTTGGGAAATCACTAATTCATGGAGATGCAAACTAATTTCCTATTTTAAGTGTAGATATTTAAACTTGACTTGTACATCTGTTCATATCCATGTACATTGTAATTACATTTTTTTCTCTCTCTCAGTTTGCATCTATTTATATTTATTTTTCTAACAGGAAAGTAGAGATCCAAGGAAGATATATAAGTTTTTTGAGCTGTTGTTAGAGAACCCTCTGAATGGAGAAGGTGGATCATTTGGTGATACAAGGTAATGTTTGAGTTACTGAAACTGCAAGTCAAATGACCATAAAGGCATTCTCTGAACTGTTGAAATAAAGCTATTGTTAAAACCATTGTAGATGCATACCAGCCTTTATGAAAAATTAAGTGAACATGCTTACTTTTCATTATTTTGAAATTAAGGTGGCTCGCTGGTATAAATCTTTTTTTTTCTAACATAGGATTTCACTATTTTTTCATAAATGAACTTTATCATATATACTTAATAGAAAAATAAAATTAAAAAATGGGGTCATCATTCATTTAAAGTCATAAGAAACGAGTGACCGGTGAAAAATAATGTTCTTCCAATTCTTGAACTAATGCATACAAACATCCTAAACTTCGTCTTCTGTGCTCGAATTTATCATTTTTTTCGTGTAAATTTCGTATAATTGTCAATTTTTTTTCTCAATCGGTCAGTGTTGTTGTGAAAATATGGCAGGTAATTAAAGTTCGTGTTTTGAAGCCGAAGTTTAACGATTGTCACCTGTTTGTCAACAATTGACGAAAAATAATCAAAAAAGCATGGAATTTGAGCACGTGTTTAACATGTAAATTCAGATAATAGTTTATTTTAAGGACATCCATGCGTATTGTGGTCACCGGATCTTTACGAGATGGGTCACACTGAGGTCACCTTGCATACGGAAAATATGTCGGGGGAATAGCTTGCTGGAAGGAAGCTATTCAAATAAAGTAAACTTCTTCTAAATATGAATAAATTAAAGAATTTTCTTCAGAAAAAAGTATATGTACATAAGTTTTATAATGAAAACTATCCATTGAGTTATAAAAATCATATGCATTATTTTTTTTTGATTTGAGGTTTCTTATGACTTTAAGCTAACAATCTGCCTCCAAAAGAAACATATATTTTTGTTAATGTCATATTTTTCTGTTGAACTAATAGGAGAAATAGCGGTAATATCGAAATAAAAAAAGAACTAAATTACAGAAATCGCTTAAATTTTACAATTATTTAGTTTATGTACAGCTTATTCGAAAACAACAATAAAAAATATAGTCAAAAGAGATATTTCAGTTTTAATGCCAAAAAATGGCATTTTTGCACCAAAGGGAGATAATTTGGAGGGTTTTTTATGATATAAACATTTTAAAAGTCATCTGGGGCCAAACTGAATCAATTTTTTTGGTTGATTTTTTGTACCATATCATAAAGTTATAACTAATAGTGTAATAAATAAAATTTGTAATGAAAAAGCAAATGTTTAATTTTTCGCTGAAATTTTTGTACCCGTGAGTCTCCTTAGGTCAATATAACTACTGTGAAATTTACAAACCTGACAAATAACAATGAATCCTTAGTAGTTGCAATTGCAACTTTACGTCAACATTTCCATTAGATTAAATATGTGTTAATATTTTTATTACAGTCGACTGTATGCCTTGCAGCAAGCTTTGATCCAACAAGAATGGAGAGTTCCTGACTTACTTCATAGAGTTCTTACATATGTACAGCCTCACTTATCTCATCCATATAAAATTGTCAGGGATAGGATTGGAAGGTAATATTGTCTACTTATTTCCCTATATTAGTCATACATAGGCTGAGATTTCAATAGCCTATCATATATCTTTGTTTAAAAGATTTCTGTGTTACTGTAAGTTGACTGTGGGTGTTGTCCTTTCCCTATACCTAATGTTCAAACACATTGGGAAAATATGAATATGATTGGAACACAATTAAAAAGCTGGTTGTGATAGATTTAATGAATATGTGATTACTCATGCATTTAGAGTCTACCTTATAGCTGTCTTGACAGGTTAAATAATCAATTGTTATTTACTATCCTAGTGTAATATACATTTGTACCCTGCTATTTCAAAACTTTCTAAATGAGTATGCAGGCCTTAGTTTTTGTTTTTGGTTAGATTAGTTAACATGCACAAGTTTTAAATTGGTATGAGATTACTGAATCTGAAGTATTGGCATAAGACAGAAACTAATCCATTGCTCTATCATATTCAGAGACATACTGATTGTTTTTTAATTAACATCCCCCTCTTGTGTTTCACAGCAAGTGAGAAGATTAAAATAATGTAAGGAAAAAGAAGTTCTATTTACAGATTATTGCATGCAAATTGATGTATTCTTAGAAGCAAGTGATCATATTTTTCACCAAATTACAACAAAAAAGTTCTACATTTACTTGTCATTTAGAAGTGAAACAATACTTCAATTGGTCTTTCCAAATAGTTATTGCGAGTTTGTAACATATGAAACATAAATGTATATTTTCAGTATGATATCTGATCTGTTCTTGTTTGACTATAAAGTCAGTTCTTTCTGTGATACTTCTTCACCTAAGAAGAAACCATTCCTGGATATGGTAATACCTCAGCTAGATAGTCTTAAGTTTACTGTCATAGATGAATTGGATTCAAATCAAACAGGTATGTAATCAGCTGTTGGAGAATCAAATGAATTATGGGTAATATTTAAGACTATGCTATAGTGGTTGGTCAAAAACTGACCTTGAAGTGAGATGTGAAGGCTACACCGTGATGAATAATAACAATAAAGCACTGGGTTTGCTTTTGGTTTTGACTAGAATGTGTATGAATTTAATGTCATGATGAATAATTACACCATATTCTATCGTTATAAACAATGAACTTTAAAAATCACTTTTCATAGGTAAGCTATTATTTAATGTGACTCTAAGCTAAATCAAGCTGGTAATCATGGGGGTTACTTCCCCTTTTGGATTCAACATGAAAAGCTGAAAATTTTATTTATTGAACAAATATTTCAATTTTTAAACGCCCATTTACGGGGTGTATTATAGTATACCAATGTTCGTCTGTCCGTCCATTTATCCATCCGTCGTCAACATTTCAGCCATTAACTCAAAAACGCTTTATCCAATTTGCATAAAAATTTGTGGAATTGTTAAGATCCATTGATGGGTGGGAGCTCCCATTAGTTTTTTATAAAATTTTAGATTTTACGTTTCAGAGTTATGGGGTTTTATTCATTAAAAAAATGGGGATTTTCCAGTTTTCAGACATTAACTTAAAAATGCTTTCAACTATTTGTAAGAAACTTTGATGAATTGTTTATATCTATTGATATGAGCTACTTTTCAATTTTTACAAATTTTAGATTCAACTATTCCAAGTAACTGAGTTTTATTCATTAAAAAATCTGGGCTTTTCCAATTTTTGGACAAGATCTCAAAAATGCTTGGTCTCATGAAACTTTGGTGAACAGTTTATATTTATTGATTTACGCTCCCTTTAGAATTTTATGAATTTCAGATTTTACGTTTTCGAGTTATGGGGTTTTATTCATTGAAAAAGGGGGGAATATCCAGCTGTCAACAATAACTGAAAAATGCTTTCATGTCTCGCTACATTCACTGGGGTAAAGCTGATGACCGTAACTGCATTCACGGTCATCCCAAGATGTCGGATGAAAAATTAGGTCAGTTTCTGTATTGTCTGTTAAAGTGTTTCTATATCATTTTCTTGACAAATCATACATTGAAACGATGTAAATTTATAAAAGAATCACTCGGAAATCACTAATTACTTCTGAGAAATGTGCATGAAACGGGAAATTCGATTTGAAAAAATCGCCAAGATGACCGTAAATCACAATCGAGATGACCGTAACAGAATCAGCGATTCATAACAAGGCTGACCGTAACTGCTTTTAAGATGACCGTAATTTGTAAATGATGACCGTAACTTTTAAAGGATGACCCTCAATTCTAAGAAATATCCGTATTTATATAACTATCTTTTTGTATCAAATGATTAATCGTGTTGGTATACACATATTAATATGAAAGTTTTATCCTATAGGTAGAAGAAAATAAGACGTGCTTCAAATGCAAAGATTACCATATGTATCTTTTTTACAGTAGAGGGTTCAATTTTTAAAATGAATTTGCCAAAAGACATGCGGTGCACAGCCTTCAACTGCTCGACAAAAGATTTTTTTTTTGTTTCTGGGATTCCTTTTAATGACATATAATAAATACACATTTTTAAAAATGCCAAAAAATTGCATGTACACCCATTGATATTATATCGTCTTTCATTTTGTCGTGCAAATAAAATAACAGAAATATTTTGAAAATATCATTCGAATAAACTAGTGAAGGTGAGCTCCAGCAAAGTAGATCCTTAAAATAGTATTGTACGAAAAGCATATCACAAGGCGGAACGTTGTCAATTTGTATATATACAGAAATGTTATTCATACAGTCAGGATTCTACTTCTTCAAAATTATCTCCCCATTACGCCAGTTCATGCTCACAGTCGTAGAAATGGAAGCCATTGTAGGGATGACGCTCTGCCAATTTTGCTCTTGAAAACTGATAAATTTATCCACATAGCACCATTACGATCGATCGTTATATGTCAGTTATATTTTAAAATACAAATGTATCTACTAGCTAATGAGCATTAGTTAATGATCTTGTCTGCATTGATTCAACTTAAAAATATTGTCTGTTTGGATGTCAGATGGAATTTTTGAAAATTCTTAAGCATTTAAAAAAATTCTAATTAAATATTTCGTGGAAGGGCAGACTAAACATTTTCAGTGTTTGAAGATTATAAACCCTAGTTATCACACACACATTTTCATCATCCAAATTAAAAGACTGTCGTCAAGTACTTTTAGAAAAAATAGCTATTCGAACACACCTACTCTGTTTTTGTGATTCATTAGATAGGTATCTCAATTGACCCATATATTTCATCTTTTCGTACTGTCATTTTTTTACGTTATAAAGTCAACCTGTAGCTTTGATATATAATAATGATAGAATCTGAAGCGAGATGCTATATAAAATACTCTTGCTTTGTACGTTTTAAAGACGAAATATACACCCCAAACATGCCCTAACATAAAAAGGTGCACTCGATTTTTCTCTTTTCGATACAATCGTTACCTGTTTTGGGGAATTTTTTCTTGATTCACATAATGGAAGGGCAGACACGAAAATTTCTGAACTAAAAGATTGATATGTTCTCCATCCGGAGGTTATGCATTTTCTACATCCAACTTATAGATACTATATATAAAAGAGAAGATGTGGTATTATTGCCAATGAGACAGCTATCCAGAAAAGACCAAAATGACACAAACATTAACAACTATAGGTAACCGTAAGGCCTTCAACAATGAGCAAAGCCCATACCGCATAGTCAGCTATAAAAGGCCCCGATAAGAACCATGTCGTCGACTTGATATCTTATTGTTTTGCATTACTATGTAATAGATACATTGAAAACTTATGCAAATGGTGTTTTTAAAATAAGAAAATTGTCGTTTTATTTGTTTCTATTAACTTTTTAAAATTTTGTTACTATATCAAACATTACAGTTAACTTTTATCGCTTTCTCGATAAACACAGACCTTCGATTCTTTTGTTCTATTTCAAAAGTGTTTCCGCCTGCATATATCAAGACAAATTAAGATTTTAATCTGCTTCCTCTGGACCCATACACATGGGCTCGATTACCAAATATTCGTATGTATTATTAATGTTTTTAATGCTCCATTTATTGGCATTATGTTTTTCTGGTCTGTGCGTACGTTCGTCCATTCGTCTGTTTGTTTGTCCGTTTGTCCAGCTTCAAGTTAAATAAAATTGAAACTTAGTACACATTTTCCCTATGGGATGATCTTTTTAATTCTAATGCCAAATTACAGTTTTATCCCATTTTCATAGTCCACTAAACATAGAAAATGATAGTGTAGATGAGGCATCCGTGTACTAGGGACACATTCATGTTTCTTCAAATTTTCGTCGTATCGCTGTAAATTTGTGTTAAAATTTTAACGTCGATATCAATAAATATTTCATTGTTTACGAGAAATATGCAATTTACTATCATTGTTATAAATCCTAAATATGGCCAATTATATTATAGTTTAAAAAAAGAAATTTATGAAACATATTTATATCCGCTAACCGAGCCCCTATTGAGATCGACAAACTCAACAAAAAAGCTTTGAATACAATACGGATATTTCTTAGAATACGGTCGTCCTATATAAATTACAGTCAGTCTTTACAAATTACGGTCATCCTTTACAAGTTACGGTCATCTTTTTACCAATCACGGTCATCCTTGTTTTATGTTACGGTCATCTTGAAAATATTTTGATTATGATTTATGGTCATCTTAACGATTTTTTCAAATCAAATTTCCCGTTTCATGCACATTTCTCGGAAGTAATTAGTGATTTTCGAGTGATTCTTTTATAAATTTACATCGTTTCAATGTATGATTTGTAAAGAAAATGATATAGAAACACTTTAACAGACAATACAGAAACTGACCTAATTTTTCATCCGACATCTTGGGATGACCGTGAATGCAGTTACGGTCATCAGCTTTACCCCAGTGTACATTGAAGACCTGTTAGTGACCTTCTGCTGTTGTTTTTTCTATGGTCGGGTTGTTGTCTCTTTGACACATTCCCCATTTCCATTCTCAATTTTATTTCAGCAGCTCTCATGAAACTTTAAGGAACTGTTTATATCTGTTGATGAAAGCTCCTTTTCGATTTTCATAAATTTCTGATATGACATTGAGACGTTATTGAACCGTTATTCTTTGAAAAATGCAACAGGCCTATCATGCGCTTATGGTGCAGCTGTTTATTTATACCTGAACACATCTTAACAGTTAAAAGCAAAATCTAAATGAATTTTTATTTGAATCAAAATCAACAATTGTAGCAATATTTTTCTTTATCCTTTGCACATTGAAAGCTGACATTATATTATAATACTCTTGGAACTCTGTTTTAAAAAATGATACTGAAATTGTCAGAACTATATGAAATTGTTATAATTGTATGTTAAAAGCAACATAAGAGGTTATGATATTGTCATGATTGTTGACTTTTTAGTAGATATTAAGAATTTATTTGACACGTCTGGGGCAAAATCAAGCGGTACAGTATTATTTTTAATAAGTATTGATTCTTGTGATTTATAAAAAAAGTAAATTGAAAATAAGACAAACTCTTCATAAATATGTGCTCTCTGAAATTTCAATTGCCTGCTAAAAAAAGATCATTCCTTGTAGTCAATTTAAATACTTATTATTACCAGCACACACGAATGTTTCTATTTATAGATGATAAAGTAAACCATGTAGATGAGACTAATGGTGAAGAGCCTATGAATGTTGATACCGAAGAAACAGATGAAAGGAAAATAGCCATAAGATTATGTAAAACTAGTAAGTATATTAGAAGCCTCTTAACCGTTTTTGCCTGAAATGTACTTTCTACCAAAATGCATTTTGGAATGATAAGCAAGAATGATAATTGATACAAATTGTTCTTCCTTTATTTACAGTAATGCACCTTGTGTTTCCTTTATTTACAGTAATTTACAATGTTTCCTTTATTTAAGATTAGGAACACTGTGTTTCCTTTATTTACAGTAATTTACAATGTTTCCTTTATTTAAGATTAGGTACACTGTGTTTCCTTTATTTAAGATTAGGAACACTGTGTTTCCTTTTTTACAGTATATTATGTTCACTCTTATACAGTGATGTTTATTGTGTTCCTTTATTTACAGTAATGAAATGGTTAACTAACAGTTTAGGAAGAACATTAACTACAGCACCACCAGAAATATTTCCTATTCTTCCTATTGTAAGTACTGCCTACAAGTTAACTACAATGCAAATCATATCACTCATCATACTGACGAAAAGAAATAAGTCTTTGAAAACACTTTTTAACTTTGCTGGCTCAAACTCAAAGGCATAAAAGCAATTTGAGATATTGATAGTATGACATTTTCTTAAATTTTACTTCCTATAATGAAAAAGGTTTTGGCATTGATTAAACCTTACTTCCATATTGTAAGGAAACTTTTGTATTAATTTCTATCTATTAAATATGATATCATTTATCTGAATTTCCCATTTTAGATGAGTACTTAAAAAAAGTATAAAGGAATCCTAAAACTATAAAGTACACGAAAGGTACTAACAAAAGTACCACTTCAACAAGAGCAGAATTAAATAATAGTGTTATCACATTAATGTGTCTTTAGGTTTTAAAGTATGTCAGTAACTGAAGACAAAATATATCACAATTTTACTTTTTCAGATGTGCACATTACAAAGTGAAAGTAAAGATGAAGAAATGAAGTCATCATGTACTTTGAGTCTTGCCTGCTTCTCACAAGCTCTTATTCAACCTGAAGTCATTCCTGTAGCTATTAGTACCATGCGAGAGGTGAGTCTATAGTTTCCTCATTTTTTTACTGGTTTTCATGTTTGTGTATAATCTCAAAATCCATAAAAGATAGGTAAAAACTGTAAGCTTAAAAAAAATTATTAGCAATAGAAGATACACTGAAATACCGGAACCAAAATGACCCTTATTGCCACAACTGATGATTTTTTTTAACTAATTTTCAATTTTGAAACTGTGAACAGCAATAATTATCAGCAATCAAGATCTACAAACAAAAAACAATCAGACAAAAGTCATTCTATGTATCCTTATAGGTCTTATTGCCCTTAAATGAAGATGTTTTACTAATTTAAATGTATATTTTTGCTATTTAGGTAAAGGAGTAGGGGCAATAAGGCCCTTATTTGGCCCAAAAAATACTGCAAATTTAAAAGTTATCATACATATTCTTCAATAACTGAATACTTGACTCAGGTATAAGGTACTAAGAAAAACAAAACAAATTTGACATTGAACAAGTTACCATGGCAACAAATCATGACTTAATTTGCATATTATGTCAAATTTCGTGATTTACCTTGTTTTTTCATCAAATTTTAAGTATATTTTAGATTGAAAAAGTATGTGCGCACCCAAGAAACAACTTTATATTTTGTGAGATTATTCCAATAGTTATAATAAAGCTTCTGTTAAATTATTTTGTTGTTTCTTGGCTGCGCAGGATGTTTCCTCAACGGAAATAAAGATAGAAAGCTGCATAAATTCTGTATTTTTTCATTGTTTCTGAAAACGGTACATATTATGACGTAATTGTGACGTCATCAGATAAAAATCTTTATGTTTTTCATTTATATTTCTTGACCTGATGCATTTCTAAACATTATGTGCCAATTTGAAATGGTTATCAAACATTTTATTTTCTTGGGCCAAAACTAGGCCTTAATGTCCCTACTCCTTTAATTTATGCTGTAGACTAATAGGGGGAAATGTAGAATACTTTTAAGTTACGGTTACTGACCAGAGATGTAAGTTGTTGGTAACTATTTGCTAATCTAGTCTTTGGCTACAAAAGTATTAAAAACAAAATGAATTAACTTTTGTTTGGCCACCTTTGTTCAAAACTAATGAAACTATCAAGCTTAAAAAATGTAAAGAATGATAATCAGCATTCTTTGATAATAATTGTTTTCTATTTTTCTCTCCAGATCATTGGTTTGAAGTCATGGCATGCAAGAGTAGCTTTACTAGGTTACCTACAGGTTATGACGTTTAACAACTTCTTCACAGTTCACCAACCATCCATCATAGAGGACATACAAGATATTGTCTTCCATCTTATATGTGATGAACAATTAGAGGTATAATGAGAAATCAATAAAATAAGGAATTGACTAAAAATGAAGCAAGCTTACTCAGTCTGTAACACTGGATAACGAGGCCTAGATTTACATATAACAACGACCCATAATTTTAAAACATATTTATAAACTTATATAAAATATAAACTTAGTTCGTGGAGAGTTTTCTCATTGACTATCATACAACTTTTATTAATGGGATAAGATGAAAAGAACAAACAAATCAGTGCAGTGCCAATGAAATTTCTTATGTTTTAAGAAATCGTATTGTGTTTTGAGCCTTCACATATATGTCATTACTAAAAAAATTATAATTCTTACTATATTTGGAAATAGATCATAAATATTTGCTAAAATTTTGTCAAATTTTTGACAGTCATTTATGAATGCCTATAATTTGACCTAACTTAACCTGTAAGTTGTAAACTCAATTCTCTTCAGAATCCTATTCTCAGACCTTACATTTTGTTTCTGATCATTGACAAGCAAAAATCTAATTTTATTTGTTGTTTTTTAAAGGTACGGGAGATGGCAGCAGTAACTCTTAGTGGATTATTACATTGTGGATATCTTCAGATGAATAAACATATGGTGGTATGTACAAGTTATGTCAGTTAAAATAATTAATAAATTTTAATTAAATCTTAGCCTCATTTCCCTCAAATGTAGGTTTCTAGTGTTTCTTGATGTTATAAATTGTTTGTAAACCAAACTTTGTCAATTGTGTGTGTACACTTTTATACAACAATGATTAATTAAAAAACTTATATTAAGCAAATTTTGCCGAGTTGGAAGTAGCAAAATAAAGTTAACACCCAGATAAAATTAAAATATTTTTATGAGAAGCCCTTGTGCAGAATGGTACTTTATACAGAATGATTTTAATTATTCAATCCCTAAGCCTGAAAATTATAATTTTTTCAAATGGATGTAAATATAATTTTAGGATCATTTTGAGAGACTGACTCGCATCAAGTTGAAGAAAAGAAGAGTTACAGAAAATATAACCTTGGATGCTTTGATAAAACGTCATGCTGGAGTGTTAGGACTTAGTGCTTTTGTACAAGCTTATCCATATGATGTTCCAGAATTCATGCCACAGATATTAATGGACCTTAGTAACCATGTAGATGACCCTCAGCCTATACAGGTAATTTGTTATATCATCTGACACCAGAGAATAACTGAAATATTTTACTGACCTGAAGAAAATTATTTGTATAGAACCTCCTTGAACTCTGTCTTTGTGTATGTCTGAAGGAAGGAAACCCCCTGTCATTTCAAAATATTATGATTGTAAAATCCTTTTCATGTTTTGTAAGTACTCAGTTGGATTTAGGCCATCTTGAAGCTTATTAAAGGGAGATTATCAAATGTTTAAAATATGGAAAGAATGGAGGATAATTTTAAAGTGATCTCAAGTTTAGTACACGTTTATCTCCTCAATTAAGTTATTTCAAGGTTTCTTTTATTTAATGGAAAACCATGGACAGTGTATGTAATTTTATAAATCAAAACCTTGTAAACCCTAATGACAAAACCTAAACTAATGTTGGTCATCTCACTGTGATTTACAATGGTCTAAGTTTCCCCAAAACTAGAAGGTAAAAACACTACATTAGTTTATTATTTAAGGCATTGAAGAAATTGAACACTAAATTTGCATTTCTGATACAAAGTAACTTAAAGTAGTTATAAGCATATTTCAAAGTGTCATAGCAAACGTCATGCTGTAACAAACAAGGAAACATTATTTCTTTATTAACAGCTGATTTTTTTTCTTTCAGATGACGGTAAAGAAGACATTATCCAATTTCCGACGTACCCACCATGATAACTGGCATGATCATAAACAGATGTTTACAGATGATCAGCTAGTTATACTGACAGATCTATTAGTTTCTCCTACGTATTATGCCTAGTGTATTGGTAAACATTTTCTTTTAATATTATAGCTGTATTGGAAAAATTGGGAAATATAGGAATTTGGTTATTTTATTTTTTTTTAACTCCAAAAATTATTAAGTTCTGTTTAGTATTATTACATTTGAAGATATTAAGGGGTAACATAACATGCTGTAATTTAAATATTTTAAGAGGAAATATGTGCTGAGAAAGTTTAACAGTAGTTAAACCAAATTCGAGCAAATCATTTGAATGTAGAACATAATTCCATAGATAATATAATACTGGTCAAGTTTGATTTTTTATAATTACCTTAGAATTTCCACCCATTTTTACCTTAATTTTAATCCATCCCCCCTCCCCTTGTTGTTGATTAAAGTTCTATTTGATGTAATCTTTAGAGTTTTAAAACATGGCAGAGAACAAAAATACTGATCACATCCAATTAGAATTTTGGTTTTTGGCGTTTACTGTTAAAGAGATTTTCTGTAATCTGTGATGACTCAATACTGAATTCTGTTACAATAAGCTTATAAATATGGAATCAAACATTTTCATACCCCAACCATAATATTCTGATTTGTATGTATGTACATTTATTCACCATTGACAAAGATTTTTTGGTTCATATTGATTAGTGCAGTATTACAATATCTTCCTGATCCAATTCTTAATGGAGTATAATATTGGAAATTTATCAAAATTAGTCTTTGTTTCTGATGGAGGCAATTACATGTATAGCATGTTCATTTAATGGTTTAGATTACTTCCCTATATGTAGATTATATTATATATCTTGTTGACGAGTGCTGTTTTACATGCTGCCTCAAGTCATTTGTCAAATAATAGGTGGATTATTATTTCCAAATGTGATTTAAAATTACCTTTTAATTGCATATACAAGAATTTCAGATATTTTCTTGGTAGTGAATAGTACAATCTTATCAAGCAGAATATATTATATCAAGTTATTAGCTGAAATAGCAATGTGATTTGGGATAGAAAAAACTTTTTTACATGACTATAGTTTCAACATTTTTGATATTTTCAATGTTGTATCTGAATATTTATCAGTAGATAAAAGTCATCTATTGGGTTTAAATCAGTAGATAAAAGTCATCTGTTGGGTTTAAATTACATGACCAATAATATAGAAATACTGTTATCAGATTTTGTGCTGTTAGTTTTTTTCAACACAAAGGAGTATGTTCGATAAGGTCCTAAAATGGCCCTTTTTAGCGTAAATTTCAAATTCGGATTTATTGACCAAAATCACGATAAATTATGGCTAATACATTGACTAGATAGGATATAAGCTATTTTGTTGAAAATTTTACGTTTCTGCGATTCATTATGACGTCACAAGTTGTACTCATATTGATTTTTCACGAAAAAATCAATGAAAATAGGTAAATTTCCAAAGATTATTTGACAGGAAACATAGAGCGCATACGTTGACAACAAAGATCTTTTAAATTATGTTTGTGAAGACATTTAACATGTCTTATTTGAATATTAAGCTTGTCGACACCTGCACTCTATGTTTCCTAGTCCTTTATTTGGTTGAAATCCAGCTGATTTTGTCAAATTTCGCCAAAATCCCTTATCTTGACCTTTTTGGGATGTAAAAATCAACGTGTTAGAATTAAACTTTGACAAAAACAGCTCTGTTTAACTTTCTCACATGTCTTTAAGGCAACTTAAGACAATTATTGTCTTGTAACCATGAACTTTATAATTGGGGCCAAATATGGCTCTTACCGATCTTACTCCTTTAACATGATTCGTCCTTATAATTACAATCACAAAATAACATTTGATCTTTTGATCTTTTCTTCCATGCAGAATCTTATATTGTATTTATCCTTTGCATGATATTTTGTTAGCAAATGAGATGAACTTTTCAATATAAATTTAAAATTTGACAAATGAAACAATTCATCTACTAACCTGTTTCCTTGTAGTTGATCAATTAGAAATAGTTATATAACAAATTTTTTAAAAGCTTTTGTAACAATTAAGAAATTTTTTATCAATTACAAGAAACTTTAGCAGAAATGAATGATCTCAGCTGTAATATGTATATTTTAAAAAGTAAAAAGTACATTATGAATAACCATAAAAATTGTCTGAATACATTTCATTTCAATCTAGACCACAGGATTTGTGAAGTATGAAATGAGAGAAAACTCTTCAGTAGATCAGTATCAGCATTGTACATTTTGGAAACTTATCCTTCTAGATGGATGAACATCATATCACTTAAATGTGGTATTGTTGCAATATGTATATTTAGCTCTGGTCTCACATATTTTTTATTAAGGTTTGCATTTTAATATATTATTTTTATTTTTTCAAGGTTGATATACTGATGTCGGTGAAGATAGTTTGAAAGACAATGTTAATTTGTAGTTTTAACATAGTGTTGATGATAACATGCATCTGAAGACGTTTAAATAACTTATATTGTGTTTATATAACATTATTTTGTGTTTATATAACATTTTCCAAATCTTTTCTATAGGTAGTCAGTTGATACTTCTCTTATAGATAAAAATAAATATTCAGAATTGATATTTGTTTCATTTTGCTTTTTTGAACCTAATCAGTGTTCAAATTTGAATCAAAACCAAAACCATACATGTGTTAACTGATGTTGTTTAAATGGTTAAATTGTATTTTAATTTGAATGAAAAGCTATTTTAAAAGATACCTAGTTTTTAAATTTGAAATTACTCAGTTAAGACTGGGATAAAACTTCAATTCAAGTAAACTGCTTTGATTTTCATATTTAGCAAATGTTTAATTACCTGCATATGAAAATTAAAACTGAATGCATTATATAATAATTTATTAACTTGTGTATGGTTTTGGTTGTATAAGTACCCTTTAGTCACTTATGTGTAACTGCAAGTGTTTTATTATTTGGTGATACATGTATTCCATACTTTGCATTCATAACCTCATTTAAAAATAAATATATTGGTAGAAGGGCATTATTTCCATTTAGCATTTGTATAACAAAACAAAAGAAATCTACCACAGGTACATTATTCAAGTTTATTATCAAAAGCTAGGATTTGAATTGTCACAGTATAATTGTTGATTCAATTGTTAACTGTCAATTGTGAAAATGCTTTTTTCCCGTCAATATGATTTTGAATAAATTTAGGTAGGTAAACTTGATGCAAAGATGGTGAGAGTAATTGTAAAGTGACCATACTTGCTTAATAAAATATCATTTATACATGAAAAACATAAGATATTTATTTTTTGTCTATACCACTTTTATTTCTGAGCTACAGACAATTTTCCATCAACCACTTAGAGAAGTTTACAGATATTTATAATCTCTAGACATTACTGGGGTATGCAGTATTTTTTCATTATATTGGAAAACAATTGGTGCTGTTATATCTTACCTATAATTTGAAAATGTGCATACAGAAAACAAGAGGAAATAATCAATAACATGCATTTTGTTTGATCTTATGTTTTTGTTTTCTTCAGTTGTAACAATTGAACTAGTCTTCATTGACAATCTTTCCTAAAGAGTCTGATTGGTGGTTCTTAAATTATATATATATATTATAAATATATTATGAACTGTTTAGAACATAGGATTTGAATTAACAGGCTAAACTAGTATGTAAATAAGAATATAATTTTGGAGTTGGTGAAATGAAGCAATTTCTTATAAATATTTTATTGGTTATATGTCTACATGATATATAAACATAATATGTGACCTTAAGGTGTTTAGATTTGTTAATGATTTAAAGATTTTTTTAGATTGTTATGTGATAAAACTGTAAATAATTTCTTTTAATATAGGTACATGTATATGGTATTAGTTAACATGTTTTTAAGACGGCTTTTTCCTTAGCTGTAAAGTAAGAATTTGAGTTAAGTGCAGTGAATTTATGAAAATGTAATTAGTTCATGTCCGAGTTGTGTATGAATGTTCAGACCATTTTGCCTGTATTATAGACAAATATTGCCATAAAGATCTTGGAAATAAAATATTTATGTACATTTCTTTATCTTTTAATAATTGTAATTACAATATTACTATGTAATTTTATCACCTATGACTGAAAACAAATCCTGGAATTAAACTGAAAGTAACCAATGTTATTTAACACAATCCCAATTCCAGTCAATGATGAAACATGCTCATTGTAGTTGCAGTGGTTGGAAAGGAGGTATACTGTGGATTCATTTATTTTCATGGTCACCAATTTTGGGATTGAACAAAACTAACACCCTCTTGAATATTTTTTATTTATGTGGTTTTGCCAAAGTCTGCATACAAGCCTATGGAAACTGCAATTCATCGAACATTTAAATTCCTGGTTAACCTGTAGATGTACCTATGAAATCTACGAAAATTGGTATTCAAGAAAAATAATGAATCCACAGTATACCAGTTTTTAATCACTAGATGAAGGAGTATTTGCTGTAAATACATGTAATTATAAACATTGAGACAACTTTCATTTGAAGTAATTTTGTAACATTTTCAACAAGAGCAAAAAGATAAGATTTTGTCAATATCATGCCAACTTTCCAAACAATTTGATATTTTATGTCAAGTTTTCATAATTGCAGTTTTGCCCCCTCATTATCTATTCTATTATTTTAATGAATTCCAACGTCATTTGTCTAACACTGCATAGGGATTAATAAGATTCTTCAGAAAACAGAAATAATTTTTTTTTCTAAAGTACCCATATTCATCAGTCAAAATCAAAATAAATTTCCAAGTCTTGTTAGAAAATGGACAAAATTAACTTCAGTGGAAATCCATTCATCTTTTCAATGTGATTATATCAGTTGTCAAAAATCAGACAAATCATTAGTCATATCTTGCATCACAGACGTCACCCCAGAAAAAGATTTACACAGTGCATGTTTTTTGGGGTTATTTATTCACTGGCACAAAATTATGTTGGACAGGGCTTTTGATTTTATTCCTCCAAGTTGTAATTGAAGTTAATCTACTTTTTACAAAAAAATCTTCATTTGTCAAATTGTCACATTTGTAAAACAAAAACTCGGTAAAATGCCAATATTTTTCATCTAAATAGAATCATAACTAGGTCACTATAGTCTTTCATAATGAAAAAAAAACCTTACCATAAAATTTAAAAAAAAGAAACAATACAACTACAAAAAACATAAAAAGGAAAAATACAACAGCAACCAATAACAACCACTACCTTACAGGTTCCTCTGGTATCTTTCATCCCTCTTTCATGACATAAAAGAGGCACATTAAGGATGTTCTTATCCCAGGCAGAAAACCCTAGCCGTATTTGACACAACCTTTTTGAACTTTTGATCCTCAGTGCTGTACAACTTTGAACTTGTTGTGACTTTCGAACTTTTATATCTGGGAGTCACTGGTAAGTCTTGTGTGGACGAAGCATGCTTTTGGCGTATTAATTTTAAACCTGGTGCCTTTTGTTAGCTATTATTCATGTGTTTCTTTGTCTAATATGTTCTCCATTTAATTTGTATTGTAGTCCTGTAATGTTATGTTGTCATTTTAATGTTATATTTAACATTGCTATTAAAGTGGGAGGTTTGGCATGCCACAAAACTAGGTTCAACCCACCATTTTTTTCTTTAAAAAATGTCCTGTACCAAGTCAGGAATATTACATTTTAACGTTGTGTCGTTTGTTTTCTCTTATATTTGAGTGTGAATTCACATTACTATAATACGTGTCACAATACTTTTCTATCTCAAATTCATGTATTTGGTTTTGATATTATATTTATGTCACCCAATCGACAATGTTCCTTTGTTTCTTTTTCTGTATTATTATTATTCTTCCACCTATTTTGTCCAGCAGTTTTCTCGGAGCCAATGGTTAACTATAATGAGGAACACAAAATTTCGGGTTGCAGTAGGTCTTAAGAACATAAAAAATGGCTGCCGTTTCCATGGAAAAGGAACAAATGTGAAAAAATCCAGTTTTTGGTTTTGGTGAATTATTTGGACATTATTAAACTTAGAATCATTATATTTTAATACAATGTAGGTGCCCGGCATATACTGGTTTTGGATGATTTTGGCAATCATTGGAACTACTATGTTGCCATGGAAACTACACCAAAAATTTCAAAAATATCAAAATGCTCCAAATTTTTTGAAACTCCATAGTAACGATGAGCAACATTGGTAGATGTGGAATTTGGTGTTGAAATTTAGAAAAATGTCTGCCGTTACCATGGAAACAATGCAAAAAGGTCAAAATGATCCAAAAACCTTAAAGTGGCATTTACTTTCTTAAAATGGGAAGTCAAATTGATCGAAACTTTGATGGTATGGTCCCTCCCATATACCAATGTGGTATATGCCATTATATTTTGGGAATGGTCTATGTTGCTATTAGGAACCATCACAAATGTCAAAAATTTCAAAAAATTCAAAATGCTCCAAAATTGATGAAACTTTGTATGATTGTTGACTGGTAAGTCTGGATGAGACTTTTGATGTTGGAATTTCCAAACAGACCACCGTTGCCATGGAAACTGCAAAAATGTTAAAAAATTTCAAAATGCTTTGAACTTTATGAAACTTGATATAATTGTTAACTGGCAAGTATAGATGAGACTTGTGACTTTGAAAATTTCAAAATGGCTGCCGTTGCCATGGAAATGGCAGAAATGAGATTTGTTTTAAAATGCTCTAAATGAACTAAAAAAATTACAGAAAGATGTCTAGCCATGTATATTTGTGCATTCACTGTTAAACATTTTTTTCAAATGGCTGCCGTTTAGTGGCAATAGGGGGAGGGTGACATCCGCTGTTGCTTGCAATGGCAATTCTAGTTGCTATTCTCATCGGATTTTTCTAATGCTAAGTCCGTTTCTGTGTGTGTTACATTTTAATGTTGTGTCGTTGTTCTCCTCTTATATTTAATGCGTTTCCCTCAGTTTTAGTTTGTTACCCAGATTTTGTTTTTTGTCCATCGATTTACGAGTTTTGAACAGCGGTATACTGTTGCCTTCATTTACATTTACACCATTACCTTTGATTTTTCTACGCTTTATTTACTATGCCCATGCTCAATTGAAATGTGGACTATCTCATTAGACTGAGCCTTTTCTATAAAAATAGGAAACGTAGATAAACATTCCCATTTCCAGTCATGAAAAATCTTACTTTGTGAAGAATCGTAATTGATTCCCACAACAAATACATCGAAGTTGAAATAACCGAAATGCTGGATTTTTTGGTCGACAACTTATTGCCAAGCCCCAGTTTAGTGGAACGATCTCAATATGGACGACTGACTTCAAGTATAAACCATCTGTGCTACTTCCCCATTCGTATGATAATCCGGCTGACAACGTTATTTCGAAAATGTGTTGGCGAAAAGTACGAAATATCATGAAATATCCATTGTTTGGCAACACAACTTCGAAATACTGATGGATTTAGTGAGGATTATACCAGGCAGTAGGTTTAACGCAAGAACAAGACGTAGATACTCTTTCCCAATTGATTCAGGCTGTGAGGTCGATGATACAAATCCAAATTAAGAAAATAAATGGGTCTATCAATACCCATACTACATCAATCTTTAAAGACCCAAATGTTGCGAATCACTTGTACTACCTCCATGAAAAATATGCTGTGTCCCCGCAGATAAAGCCACAAACAGCATCGTTTTTATGTGTAAATCACATTACATAAACTGCTTGATAAATGAATTAGGTTTTGACAACTCACTTTTAAACTCAACATATATTCTCACAACACTAACCAAAGAGAAAATCCTGGATAATCATAAGTCTGTTCTATGTTCCTTTGGAATTTCAACCAAAGATAAAGAACTGGATCTTCCATCACTTTATTGGATACATATACTACATAATTGTCTTTAAACAACGGTATATTACTGGGTCTTCCAAACTCTACACAAAAATTCTTTCCAAATTACTAACATCAAATTTATCAGCAATCAAAGCCGGGCTTCAAAGTTATTGTGAAACTGCCTGGTCTAGAGGTGGCGTGGATATGATGTGAATACTAAAACATTTTAAAGATCTTTTGAAGTACATACAATTCCTGATTCTTGCAATAGTATTAAAACATTTGACTGTTCTACACTTTATACAAGTATTCCCCATTCCAAACTAAAAGACAAATTGAAAGAGTTTGTATAGCTTTGTTTTATAAAAAAGAATGGCCAACGTGGATAATAGTAACTTGTCTTATGGAGGGATTAATAATACTTCGTAAAAAAAATAACTCTGATTCAAACGATAAATGCTCTAAAATGTAGATTATCAACATGCTTGATTTCTTGATTGATAACATATTTGTTACGTTTGGAGGACTTTATTTCAACAAATAATCATCATCCCCAAAGGAACCAACTGTGCTCCTATATTCTTTCCGACTTATTCCTTTATTCTTATGAGACTTTATTCATGCAGGAACTTCTCAGGAAGGAAGAAAGAAAATATGTTAGCAGTATTCTTACTAAACCTTCCGATATATAGATGATGTTCTCTCACTATCCGGCATGAATTCCTCAATAGAGGGATGCTGCTCACAAGGAAGATGCTAGATTGTTTTGAAATTTTCGTAAATAAGAGCTAAATCTAGATAATTCAAAATTCAATCTTACCAAAACAGATTCCGTACTAATCTTTAAAATAAATTGAATTAAACATATTATTTGGAAGGAATAATTTAGAAATGCAGCCAATCTTTCGTACTAAACATAATAATCTGCTTACCTTTCCAGAGCACCTTAGAGATCACCCCAGTTTTGGTTGGGTTCTCATAGCCCAGTCTTTAGTTTTCTATGTTGTGATTTGTGAACTATTGTTTGTCTGATTGTTTTATTATTTTTTAATTTTTAGCTATGACATTGTCAGTTGATTTTCGATTTATTAGTTTAAAGTCCCTCTGGTACCTTTCGCCCCTCCTTAATAAACAAGAACATTTTTTTTTTTTTTTTTTTTTTTTTATGTTTATAGCTTTATAGTTGCCTGATGGATACATTTAACATTATAATTCTTATATTATCTAACGAGTGATTTATAATTTTATAAGTACAGTTATAATAAGTCTTTAAATATAATAAATATTGTTATTTTTTATGAGTTTGCGTTTGTCAATGTTACCGGCCGACCTTTGTGTTTAAGCAATCAACGCGCTGCAGTTAGAATCATATTCAAAACAGTGTGGCTGTGGCCATTGATTGACGACCTAAATTATCCTATTGACTGGGGCAGATTAGGTGAACGTTTGTCTGTAACGACCACTGATCACTATGTACTTGTTAAAGACACTTAAACTGTGGTGTCACCAAAGGTTCTCAACGCTTGAATAAAGTAATTCGAAAAACTAATCAGGATTAACACGATGTTTTGATTTATATCAATAATATGATTCAAAACATAAAGGTTATTCCTGATTAATTTTTCGAATTATTTTAATATTAAAAGCTTTAAGAACCTTTGGTGACCCCACATTTTAAATTCTATAATAAGTAAGGTGTGAGCAGTGGTTTTTACAGACACAAGTTCACCTAATCTGTCCCAGTCAATGGGATGATTTAGGTCGTCAACCAATGGCCACAGACACACTGTTTTGAATATGATTCTACACTCCATCAGGCTTCAGCTTGTTGTAAAGCCATTTTTTAAGAAGAAAAAATAATGTCATAACAATATCACAATGTACTCGAATACGAAACGTTCCTTTTGATATTTGCATATTTTCTTTGGAAAAGATGAAGTGCTTTATAATTTGAACCCAACCCCCTTTAGTATTGTCCATTATTTTCGGTTGTGTTCATGTACGTTTTTTTTTTTTTTCAATCTTAATTATTTATAAGAGGTACCACCGTCTGAAAGTACACATGTCAATTGGCGCAAAATGTCAAGGAAAGTTCAAGATCATTCTGTCTGATCATAAAGTGTAAAATTATTATATAAAATGACACTGTGACCAATGACCAGAAGTCTTCCTGATATAGAGATTTGCATAATAACTTGTTACAATATTATTTGAGGTCTGAAATGTACACCATCTGATGACATCATTAAACTAGCTATATATATAAAGATCGCTGTCCTAATATCCACAATTATTTGGAACTCTCTAACCAAATCGTAAGTACGAAAAACACACATATATACTAGTATATTTCAAAGAAAAGCATATAATTTATATTGATTCAAAGAATATTGAATGAAATAACTATTTATGAATACGAATAAAAATAAATAATAACTTAATTTAAAAAAGAGGGAGAATATCGGACACTTCCAAAGTAGGGACACATGAAAAATAAGGCAATGTCTCTGAGTTTTTTTCACTTTTAAAATGCAAACAGTGCAATCCAAGTTTACATCAATGAAACAACCAGGAAATTATTCAGTAGATAAGCACAGCAAAATTATTATCATTGTCATTTTTTTTTTATGATTATTATTCTTTTGTTAATACTCAGTATCTATTTATGATAAATAAAATTTCTCTTTTGTCCAGAAAATGAGATTCATCCTTGCTGTTGCCGTAACTGTTGCCCTAGCCGCTGTTGTATCAGCAGGAGGGTACGGACACGGAGGAGGAGGATATGGACATGGAGGAGGAGGATACGGACACGGAGGTAAAGTTAGGGTTCTAAATATTTCATTTATTTGTCATCTGTATCATATCTATAATTATCTGACACAAAAGAAATACATTCAAAGATTATTTCATACACATTCTGTTATTCCTATGTTCATGATAGTTATAAATGAATATTCGCGAACCTTGCAATTGGATTTAAACGAGTAACAATGATTTTTAACAGCGTTTACTAGTATTTAAGTTAAATGAAACAGATGCAAGATAAATATATAAAGTACCCTTTAGATATTAAAAAAAACTTCTTGAGTTTCTTTGAGGGGTTGGTTAGTATTTATCTACCGGACAATTGTTAACACTTTAGGGAAGCTCAATGCCATAGAAGGGGGATGCCGATTTTGGACATACATATATATTTGCACATGTTCTAGGAACGTGATCTTAATGTCTGTTGTTGAAGAAAATATCTGATGACCCATTTGAATTAATTATTCATTGAACAACCTTGTAAACTTCGCTGAAGTAAATATGCATGAAGTTCGAAACGAAAAGCTACTCATTTGTGATGGTTGGTTTCGAATTATTAAGTGATTTTTTTTAATGATAGTAATAAGAACTTATATATTTTTTCAGGATATGGCGGTAAAGGATATGGAAAGGGATACGGTGGCGGATATGGCGGTGGATATGGTGGTGGAAAGGGGTACGGTGGTGGATATGGAGGATTCTCTGGAGGATACGGTGGAGGCATGGGAGGTGGATATCACGGTGGAATGAGTGGATCTTATGGAGGATTAGGTGGATCCTATGGTGGATCTTATGGTGGATCTTATGGCGGATTAGGTGGATCTTATGGTGGTATGAGTGGATCATATGGTGGATTAGGTGGATCTTATGGTGGATTAGGTGGATCATATGGTGGATTAGGTGGATCTTATGGTGGATTAGGTGGATCTTATGGTGGTATGAGTGGATCTTATGGAGGTTTAGGTGGAGCTTACGGTGGTTTGAGTGGATCTTATGGTGGATTAGGTGGATCTTACCCATCAGCTGGTGGATCTTATTACCAAGGCCAATCCTCATATCCAGGATCATCCATGCCAATTTATTAAATGACATCAAATCAGAACAATAGAAATTATCGTCACAAATGAGGATCAAGAAGTGGAATGCATATGGCGTTTTCATAACTTGTTGATACTAACCTTTGTAATAAGGAAAAAACATAGGACAAAATTTAACTTTCAGAATATGAAAGTATGGATTGGAATAAAAAATAAATAACCTTTTAAAAAAGAAAGAGAAAAATATTAATTAACTCGAAAATCACCTCTTTTCAGCATTCAATATAAATAACAGATTCGTTCGAATGAAGAGCAAATTAGCTTTTAGTAGCATATTTAGAAAGAAAATATATTGCTTTTTAATTCGATGCCTACATTGATGGATAAAAAAAGTTGAATAAACATAAGGGCTTATTCTAAATAACGTATATTGATAGTTTATAAACTAAACTTACCATTGTTAATACACCATATTAAACTGTACTATAGAAGACTTCGGAAATGTGTTAAGAATCGGATGAAAAACTATGATCTTTTTAATACCAAACAAAAAAATCAAGCATTATATTTTTAGCATATCTTATTATAAATGTTCATTTTGAAATACTTTGAATACTGAATCTTTTATAAAGTAATTTTGTAAGCCTTGATTAACTTCCATTAAAAAGGTAAAAAAAAACCACCAATATGGTTTTAATTCTAACCTTTAACATGCTTTCTAACATGTAAATCTTATAAAGAGAACGTAAAATTTGTCAAAATAGAAAAGAATTATATTTGAATTCGGTTGTGCTTATAACAATACTTATTTACTCCTCCTAGATCTTAATAAATGATTTGCTCATTTACAACTGAAAAAGACGCATACCTAGATTATTCTGTGTTTAATACTCAGTATCTATTTATGATTAATAACATTTATTGTATGCATTATATTCAGTCATGTACATACAATGTATATTTCTATTATTGGTTTTAACATCGTTTATGAAGAATATTTGGAGAAATGAATCAATTAAAAATTTTGAAAGAGTACATACATGTTAGTTGTATTTGTGTGCCGGAATGCCGAGCATTAAAACAGTCTTTTAAAGCCGACCACACGATATATGTTTTACTCATTGTTGAAGGCCGTACGGTTGGCTATAATTTCTTACACATCCACTTCATTTGTTTTTGGTGGATAGTTGTCTCATTTGCAATCATACCACATCTCCTTATTTTTAATTATATTGTTGGAAATTATTAAATACCAGTCCAAAAAAATATAGTGAACTTTGTTACTTCTCTGTGGTGGACTTTCGTGGTCAGTTGTGATAATAACATTATCTGATGTTGAATTATAACATTGCTAAATAAAAAGTCACATCGAGAGTTGTAAAAACAATTTTGTTTGAAAAGCTTAAAAAACACACACTGAGAATTACAAATATTAAACACGGAAATATAAAATATATAGTTATTGTGTTGTAAAATGTTCGAAAATGAACATCGAAAACTGTAAATTACTCAATAATTATACAAATTTACAGAATAAGAAAACAAATTTACAGAATACGAATTTAAATTACTCGCTGAGCATTGAAATTACACACACTCTAAACAGAGGAAAATTAGACTGACATTTGTAATTTCATGCGCACTTACTCATTAGTATACATAGGATTAGTTCAGAATGTGTTTTGGGGTTGCCAAATACAATTTTGTCAATATAACTGAACTATAAACAATTGTTATCCTTCATTTCGGACTCTAAATGCTTTTTTTTCTGGCTAGACCCACAAGGCTTGGTAGACAATATGTAAAAGAAAACAGTTTTCTCTGTTTGTATAGCAATCACGAACACTAAAGATAAACACATACAAACGTCGATATTTAAAATTATTTAAAAAAAAATCTAAACCCTGAACTCAAAACGACAAAGTCTAAAAAACAATACATGTGAGACCGACAGAAATAAGATGAACACTATGTATAAATTTCCAGAATACCGGTATCTCATTGACGGATTAGTCTCAATTTTCTCCTATTTTATTTATTTATTTATTTACAAGATTGCTCGTTTATATAAATATACAGTGTTAATTTCCATTGTTTAACGCAAGCGTACATTTCAGATAAAGAAATTGAATGAAAACTATGGTTCCTTATTTGTGCATTGTGATTTAAAATGCGTATGTATCATTACTTTCATTTGTTTACAACTCTGTCTTGTATTGTTCTGGTCGTACTATTGCAAATATTAAATTTCATGACTGTATCATGTGTTTCCATCAGTTTACCATGTAACTATCACATGGTTAGGTTTGAAATTAATGGTAAACCCTAGTTTTTAGTGCTTACCGTTTTAATTTATTGACATAACTGCACGACTCGATTCTCAATTGATAATGGTAAGATAATCGTTGCAAAGAATCCTGCTAAAATTTTGTGAAAAACGGTTTTAATTTTGCAGTGTTGCAAGAGTTTATGTTATATTTTAAAGGCAATTGTAGTGTCCTGCAATACAAGTTCCGTTCCATTGAGTTTAGTTATATGTCTTGTGTTTCTGTCTCTGACCTAGGGTTTCTGTATTTGGCATGTGTAGTGCATCATGACATAAGACATTGTTACGTGTACCATGATGAACTTTCGTGCATGACTGCAAACATATATTTTTGACATGGAACTATTGACCAGAATATCACTTTTTGTCTCTTGACCTATGCACGTTGGGTGTGTCATCGGGATCATGTGTATATTACCTTGACCTCAAAATATAATTTTCAATTGACCTTGCTTCTGAATATGTGGCATGTAGATATATTGTCATAAGATGGTGAGTCTAGTGGCAATAGAAACTTCATGTGAGCTTGACCTTTTGCTTCAATGTACAACTTGTATATTTTGTTTGAATTAAATGAGGAATTGTCTGATTGGCACTCATACCACATCTTAATATATCTATTTTAGATATAAAGATAATATATTTGTTAGTTTGTGTAGGACGATTACCCTTTTCTCAAAATCTGCTTTGTGTTTTTTTATAAGGAACTCTTGACCAGACTATGACTTTTTGACTCTTGACCTCTGCATATTGGGTGTGTCTCTTAATATGTTTACCTTGACGACAAGTCGGGAGTCTCTGTTTTTTGATGATCTTGTATGTTTTTAATTGTAAGTTCAGTTTTATGTTTTGGATTTTAAACCAGTACACACTTTAGGGGTCATCTAAAGCCCGCCTCCGGTCGAGGGATTTTCACGCTTTGTTGAAGACCCTTTGGTGGCCTTCGACTGCTTTCTGCTTTTTTGTCATGTTACTGTCTCTTTTACACATCCACATTTTCATTCTCAATTTTTAAGAATGTAAGGTTCAAATGAAAACTAAATCCTTTAATTTCCGTGAAAAATTTGAGTGGGTCTCATTGCTGACTTATTGTAAGCGTTACACGTGAAAGTCAAATTATTGTGCCGTGAAAACGGGAATTGAAGTCTAGCGGGACACGGGAATTTACCAAAAAATGAGAATCGCTTACGTACATAGTGTAAGCGGGATACGGGAATCTGACTAAACAGTAAGCGGGATATGGGATCAGAACCCCCAACGAGACCCACATCATTTACTGCTTTAATAGCACCATGTGCTGCCAGTTGTGATAGATAATGCAAAATGTTTCAATCATGTTTTCTTAGATTTCATTTCATTTCATAGACATGCAGATATGGATAGTCTGTTTTAACATCTTAAAAATTCCCACAGAAGGTATACGCATATCAATAAACTGAACTCAATGCAAAAAACCTTTAAAGTACACTTAGAAAGAGAGCTGAATCTAGTGAAACACTTCGTTATGCTGGTCACATGTAGCTTAAACTATCGTTGTCTGTTACCAAACTGCACCGAGATCGATCCTGAAAAAAATATGCAAGTTAATTCTAGAAGTAGAATTCAATGGAAGTAAATAAGATGTTTACTTAAATAAATGTAAAATATGTCAATGGGCCACAGATGTCCCCTGCTTGTGCAAAAACATGAGTAAACTTCCACATATAGATATAAGTTTCAAAATGTTTGGTTAAGGCAAAGAAGCTGAAGTTGAAAAACGGTAACAACAGATTTAGCATTTTTCCTATCTTAAGGCTCCGTGTTGACATTTGTATCATTGGTACGCATACCACATCTTCTTACATCTAATGACTCATGAAAAGTAAAAGTGACGCCACCCAATATCGAACTTCATAGATCTGTGTTATGGGGTAATAAGCATTGCGTATAAGGTTTATAACGTTTGATTGAGTCTAACTTATTTAAGAGAACGGAAACGAAAAATTCAGCATTTTCTATGTTTTTAAAGGGACACGAATTCTCATAAACGGTAAAAGTGACGCTATCAAATTTCAAATTTTATTATGTGTTGTGTGGTAATAAGCATTGTCCCAGGTTAGGGGGATGGTGGGGATCCCGCCTTATTCGGTATGTATGTGCCTGTCGCATGTCAGGAACCTGTAATTCAGTGTTTTTCGTTTGTTTATGTGTTACATATTTGTTTTCCGTTCATTTTTTGTTCATAAATTTGTCCGTTTCTATACTCGTTTGAATTGTTTTACATTGTCAATTTCGGTGCCTTTTATAGGTGACTATGAGGTATGACCTTTGCTCATTGTTGAAGACCGTATTGTGACCTATAGTTGTTAATTCCTGTGTCATCTGATCTCTTATGGATAGTTCTCATTGACACTCATGCCACATTTTCTTTTTTATATTGTGTATAAGTTTTGTGGTGTTTCCCAATATTGGTTGAGGTTGAGTAATGGTTAAAGTTAAGCCCCAGTCCCACTAGACCACGATCGCACCACGCTCACCGCGATCTAAAATAAATTTAGATCGTGGTGAGGTCGCGGTATGAGCGGCATGAAAATGTTAATTTTCGTTGTTTTCACGATGCTACTACGTCCTAATTACGCTTCTACAACGATTTCGCTACGATTAAACAACTTTCTCACCGCGCTTATTCTGCGACCTCACTACGCTTATAAAGATCTTTCTACGCTCTTCACGTTCTCAACACGACCATACCACGAGTTATCCGATTGCAACACGATCTTACTGCGATTATAGCACGTTCTTACCACGATTATACTACGTTCATACCGCGATCTTACTACGTTCTCAGCAATACCGTCAATATCGTGTTTCATATCAATATAGTTCCATTCCTTCTATTTCTGATTAAAACGGAGATTTCTCGGAAACAATACAGTCATGCCACCAAAATCTACTAGAACACGTGGGCTTGGTGGTAGGGGTTGACGTAAAGGCAGAGGGAGCAAAGTATGAACGCCATACTAAACTCCAAATCGTACACAAGAAACTAAAATCAAAAATAGTACAAGACTAACAAAGGCCAGAGGCTCCTGACTTGGGACAGGCGCAAAAATAGTGGGGTTAAACATGTTTGTGAGATCACAACCCTCCCCCTATACCTCTAGCCAATAAAGAAAAGTAAACGCATAACAATACGCACATTAAAATTCAGTTAAAGAGAAGTCCGAGTCTGATGTCAGAAGATGTGACTAAAGAAAATAAACAAAATGACAATAGTACATAAATAACAACAGACTACTAGCAGTTAACTGACATGCCATCTCCAGACTTCAATTAAACTGATACTATACACATAAGTAGTATAATACTTGTCATCAAGAGATGTCGAAACGACCAATCAAACCTAAATTACAACCTATTACTGGTCCATAAAGCTCAAATGACGATATTTTAGTGAACGATTACAGAGATGACACAGATGTGTCAATATATATAGGAAGATGTGGTATGAGTGCCAATGAGACAACTCTCCATCAACGTAAAAATCTAATAAAGTAAACCATTATAGGCCAAGGTACGGCCTTCATGATGATGGTAGTAGTGTGAACGTAGTAAGGTCGTGAGAAGAGCGTGATGAGGACGGCAAGGGCGTGCTAGAATCGTACTATGGTCGTGAACAGCGTGGAAAAGTCGTAGTGGAAGCGTAGTTGGGTCGCGGCGAGAACGTGATGGTCGTAGTAAGGTCGTGCTAATGTCGCTGTGAGATCGTAGCGCAATCTCTCCGAATAGAATCACGCTTTCGCTACGCTATCGCTACGATTGTACAGCGACCTTTGCGATCTTACTACGATCTTTGTGCGCTCTCACTACGCTTTTACTACGACCTAATTTCGCCACGACCGCACCACGATTGTTTTGAACATATTCAAAGTTGGCCATGCTCTTCACGATCTTGAAGACCTCACCACGACCGTGGTACGACCTTACTGCGACCTACACGATCGTACCACGATCATCAAAATTTGCATTTTTTTCACAGATCGTAGTGCGATCGTGGCCTAGTGGGACTGGGGTATTAGGAGAACGGACTCATTTTTTTGGGATGTTCGGGAAGGACAGACTAGGGTAATGCCTCTCAACTATGGCACCAACACAGAAGTTCTGACTATTGTGCTGCTAATACTCACCCCACTAGCACAGTCATTAACACACACACACACAATTTTATTATAAAAAACATTTAATCTCAATTTTGATTTCTTTATTTTTTTGGGCCGAATGATTATATGCATCCCCTTCAAAAGGAGTCTCAAATTTGACAAATTTATTGTACATATACATTTTTGTAATATTTTATAGCTTATTTTTCAACTAATTAAAGCTTACAAACTTAAATTGATTTATATATCTTTTAACATTTTGTTTTGAACAAAACGATTTGTTACATATACTTCACATGTATTTCTATCAAATTTGGCATTATTACAAAGCCAATTAAATAAAATTCAGTCGAACTTGAAAATAAATGTGCAATCATTCAAATATATATGCAAGTCGTTAACTGGTCAAGTGGCTAGATGCACATATCGTCGGCCAATTGAACGACATGTCGTTTTAAAACTTCTAGAAATATTAACGGAAATAAGGGATAGGTAAAGAAAAATAAATGAAAACAGAACGACTGAATTAAATAAAAGGTTGTTCGATATAATGTATATTTCGTTTTTTTTTATAAAATCTATACGATGCTTTATTTTTATCTAGTTTCCTAATGAAAATAATTAAAAGAGAAGATAAATACCTTACAGCTTCCTTTACCGCCGATGCTGAAATGTTTAATGTTATAAAACAATTTTAGCGTCTTTGACCTACTTTATCTTTTTATTCGGATACTTGCGGTTATCTTCTCCAAGTTCAACGGGAACATTAGAATGATCTAGAATAGAACCCAGATTGAACCAAGAAGTTGGGTTGCTATAACCAAACAACCCCGATGTTGAACCAGTTATCATGGTTTCGAACCAAAGAACCAAAGTTCAGAACCAAAAAAACCAGATGGAACCAAGGTTTAGAACCAGAGTGCCCGGATAGAACCTAATTGCATTCAGAATTCTCTTGACTTTATATACTTTCAACGTGTTTTCCAAATCATTTATTTATTTAGTATATATACATCATGGATATATATAATATAATTTTTCCTAGGTGTCCAACGATTTTTTTCGATATCTCTTTTGTATTGTGGAGAACTACATTAGAAATGTAGAATTAGGAAACAACTGTGTAGGGGTAACTATCAATTTCATGTTAACATAATGTATCAATAAAGAATAATCTTTGCTTGCTTCTTCTAACATCATTTCAGATAAAACTGTCACTCTCTTTTAAAGCAAAATTATTTACAAAATATTGCAGATTAATTCAACAACCCCAATCAGTGTATAGATTACCTATTTGTCATTGATTTCGAAAAATGCATATAGGTTGAGCAATTCAACCTTTGTTATTTCGTATTTCAAAAGCATCCATTCCTCTCTATCTTGAATTTTGACACCTAAATAAATAAGTTTCTGCTCTAAAAAAAATCAAATATATCTTGGATCTCGTATATATAATTAAATAATTTTGGTAATGTATTTCTCTCTATTTTTTAGCGCACCTGAATAAATAAGTTTTGAACTACAGAGAATTTTGATCTTTTGAGAAATCTGAGGATAAGGTAGCTCTATGGCGATGGTAATTGTTCTGAAAAAAAATCAATGATATCTTGGACTCATCTAGTATAATTCTTTTTTTTTATTTCAACTTTGTTTTTAAACTTATATATAATTTCACTAAAATAATGGTAGATGTAAAATATATGCTATATTTGTTATTAGGTCTTATCTCATGATATTACATTATTACATAAAATGACACAGTGACGGCTGACCAGAAGTCGTCCTTAATGAAATAATTTGCATAATAACGTGTTACAATATTATTTGGGTCTGATATATTATACCTGATAGGATGACATAATAATCCACCGATATATATAAATAAAACACCTATCACATTATCTCCACCAATTAAGAAAAAACTAACCACAAAGTAAGTACAAAAAATATGAGTATTCCAAGTTCAATGTTAATAACCTGTAATAAATATGAACTATGATAGTACGTTCTTAAAAATCATTTCTAGTTAATATTTTTTATTGAGTTTTAATTATTTTTTATTTCTTGATTTTGTTAAAGAAATGAGAGAAGTAAAAATCGGGCAAACTATTTAGAAAATTGCATCTAATGAATAAAATATGTTATTTTTTTGTTTAGAAAATGAGATTCATCCTTGCTGTCGTCGCTACTGTTGTCCTAGCCGCTGTTGTATCAGCAGGAGGATATGGTAAAGGACATGGAGGTAAAGTAAATATGATTATTAAAATTTCACCTTAAAATGCAATTGTTACGCTTTTTGTACTTTCTATTCGATTTTATTTGTTTGTATGGTATTTCACAATCGGTTTGTTATAGTTTAGATGAATGACGGTTGCTTTATAAATACTTCAATGTTATCTGAGTTTTATCTTTAAAATCTTTTGACTATTGAAGATTCATGACTGAAAACGTTGTTGTACGTGCATTACCGACGTTATTTCAGCTACTATTTTTTTTAAATATTATGTAAATCTTAATTTAACACCCTTGTTTAGCGAAAACCTTTGCATTTTAATTATGTTTCCTCATCTACTTAGAATAAAGTGAATTTCAGTTAGTTTTCAAAACCATTTTTTTTTGTCTTTTTAGGATACAACGGATATGGCGGAAAAGGATACGGTGGACATGGTGGCGGATACGGAGGATATGGAAAGGGATACGGTGGTGGATATGGAGGACACTCTCTAGGTTATAGTGGTGGATATAGTGGAGGATATGGCGGAGGACATGGTGGTAATATGGGAGGATATGGTGGCAGTATCGGAGGATATGGTGGTGGATATGGTGGAAGTATGGGAGGATATGGTGGAAGTATTGGAGGATACGGAGGAAGCATTGGAGGTTATCATGGTGGATCAGGAAGTGGATCTTATGGAGGATTAGGTGGATCTTATGGTGGTATGAGTGGATCTTATGGTGGATTAGGTGGATCTTATGGTGGTATGAGTGGATCTTATGGTGGATTAGGTGGATCTTATGGTCAAGCTAGTGGTTCATATTACCCATCTGGTGGAATATCCAAGTCAATTTATTAAGTGACTTTAAATAAAAATTGTAGAAATCATATTATCAAACAAAGTGAGATGTTCACCCTTTATTTCATAGGGATAAAATCATTTTAAACAAAAAAGTCGCCACAAACAAATATGTGTAATTTATAAAACATAAACAATTGAACTAGAATTGAAGTTTACCTAATAGGAACAACATGAATTTGTAATAATCATTAACGTGTTTTTAATCTTTTGAAGAGCGAAGTAAAAATAAATTGAAACGGAATAAAATTTATATTTAAATACAGTGCGCTTTAAAAAAAACTATTCATGTTCTTTTTAGGGGTTTTAGATTTTGATTGTTGTTTCACTCACTGACAATTGATACCGAAAAAAAAGTGACTCAAAGTCCGTAAACTTAAAGTCAGAATTGTGTATTTATTGAATAATGTATTCATGTTTACTGTTGCATTACTTATGAAGAATATTCAAATAGAATAAAGAACGAAAGATTCGATGAAGAGCACATATATGTTGTTTTTGTTTGCCTTTTAGTTCGGGAATTTTATAAATGCGGGGCTCTTGAATGTCTTGTAGTGCAGCGATATAGTAGTGTGAAACAATTGTTGTTGTTCATTTAACGAAAATCATTCGGATGAATATTTGGTTAAACAAAGGAAAATTGAATATTCAGAGTGTCAAACAGGTGGGCGGTTGGTTGGGCAACAAGCTTTCTAAAAGTAGTAAAATCCCATGAGAGATAACTGAAGAGAAATATTGGACAACTCAATGCATATCTATACCGAGCTAAGACCTTTAACGAATCGTCTGACCAATCTTACATTCCGGTAGCTGCATTAGATCTCACGACACACTGATGATATTGTACTGTAAATGTTGTACTTGACATATACCTATTGTTCAACAAAGATTGTAAAATTGATATAACCATTGGTAAATTTAAATTGACCAGTAAGTAATGTAAGAATTTATGAATTGCTATATATTAATCACTCATGCATTTTTAAACTTTTATGTCATTTGGTATCTGAAGGGGGTTGTTTTATTGGCAATCATATCACATCTTCTTATTCGTACTGGTATGTTTAGAGTCTACCTTGTTGCTGTCCAATCACATAACCTGTTTAAATACCACTGCTGTACTGTAGTGTGACTGGGATAGCTTTTTCGGGGTTAATTAATATCAATTGTAAATGAGAGACGAAGTGTACAAAGGGGACATTCAAACTCATAAGTCGAAAATAAAATGACAATGTCACGGGTAAAAAATACCCCCAAAAAATCAGAAAAACAACAGCACAATAAACTCAAAACTTAATATTTTATATCATTTGGAAATATTGATAAACTCGTAAATTTCCAGAACAAATACATGTTTAAAAATAGCAGAATACACGTATACATTACTTCAATAAAAGTTGCTCATTACATATTGGCATGAGAATTGTCCAGATGGATTTTATTGTTGTAAAATATCAAAATAATAATTATGAATGAAGTATTTATTTATTTATTATTTGCACTTTAATTTGACATTCATTCTGAATTTCCAGTGCACTAATCGAAATATTATCCAAATTCTATGAATTCTATGAATTACTCGAAATATTTTATTTATATAGTCCATTATATAATTAGAATTTTTGAATATATCCACGGAATTCCAATTTGTATTTCACTGTGTAACATGCAAAATATATATCTATATCTAAACAGATGCAACTCTTTAATAGATCTAGAATTTTGTAAAAAGTGTATTCAAAAATATATTACTCATTTTTAGATTTTTTGGGGAATATTTTAAATGAGTTTTCCTTTTGTCACCAGATTTTACGATATCCCCAGTATACACTATTTATTCTATTTTCCCTTGATTTATTGTTTATAATAAGTATAGCACAATACCATGGGTGTCATTCGGTTTAACGAGAAAAATGATCGTGAAAGAATATCTAACGGCCAATTATTGAGAGACGATCGTGAAAGTTCTAGACATATGAAAGGTTAATAAATATTCTAATTGAATTAATTACACAGACAAATTAACGACAAAGTAAAACTGTCTATCAAAATGGTTTAACATTATGATCAGTATGTGAGAATATCCAGTTTTAAAAGTACATAGTTATTACAAAACAACAAAAGGCAGATTGCTTCTCGACATTTTAATGACATAAAAAGTGTAAACAAACATGATTTTTTCACAAATTCGACTAGAATAACTACTTTTATCCGAATAAGGGTATTCTTTTTGAATTAAACAAATGGTTCTCATAGTTTTTTTGTATAAACATAATCTGAAACTTGGTAAATAAAGAATTATTTACACAAAAAAAATGATTTTTCGGATCGTGAAAGATCACGTACCGCATTTTTTTAAGATCGTGAAAAGGATCGTGAAAAATCTGATGCTACGCAGATGTTCAAATTATTCTTCAATTATATCATAATTAATATTTGTTATAGGTATGAGAAAAGCTAGATAGGTCAACATCCTGAATAGGTTTAAGCATTTCAAAGTATTAATATTTTCAGAAAATGGAATGTAAAATAGTTGGATGATTGTAGGATGAAGCTTTTTATTGTCATGTGAAGTACTTACTTATCACGAGTTATAGGATGCCCACATTTTGTATATTGGATCCTATAAATTACATGTCCGTCAGACAGGATTCACTTGACCCCGAATTTGCCTCATGTCATGGATGAAGATTCATTTTGTGGTCAAGTCCGTATCGCGGATTCGTTAAGCTTTAGGATAACTGTCTGTTGTTATGATTGTAAGGTGTACATTTCCGACTTCTGCAAGGTTTCACATAACATCTAACTCATTATCATGCATTATATATTATATTATATTAAAAATCAGATGTTAGCAGTCATCTCTATAACATTTTAAGTGAATTTTTATCTCAGACTGGTATCTGCATACTACGTACAACTATTGCAAATATGGCTTTGTTTGAACACGTCTAGTACACATATTAGCTAAATTGTGTCAGATATATGGTTACAGATGATTCTGTTGTGACAAGATTTTTTGAATTCTAAATTGACCATTTGAGACAGAAAATGTGTACTTTAATTGACAAATAGGCATACAGTAAGATGTGGACTGGAGACACAGCTTGGATTGGATACTTTATATAATCTTGACTGTTGTAATGATTGACTGCTAAACATTACATATATAGTATTCTGATATCCTTTCAATATGTTATCAAAACAGTTTTAAACAGGTTCTAGGCATTTTTTTTATCAGAAAATATGCAAATAGGGTTAGCTGGCAATAATTAAAGTCTTGTTTTCAAATTCTTTAAAAAATTGAAACAGGGGAGGGGGTATAAAATGTACAGTAAAGAAAAGCTTAGGAGTAAACGCAGTGATTTCTTTAAGTCTATAATTCTGATAAATGAGCATTAATGTGAGAAAAATTGATTTTAGAGAGTTTTCTATTTAAATAAATGTCTGTATAGGTTGCACTTTGTAAATACAGCTGTTTCTCAAAACACGCCTCAATTGAGGAGATCTTGAATATTCATAGAAAATAAATTTTGTTTACAATACTGGTTCCCAGTTATGCCTTCTGTGTTCCATCTCACAGAGACATAACTTGGGAATGTTACCGTGTGCATATTGTTTACATTGAAATCTGTGGTAACCTTTCATTCGATGTAGGGTTAGTTAAGAAAATAAGTATTAGTTTAAACTATGAGAAGTTCAGAGCATATAAACGTTGAAAATATGCCGCACAGCCCTATATTTTGACCTTTGAAAAAAATTGTGGTGCATATGAACTTTCAATTCTAGGATAAGATTTTTTTCAAAACTTCATAGTAAAAGTGGTACAGTTTGAGCCGTAAAAGGAGTTCCTATGGAAAATTGCATTGTCAATATTTACAGAAATGCAACCTATAGTACACTGTGGATTTTAATGATAACTAATTTTGTAAACAAATGCACGTGTCTGATTGATATCAGATACATATAAGAACGTGTGGACAGAACTAGGATTTGAAGTTTATCAACATCATCATTTGACAGCTTTATGACCACCGACCAGTTATCAAAATAGCAGTCATTGAAAAAGAGGCGGATTAGGGGGGATATAGAAAAAGATAAAAGACTGATAAAAAAAAACCATTTATACATAACAGCTGCGAAGAGAAAAAACAAGAAACAATATGTTATATGGAAAATCAAAATATAAATGTACAAGATTTAAACAGATAAAATTGTACAACAGGTAATTTTGCTGATGTTTTCCTGATTATTCTAATATCATTTTATTTAGTATATTTTATAAATGTTTGAAGTTGATTTGTTTTTTAATATAAAACACAAATTAAATATTTTTTTTCAAAATACTAAACTATCATATTTCTAGTTTATATAAAACACCGATTTTTCTTTGTATGCAGTTACAGTTAAATAAAATGTGCAATATGAATCAAAACTTCCCTTTGTAATGTTAAAACAAAACAATTAGTTGTATATACTAAAGGAATATAAACCAAATAAAAAAATAAAATGCAATGTGGAATTTAATGTCTCAGATCATTCACACACATATGAAGCAACTGATTTTTTAGCAAGGTCAAATGCGGTATAACTTCTACCGCAAGATGTTTCCTTTATATTTTTAGAATTGCTGAAATGGAATGTTTTTTGAGATGGAATGTTTTTTACTGGTAAAAACCAAATTGATTAATGAGTAAATTCTGAAGTATCCATTGTACATGTGTGAACAATATTGAAGTAAATGAGGTTAAAGCAGGAAAATCCTTATTTATTCAAATGTGACACACGTAGTTTTAAATGAAATAAGCTGCTAGATTGATACCCCAATATGTCTGATTTTGGTAGGTATGTGTTGATCTTTGAATACTCAGATTTCCAATAAATTCAATAGAGCAAATTTTATACAAAATTAGATGTGGAGATTTCTTTAGAAATAAGCTTGCATACCAAATTGAAGGTTTAGAGTAAATCATATGGAACGGTAAACATATGAGACACCCTTTGGAGGTCAAACGGTGTTACACTACAATCTTTTAAATATGTTTGGATGCTACGAATAACACAGCAGTTAGTTTCATTCAAATGTGTACATCACAATATAGCAACACATAACATAATGATTGATTATGTAATAATTATGCATTAATGAAACTATAAGTTATAACCATATGGATAATACATATTTTTTCTTTCATTCGTTCCTCATCTATGAGTTTTAAAGTTCATGAATGGTCTTGAAAACAATCTTTGTATTGTGCTACTTTAAACAGATACATACTTTATATTAGATCCAGAATTTTGTAATATCAATCAACATTATTATCCTTATTTTCGGATTTTTTTGACAATTTTACAGAGATTTAGGATTACGAAAAAGCAAAAACTTTTCTTTCCTACCAATATTATAAGATACAGAAAAAGTTCCAACAATTTGGTAGCAGAATACCAATTTGCATATGGGATATACATTTCCTATCTCATTCGGAATTTTGAGCTTGCAACTGCTACTCAGTCTTTGTAAAACGTCACTTGTATCCGAAAGTTAATGAACCAGGATGATGTCAAAGAACGTCTCGTCCTTTTTCCAAAAAACAAGTTCATTGGATGTTATCAAAACCTTGTTGATAAATATTCAGAATCCAATAATAAATGCTGGTCTTGAAGTATTGATTCTAGGTACTGGCTTTGTGTGTCATCTTAATTATTTGTTCCAGTGTTTTTTTTATTTGTCTTTACTCTTTAGATCATTTTTTATTAATATCCTTTTGGCGTAACTCGGTATTTTGTACATCCCGCCATTGTGTTTTTCTGTTATGGTAATTTTTTTGGTATTCTTGACTTTCATTTTTGTTTATGTGCTTTGTCTTAATGACATTTTGTTTTTATTTGTTGACAAATTAGTTTGGTTTTTATAGCGATTATAATACAAAGTTTACTGCTATACCCCTTTTTGACATTTTTATCTATTATGTACGTTTAATTTGTTTACAGATTGTTGTCAAATTTAATGGAATATTCGCCGGACTCTTGTTTTGTTAATTTTCTCAATTTTATTTGTTAACAGTGTTTAAAAAAAAATTATCAGTGACGAACAATAAGGAACGCCAAATAAAGTACAAAGTTGAAGAGCTTTCAGTTTCGAAAAAAGAGATTTTTCCATATTCAGCTAAGGTAATCTATTCCTAGGGTAAAAAATCCTTAGTAGTTAGAAAAGTTCGATGTTTTGTAAACAGTTAATTTATAGTTATGACCATATAAATGATAATTTATGCAAAGACTGACTACTAGGGTGGTGATATCTTCCTTTGTAAATCTTTCCTTAGCAGTGGCATCATTATTAAAACAGGTTTACCCTGTATAACTTGGACTTGACACTCATACCACATCTTCTTATATCAGCTTACATTAAAAGTGTAAAATTAGGAACTGTAAGATACTTTTAACATTTATTGCCTTTACCATGTTTAGGTTACTTTACTGACACCTACGGATGTACTAAGGTCAGGTTTAAGAATTTGTTTCAGATATTTTTTTCTACGATACAGGGTTAATATTGTGCCCCAGAACACCCATATTTGCTTTCATATAATACTTTAATGGCTCATAAAAGGCCAAAGTTTAAGCAGATTCTAGATTTCTTTTCTTTCGATTTGAGACCCACATAAAACTACTGCAAATATAAGGTACAAGACCGAGTCTAACTTTTCCTACCATTTAAAAAAAAATATCACAAAAAGGAGTTCCATAATCTATCAATATTTTAAACTTATTTTTTTCCTTAACTTATGATCTTTCGACTTATTGCATCAATTTTAAATTCTAGATGTTTTTAATTTCACCTACTTAAGGAATAATCATTGATAACGTTTCTAATCAGGAAAATGACCATTGTTATATTATAGTTCGTTTCTATGTGTGTTGCATTTTAGTGTTGTGTTTCTGTTATGTCGTTGTTCTCCTCTTATATTTGATGTGCTTCCCTCAGTTTTAGTTTGTAACCCGGATTTTTTTTATCTTCTCAATCGATTTATGAATCTCGAACAGCGGTATACTACTGTTGCCTTTATTTCTAACTGTTCATTGAATTTTTTACACTCCTTTTTACATCCAAGAGATAAACCAAGACTTTTTATGCAAAAAAAAAATCTAAACATTTATACTTTCTATCATGTTAAGATACTACACCCCGTAAGAAATAATCTTGGATGACTTTCTAACTGCGCTTGAACAGTACTTTTTCGGACAATACGTTTTGCATCTTAAATATATACTAACACTGTTTATATGCCAATAAACCCAAATAATTACTTAACAGTTGGATTCAGAATGCCCTGAATTTGCAAGCTAATTACATCAAGTTTTATGCTTATCATAAAAGCAAAAATCTCAACCGCAACATCATTAAGCTAAAATATGTTAGTGTAAGGAACTTTTGCCATTTCCATCGAATTATTCTGATTGATTGTGAAATCCGGCCATCTTTAATTAGCTAACTTTAAATATTACAATACAAAATTTAAATTCATTTGAATATTAAATTCTAAAATCCTAAATTCATGTGAAGTAAAAAATATAGAGATATAGAAATAAAAGATTCACACTGAAAAAAATAAGCTCTGAAAAATAAACTTTTGTTATTTTTAATTTCTCTACAAAATCAATAGTAACTTTAAAGTATCTATTATTAATTTATATACCCTTATTTTTAACAAATTACTATCCTGGAACAGAATTTTATAATTTGTAATACCAATGATGTCGGCACTAGTTGTGTATCAACATTGAGAATTAAGGTCTATAGTTATCTAGACGGAGGGTATTTTATGTTCAGTTAGTAGGTGTCACATCATGTAAAACGAATCTAATATGGCAATTAGATAAATCTGTATTTTCGAATACTTAGAATTATTACATTAAATGACGTAGTGTCTGGTTAAAAAAGAACGTCCTTATTGATATAATTTACATAACAAAGTGTTACAATATTTTTAGGTCTGATGTATACATCTTCGGATGACATAATCCAACTAGCTATATATATTAAACAGCAATCGCATTATTATCATTAATTCAAAGCTAACCAAAAAGTAAGTACAGAAAATATTACTCGTCCAAGTTATATGTTTAATAACTAATTATAATTCTGATGAACGAAGTAAAACATTTATGTTTGTAAAATTATTTCTACTTGTTTCTATTGCTTTTTTTGGGTGGTTACACTTTTTGCGTTTAAGAAATCAGAAAGTTGTAAAAAATAGGCTCAAAATATTAATACCAAAACAGGAATTTAACTGAAATGAATTTTTCATACGGGCTACAAAAAATGTATTTATCATAAATACAAAATGATAAGTACTAATATGATGATTGTCGCTGTTATGGTTGGTATTATATTTCGGATTATTCTTCCTTTTTTTTCATTTACAAGGTTGTTAAGTTCATGTTATAAGACTTTTGTATGCAAGTTTGGTTATAATTAATGCTAATTTGTTCTCCAGATGTTCAAATACGTTATTGCGATCATATAAGAGATAATATAAGTTTGCATTATTTGCAGCGATTTACATTAGCGTTATTTTTGTTCCCGTAAAATTCGCGAAAATAAGTGAGTTTGTCTATTGTACTAATAACATTTATTTTTGTTCAGAAAATGAGATTCATCCTTGCTGTTGTCGCTACTGTTGTCCTAGCCGCTGTTGTATCAGCAGGAGGATATGGTAAAGGACATGGAGGTAAGGTTTTGATTATCAAAATTTCATCTTTAAATCCAATTGTTTTTTTGTCCATCGATTTATGAGTTTGAACAGCGGTAAACTACTGTTGCCTTTAGTTAGCTTCTCATTATTTCTATTTTATCTTATTTTTTGTAACTTAAGATATACACGTTATTAGAATAGATCGGTATTAGATAAACGTACATTTTAATGATAGTTTAATACGTAACACTCATATATTTTTGTTTAAAAGCATTCTTTTTTTAAAATATTTGCAAATCTCTTTCAAATGGTATCGGTATACTCATTGATTGATGATTTATGAAACTTTGTACTTAATATTTTCTAAGTTTTATCGTTAAAAACTTCGTTAAAAGCTCTCGACTATAGTAGATGACAGATTATTTGGCACTAAAAACATGTTTATATGTTCATAACGAACATTGTGTTATGTACAATTCTCGGTATTATTTATATCTTTATTTATCAACTTACCTTGTTGAACGTTGCGTTATATCACAAAAACTGATAGTTTGCATTTGGAACATTTTTTTCATCTTAATGGTTAGAGAAAGTGAACTTAACGGTTAGTTATGATATTGGTTTGACACGTTTGTCTCTTCTTAGGATACAACGGATATGGTGGAAAAGGCTACGGTGGACATGGTGGTGGATACGGTGGTTATGGAAAGGGATATGGTGGTGGATACGGAGGACACTCTATAGGTTATGGTGGTGGATATAGTGGAAGTATGGGAGGATATGGTGGTGGATATGGAGGAAGTATGGGAGGATATGGTGGAAGTATCGGAGGATATGGTGGAAGTATGGGAGGATATGGTGGAGGATACGGTGGAAGTATGGGAGGATATGGTGGCAGTATCGGAGGATACGGTGGAAGTATGGGAGGATATAGTGGTGGATATGGAGGCAGTATGGGAGGATATTCTGGAGGATATGGTGGAAGTATGGGAGGATATTCTGGAGGATTAGGTGGATCTTATGGTGGATTAAGTGGATCTTATGGTCAATCAAGTGGCTCATACTACCCATCTAAGTCTATTTATTAAATGTGAAATGACTACCTATAAGAAGTGTAGAACAAACAGAGCGGTGAGATGTTCACCCCTATTCCATAAGGATCAATGTATTTATTAACAAAAAAGTCGGTACAAGCAAATATATGTAGTGTTATTTACTATATTTAAAATCGATTTCGACTTCGATTAAAAGAAACCTAATGAACTTGGAATACCGATTAACGTATTATTCAATATTTGTATTTGTAAAAATAATTGTATTCAATATTTGTATTTGTAAAGATAATTGTAAAGAAAGAAATTTTATCTTGAAAACTGTATTCTTAATGAAAAATAGTTTATATTCATCTTATTTAAAAAAAAATAATAGTTGTTTGGCTCACTTACAAATGAAAACTGAAGAAACCGACTATAAGTCCTTTTATGTTTAGTCAGTGATATGTATCGGTTGCATAACTGTTTTGTGTTCATTATTGCATTACTGATGAATAATATTTAAATATAAAAGAGAAAAAGCAATAAAAGATTTGATGAAGATATATATGTTGCATATGTCTGCCTTTTGGTTCACGAATTACATAAACGCTGGTCCCTTAAATGTTTATAGGGTACAGATAGAGTAGAGTTAAAAATTTGAAGTTAGTCATTAAACGAAAATACGTTCGAATAACATCAGAGTTGCTCTTTAGTGTTAATGTATTTTGAATACTGAACTTTAAAGGTCGTTTGTAAGGAATAATACAGTTGTTATACATTCATTTGATGTGTTTGGATTTTGCCATTTGATTAGGGACTTTCCCTTTTGAATTTTCCTCGGATTTTTTATGATTTTATTTTGTACTGAAACCCGATAGTAACTTTGCAGTGCGGACTGACATCGATCAAGTAGTTTTCCATTAAAATAAAATTGTTGTTTACACTGATTCCATTGCTGACATAGAAAATAGTAAAACATTTAGATTTTATTTAATGAGTATGTCCCTGCTACGTATATGTGTGGGCTTTCTTACTTTGTCGATATTTCTTCACATGCTTTTACCCCTGTACATTTGCTTAACATAAAACAATGAAATATTTACCACTTGTAAGCCACCTGAAAGTCAATAGATATGTTGAAGCCTTTAAAAAATTATTATCTTATACTTTGCATGGTACACAAATATTACAAATAATAAAAAGTTTGGACCGATAAAGATCGAAAACGATGAAGAGATATATGACTAAAAAGGTCGCACTTGAGAGGAAGAAAAGTCACACAATTACGAGCAACAAGTCATGACAGGTATACGTCACCGAGACAACAACCCGACAGAAAAGAAATCATAAAGAGTTTTTTATTCAGACCTTTATCTGTATTTGGAAGGAAAATCAACATCTACAACTGATAATTTCTAAAAAAAAAAATGAAATGTTCATGGCCGGTGTCAAGGTACTCGTTACCTGGTTGTTAATAACACCAAATATTGTAACGTTTACCCCTGCAAAGGTTACATGGAAAATCTAAATAAGTGTCTATTTTTAAGGATGTACTTATGTGAAAAGACTGACTCTGACTTTTACCTTACATTTGCATTGGTATTATTTGGGCCTCAAATCGAAAGAAAAAAAGAATTAAGAATCTGCTTAAATTTTTGAAAATTACCTTTTATTAAAAGAAAAATGGATGATTTTGTGCAAAATATATAACCTGTATCGTTGGAAAAAAAACCAAGTCCGAAAATCTGATAGAAATTTCCAAAACCTCACCTTATACACAGGAAAAACTGGAAATCGAATAGCATTCACTTTACATGTTACATACGGTATCCTTAAGAAATGGTTAGATTGAACTTGGTTATACGTTATAAACCAACAAATTTCCAATTACGCCGTGTTTCAAAATTAAGGAACAAGTGATATAAAAAGTTATGCAGCATAACTAAAGTAAAACATAAACCGTATCAGTTTTTTATACCGCATTAAACTAATTAAATGCTTGTTCTGTGATTGAAACGATATTCAAATCCAGAATGTATTGTAGTGTTGTTAACAAGGGAAACATATTTGCAGGTTGTCACTTTGATTTTTGGCGTGAGAACATATGCCAAAAGGTTATGATACTCATACTATCCTTGATAAATCTTTATATCGATCAGGTATCCTGTATTATTTATCGTTGTTATATCTTTGAAAACAGTTAAGTTTTATAATTGAAAATGTTGAGTATTCCTACCTTTTTTTCTTGAAAAACGTATGTCAACCTTTATAATTCACCTGTAAGTGTCACTGGATTAGGACCCATATCTAATACCCAAAATCAAAATCTCTTCTACTCATATTTAATATGCAAAAACACATTAACTTCCTTACATTATCTTTTTTATAAAGTTTAAACTGCACTTCAAGATAAGGATCTGTATATAGGGACACAATTGCTGTTTTAAAATACAAAATAAGCCATTTTCATAGTTGCGTATTTCTTTGGAATTAGTCTAATTTTCTTTGTGATGTCAATCAGTATGATTCAGCATTGTGGTGATGAAAGCATATACCATATGTTTTGCTTTAGTTTTAACAAAGAACAATAATATATCACTCGCTGTAAAATACAGTCGGAAACCCGGTTGAAATAGAACAAAAGAATAGAAGCTCTTTGTTAGAGAAGGCGATAAATGTTTACTGTAATGTTTACTATAGTGACAAAATTTTTAAAAGTTAATAGAAAAAAACAAAATTACAATTTTCTTCTCAAATACGAAGAGTTTTATTTTAAAAACACCATTTTCATAAGTTTTCAATTTATTTAGTACATAGTTAGCAGAACAATTAGATATCAAGTCGACGACATGGGTATCTTTCAAGTTGGATGGAGAAAATACATAACCTTTTTTTTTTTTTACCACGGACGGAAACATATCAATCTATTAGTTTAGTAATTTTCGTGTATGCCCTTTCATTATGTGACTCAAGAAAAAAATTCCAATTTTTTTTTATAGCAAACAAGTCTAAAAAATACCAGTTTACAATTTAAAAGCTTCTGACGTGACCACGTATTTATTCTCCTAAAGGAGAGGTGAAAGATATTCAAAGATATTCAAACGCATAAGTCTGAAATAAACAGACAACGACTTGGCAAAAAGGAAAAAAAGACCAAAAGACAAACAGTTCACAAAACACAACACGAAGAACCAAAATCTGAGCAACACTTTACCAAACCGGGGTTGGCTTTGAATGTTAATGTATGAACATACCTGATGAAGGTATATCTAGAAAGGCATTTCGGACACACGAAATGTTTTAACAACTATTTTCAATGAACATATTGGCAAATATCATTTTTCTGGGTTTATTTATGATATTTCAAAATCTGTAAATATTGCAAATAATTATATATAAAATATCAATATAATGTATTTATTTTAAATACGTTATTTTTCCCGAAGAGTCTAGAGATAATATATTTAACTCGGGGAAAAAAATGGTCAGACTCAGACGTAACTACATATTTGCATAGTAAATTTCCCAAAGAGAAGGACACATAGCCTTGGAAAACTGACAAATTCAGTCAATGAAATACAATGCATTTAGGCCGCGACGAGTACTTTGAACATCGAGGAAAATTCAAAACGGAAAGTCCCTAATCAAATGGCAAAATCAAATGATAAAACACATCAAACGAATGAACAACAACTGTCACATTCCTGACCTGGTACACACGTGGAATATTGGAAAAACTGAATTTATATACTGTGAAGATTTTGACAGATGGCAGTGCCTAAATTTTTATTGATATTGTCTATATTGTTTTGTCCTTATATCTGCCAACTGTACTTTGTATTATAGCAGTTAATGTGCGTATTTAATTTCGTTATAACCTATATATTGTATAATTGTTTTTATATACTATGTTCCAAAATGGCAGAAAACGTGTGTTACTTTTCTTACCGGCAACTTTTGATCAATTGTACGTTACTTTCACTTTCGCTTTTACCGAAAGTAACGGGAATTGTTATAAATAATATAATGTCAAAAAAAATGATCGTTTGATTTTTAGACTATACTGAACATGTTGTAGTTATGTTTTTGTATGTATTTCAAAATAAGGATACATGTTATAGTGTTTTATGTTAAGTTTATGTAGAAGGGAGTTTTATTTAGATTAAAGTAATAACTCCTTATGAACTATTTTTGCACCGACGTTGCGCACCTTTTTACAGTAATAGGGCTGTGATGACGTCATATTCTTCGACGTCAAGTGCAAAGATATTCCTTATTTGGTCTTTGATTTAACCCATATTTGGAATTTCAAAACAACAGCACTAGCGTAAGACTCATAGTATTTTACGTCAGTTCCAGCTTGTCCCTACCGCCGGCTAGCAGCTTAATTTACGTGTCTCATTAATTTCAAGGTACAGTTTTTCTGAAGCAGCAGTTTATGTTCCAGAATATTGCAATATATATGCAATAAAACTATGTATGCAGTTCATATAATTGTTCCAGTTTCCAGTTTTGAACGGAGGCAGCCATTTAATAGTTTTCTTGTTTTCTAAATACTATAAGTTTGGAGAATTAAGTTTAATAATGAATTTTAACTTTAAATAGAGATTTCCAATAAAATGACATTACTCGACATAACCGACCTATCTGACCGTAGCTCGGCCTATTGCAGTGAAGGTCGACGGAGGGGACCATAAACTGTATGAAGTTTTGACTCGTTGAATACACATACTTTGTTGGAATAAATATTATCTAAAAACTAGCACAGTTTATTATTTTTATTTGTTTTACATATTTTGTTATTAAATTTGCAGTGATTTCATCGAAAGCAACCTTAAAGGGAATAATTTGTTCAGTAACAGGTAATCAAACACACCGATCATTACTTTGTCATTTCAATTGACCCATTTATTTATCTCTTAAACTGTGAATTCTTATAGCTCATAAATCAAAATTAAGTTTGAATAAATAAAAATAATGAAATATGAAGCGTGATCATATTCACATTTTTTAAGTTATAAGATTAAGAAAAGAGTTTCAAACACGCCGGAATGTAAAAGGTGTACACGACTTGCCTCTTCTTCTTTTTAGCATAATTCTATAATCATTTCAAGCTACTTTGGTAAAAGAAAAATCAGATCACTGATGCATCTGTGTCACCTTTCCGTATAATTTTAACAAATGAATTTATGAGGACGCATCTATAGAACAATTATGATTACACTTTACTGAATCAGATAATTCTAATAATATATATTGTCTTTAATTATTATGATGCATGGATTCTAGGAAGAGTCCGTACAAACGTAGGTGTAATATAACGTCAATGTTCTTAAATTATTTTTTTCTAAAATAGTTGGCGTTTAATATAAACTGTCTCTTTGATCGCAACTTCTCGACAGTAACCTCTAAAAGATATCAAGGGAATAGAAATGGTCACCATTGGTCTTGTTCCGTTTAGCAGTTTAACCAATGCCAAAGTTGGAAGTCCGTTAGATGTGCGGGTTGAACATGTACGCAGTCCCGTCCGGTCAGAATACGGAAGTTGAATCCGATGCCTCTTTTATATATAATGTCACGCTCTCTACACGTTAATGATGCATAAAATAATTGCCACTGGACGTTAAGCAACCAACTGTCGACTAACTTGAATTTTATTTCTGGTGATGCAAATGATTTGAATCCTGGCAGATAAAGCCCCACCTTTGTTTAAACAATGGCAAAAACATACTGCCTATGCAAATTCAGATTTGTGGAATTCTATCATTAAAATATATTTTTAGTGCGCATTTAATCAAAATATTTTAATTACACTTCTGGTTAAAGGCCTAATTCTCAGTATTCGATGAGGTATTAGAACTAAGATAGGTTCCTTCCTGATCGACAAAATTATATTTATGACCTCCTCTAAAATGTGTGTTTTTTTTTTTTTTACAAATATGGGGATACTAAGTTTAAGATCTACTATGTCTCTTAACTTATAAATTTAATTTTTGTCAGCATGTATGGATGATACATGTACAGTAATAACATGAAGAACTATATTAAGTCTTGCTATATTAAATAGGGTAGAAGAGTACTCAATAAAAAGTAGGAATGCTGCGTGTCTTCAAAACTTTGCTCACCAAAAGTAAGTTCGTTAAAAAAAAAAAACCGCAGCCATGACTCCTTGTTCGGATCAGTGTTTGCGATTTACACTTTGTATGTTACTTAAATAAATATCCGTATCTAGCTTATCCATTTTATGATGCATCTTGGATTCGCATCCGACAACAAAATCTTATTATGTTATGTTGTTTAATGTTACTTACCTTACATGTGCACATTTCCGTTAATATAATGATTATTTACACATTAAATTGAATTCGGTAACCCCTTTTAGTTCTTTATCAATAAAATGGATAGAATTCTCTTAATTAGTTCACTTCAAGAGATATTAAAAATATTCCCTGAAAATATATTTTGTATTTGGACTCCGATAAAAATACATAACAATCCATAATCGAATACACTTTAATTCTTAAAAAAAACTAACATATAGCGCGATTTCTTTTTCAATGCATTGTATAATAAATGAAAAATACTTTTGTTTATAATGTAAATGGAAGCGATAGTTATATGAATTTTCAACCTTTATAAGGATAGATTCTGAAAAAAATCTGCTTTCGATATTTCCGAAATTGTCAGAAACATATCCTTTTAAAAATTTTCCCCGAAACAAATGTAATAAAAAGATCGGTACGCTATAAAGAAAGACAGAAAATGTATAATTAGGCGTCCATCTGCAAAGTATATTGAAAAATAATTTTAATAATCAAAACAAAGAAAGTTAACTTATAATAGGTACGGGATATGTTTGTTACGTGATTTTATGTCAGTAAAATAAAATTGGGAATCCGGAAAACCACGTGATCAATAAAAATGCAATATTTCTATCATGTTTCGTCATAATGAAAAAATATATCATATGAACGATTATGCAAGTGTGGGATTATTTAAGTCTTGGAATACTTTTTTTAAACTTAAGAGACGTATTCAATCAAATTTGATGGTTGGCAATAACCCGTCCCATTACGTTCGTACGTCGAGTTAAGTGCGTATGTCGTTTTATTGGTGCGTAAAGTCGTCAAAAGTGTCCGTTTGTTTCAATTAGTAGGGTTGTTGTTAATATATATTTTTATGATATAGAAAGAGGGTTACGAAAATTGTGACTTATTTATTTGTGTAGTATTTTACATGTATTTATATGGAGAGTTGCTGATAGAATCTGTGTTTCTTGAATGTTGATTTTTGGTGTAGCTGTTTTAGAGTATTATCTGTTCGTCTAATCTTAACGGAATATTGTTAATTTGGTGATTGTTGCTTTTAGAGATTTAAATTACATGTATATCTGTTAATTCGTGTTCCAGTTGTTATTGATATTATGTCTGCTGAATAAAAGTTGTTATACACTTGAAAAAAAGTTCATCGGAAGGTACCAAGACCTTGTTGATAAATATTCCGTATCAACTTCTCAAATAATACACGATGGTCTTGATGTATAGATTCTGCGTACTGATGTTGTTTATCATCTTAACAACGTGTTTTATAGTTCTTTCATTTGTCTTTGTTCTATTATTATTATTACTTTTACTGTTGAATGGTTTCATGTGATATCCGTTTCACGTGGCTCGGTACTTATACATCTCGTAAATGTGTTTGTATTGGCTTTCATTTTTTTGTGGTTTGTTTTGTATTTGCGACTTTTTGTATTTCTTTTCTTCTTATAACGTGACTCTGTACTTTGAAAGATCCCGTCAATATGATATTGTTCTATTATATGTCATTATGATATATTTCTATTATGAATTACAATATACGTTGAACCACAAACGTCAAAATCATTCAATCGCGTAGTGGAATTAAATATTTTTGGATTCTTATAAATTCTATATATAACTTTTGGACTAGTTTAAATCTCGGTCTATTTCTTAAATTTATTCTTACATACTTTTGATTTTTTAACCCTGTATGCTAACATTCCAATGCAAATTTTAAAATTGTTTGTACGCACATTGAACGACAAATTTATGTGACGTATAAACTTTTCTGACGTCAGACACTCAAATCAATAAATGTGTTCGTAGATAGTAGATGTTTTTGTGTTCTGTTAAATTGTTCCTTTTAAAATTGTTAAACGATGATGACTGATGTAACCATATTTTGACTATTTTATTTATTGTGTCTGTTTATTTAACGCATCAATGTAAAAATATCGGAAATTGATGAGACTGTCATTAAAGTGAGAGGGTTAGCGCTATAGAACCAGGTTTAATCCACCTTTTTCTACATTTGAAAATGCCTGTACCAAGTTAGGAATATGACAGTTCTTGTCCATTCGTTTTTGATGCGTTTTGTTATTTGATTTTGCCATGTGATTATGGACTTTCCCAATTGATCTTCCTCTAAGTTCAGTATTTTTGTGATTTTACTTTATACACTTGAAGCGATTTTTTGTTTACATTCAGAATCTCAACTTAAATTCTTATGTGAACACGAACACGTTACAATACTATCCTGGACTCTTATAATACATATTTTTGTTCAGCAAATGTGTTAATTGTAAAATATATAATATAATCTTCAATTTACATGCCGAGACTGAAAAATAAAGACAACACTAGTATACCGCTGTTCAAAAGTCTTTACTCGATTGAGAGAAAACAAATTCCAGTTATATACTAAAACCGAGGAAAACAAACATAAATACTGATGTGCAACAAAAACAAACCCCAAAATTCATAGAAATGAGCTATTTGATAACAACTGCAAATATTGTAAACTGGCTTCAAGATTTAACTTAGTTTTTCACCTTGTAAAAAGTAGTTGAACAGACAATCTTGAAATTTTGACAGAGAACAGTAACTTATTACTTTGGAGAATGGAATATATGAAGTAACTGAAAAAAATACAGGAATTAAAGTTTGAAATTAATATGAACCTGCTTAGAGTTATATCAAGAAAAACAAAAAGCTTGAATACAATATGTTAAAGATATATAATAGGTTAAGATCCAACGCTACAATGTTTTCACAAAATTTATCAAAGTTCACGTCTTTGTCGCATGAAACATGGCTAGCATCATCAATGATTTTATTATGAGAGGCAAATATCCGACATATATAGTTGAAAATATTAAAAATATCTACGATAGGAGAAAAATAACTTCGGAAAGAGGAAAACAACACGAAAATAGAGCTTCTTGCAATGACTGAAGAACCTTTTGCTTCCTTACCCGCAAAATAAAGGGAAGAGTTTGAGACAGAAAAAATATGAAATAAATTGAATATAAGAAAGCAAATCATTTTTTTTTTTTTTACCTCAGGCCTAGATAACCTTAGCTGTATTTGGCAAAACTTTTAGGAATTTTTACTCTCAATGCTCTTCAACTTCGTACTTTATTTGGCCTTTTTAACTTTTTTGGATTCGAGCGTCACTGATGAGTCTTTTGTAGACGAAACGCGCGTCTGGCGTATATACAAAATTTAGTCCTGGTATCTATGATGAGTTTATTTTCTTATAGATTTTGTGATCTTTTTCAGACAATATTTAAATAATGTCTTGAACAGTTTCGATGAGTCATTAAAGTTTATTTAGATTTTAAAAATGTACTGTTCCTGTCAAATTATAAATATATAAATATTTCACAAAATTCTATAGTAACATCTCTTTTCAAGATAAAGAAAAACCGAACTTTCTGAAAGGTGTTTCGAAGAGACAAAATAATACACGCCATCCTCGATTCAAATTACCTTTTAATCATAGAATTAGGAACAATATCATTTTATCAATTATGTGAAAAGCTGGGACATTTTATTTACCCAAACAGATAATTGACCCAAGCCAAGTTTTCTTCTTATTACGAATAGAACACAGTAAAAATTTTAGGACCCTTTTTCAAACTAACTGAATGGGTAATTGTGGTTTACATGTTTGTTTCGTTTTTGTCTTGTGGAATGAATATCTCAAATATTCATTTAATTATCAATAAAATAATGGCTATTTTTCGGGTAATTCAAACAATCATTTCTTCGCATAGAAATAAAAATGCGTTAATATGAGCATGAAACGAATACTTTCTCATGGACTATAAGTGTAGACAAAATAAAATGAAAAACTAAGCGAAATTGTTTATTTCGCTATGCATGAAAATATGTGTTGTATTTCAGTAAATAACACGTGTTCTCGGTTTATAAAAAACTCGTGTTACTTCACCATGCACTGCTACTCATTTGAGGATTAGTCCAACGCCCAGGTGAAAAAACTGTTTCATTCGTATTTAGACATAGTATCCTAATTTATGTGGAGCAGGATTTTGATGGGGTTCGTGTTGGTTTATCTTGAGTTTTCTATGTTGTGACTTGTGTACTATTATTCGTCTTTATGTTTTTTTTCTTTTTTAGCCATGGCATTGTTAGTTATTTTTTTAAACTATGAGTTTGAATGGCCCTCTGGTATCTTTCGCCCCTCTTTTATGCATATCTATATAAGGTACATGAACTTTTAATTTTTTTAGTTATACATTTGAACCAACGTCTACTTCGTTATGTCTCTGATGTAAAGTTGTCTTATTGGTAATCTTATCACATCTTCTTATTTCTATATATCGAGCATACCTTGATGTCCGATCACATAACCTGTTCAAATGTCACTGCTGTAGTGTGACTGAGACAGATGTTTTTAAACTGACCAAGTGGTACACAAGCTTAACTGTCATCTAATTTAAATAACATTACATGCAGACAGATTAAATTTGTATGGTATGGTCAGAGCAAACATATTGCTACAAGATGCAAACTTGTTACTTACCCGATATGTTTCTCGTTAAATATTTTTTGAAAAACAATTATTATAAAAAAAATTCCCACCGAATTTAATGTTTGAAACATTTATAGTGTTTTTGCATTGAAATACATAAATTCATCGAAGCAAGTGGCCTTGCAATTTGCCAAAGTAACACTGCATTAAGACGCAAATATCGACATTACTGTACTTTCATATTTTAAATCATTTATGAAATCATCCCTTCGTAAATTTTACGGACGCCATCACGAGTTGGTTGACCGTTATGTAATCACATAAGCAACACGACGGGTGCCACATGTGGAGCAGGATCTGCTTACCCTTCCGGAGCACCTGAGATCACCCCTAGTTTTTGGTGGGGTTCGTGTTGTTCATTCTTTAGTTTTCTATGTTGTGTCATGTGTACTATAGTTTTTCTGTTAGTCTTTTTCATTTTTAGCCATGGCGTTGTCAATTTTGTTTAGATTTATGAGTTTGACTGTCCCTTTGGTATCTTTCGTCCCTCTTTTAAAAGAATGAGCCATTATCAGACAAATGTATTACTGTTTTTTTCTAAAAGGGTATTTAATTCTTTGTCGTATACACATAAAATCATAAAAACGGCAGTTATTTTTACTTCACAGTTATTTTCCAATTCGTTGGTCAACCCATTTTTTTTTAAATTCGAAATTCGATTAACGCTATTATACCCATTGTACCGTACAGTATTGTTGACATGGTTGATAATGATACAAACTGAAAAATGTTGAAGAATATTTATGACGCCAAAATAATACAAATTGGTAAATATATATACTGCAAGTGAAAGAAAGTTACTGTATATACTTTAACTCCATCTTTTCTTGATTAGACAGGGTTCCACATCTTTTTTGAAATATTTGTATTGTTCTAATAATTTTAAATCAAATGTAGAGTTGACCAGATTAGTACAGAATGATTCTATACATATTTGAAAAATTCGGTTATAATATTGGGATCGCTTCTTTTCATTCTCACCATTTCCGTATTCGAGGTATTGCGTACACAAACCATTCTATTTGTCAGGTTCACACACGTGCATGTGATTCTACGATTTTACTCTAAAATTTCCTCTCTCGATAGCTTTCCCTTTTCTTTAACGTATCATGGTATCAATGTTTGCTGGAGATTCATTAACAAAGGAAATCATTTCTTGAAACATTATTTCTTAAATTTCCACATGTACGACTCATAAAAAAAATCTGTAAATGCATATCATCTTGAGAATGGCTATAATAAGGTCAAAAGAAGAACCCGTACATAAATTTCAGAAAAATAAAACAGATCGGATTTTTTTATATAACTTTCCGTTACATAGATCACTGCCTGTGTTATGCCTTAGCATTGTGTATATGCGTATTGTTGTAACTGTAATTCTAAAGCTTTGTGCAATTACTGTTATAGTAAAATGTTGTAAATGTGCTGGTGTCATGATATAAATGAACTGTTGTCATGCTATAAATGTTCTGGTGTCATTTAATAAATGTACGTACTATGTAATGCTATACGAATGTACGTATACATGTAATGGTATACTGCTATACGATTGTACCAAGAGTGATGTAATAAGAATATATTCATCCAGTATGATGCTAAAAAAATTTCTAGTGTAAATTCATTTGAATGTATCCATGGACCAGTATAATGTAGAGACCACTTCTAAGCAAGGATCGTAGCTCATAAACTCGGCAATACAATCAGAAAGTTCGGAAAGGCGACAAACTTACTTCGGAAGTTGGCAAGGAGGCTGTTCATAATGTAATGATAAACGAGTTTATTTTGCGTATTGTGTCTGTAACTAATGCAAATAAATTGGTTTTGTTTATGTAATATAAAAATTAGGAGAGAAGCTTACGAGACATTTATCGCCGAAAATTTTGACACCCCAGCTGCCTTGTCGAATGAAGTGGATACAAGCAATTATAATAGGCAACCTTGAGAAAAATCCCTAACGTTTCGTCGGTTATAAAAGGCCCCGACATAGAAACATAATTTTCTTCACTCTCTCTCTTCTTCCCTATACCTTAATCTTCAATATTGAGACTTTAGAAGAAAAAAATACTTCAAATGATACACAAAAGAACAACACAAGAATGTCCCTTTCGCTATCCTTTAGAAATTGGAATTTGATCAAGAAAAAACTGCATGTTCTATTTTTATCATACATGTGTAGTATTAGTTTCAACTATGGTTCTAAATTTAGATTTTAATTTCCCAAAAAATTCCGGACGGAATAGAAGACACCTGTTTATTTTCTGCTTCGTGAAAACTAAGATTTGGATGAGATAGATGATTTACTTATTCTGAGATAACTGTCACAGTTCTAAATTCTGATTTTTTGTGTATTGTTTTGTAGACGGAATCAGATTATTTTGTTCCGTTTTTTTTTCTCTGTAAGCTTTGTCCACTTATAATGCATGTTAAAATTGTTTCACTTGATGTCAATTACCCTTTACTAACGTTTATACTTTTCACACAAATATAAATTATCCTAAAATTTTCAATTGCATAAAAAACGGGACATGCCCACGCCTTTCTAGTTCAGCACACATATTTACGGTTATTTTTCGTTACCTTCAAGATACAAGATTTCATTCATTGACAAATAATATACTGTGGGGTCAATTCTGGTTTGATTTTAACGAGTATGATACTACTAGAGGCAGAATTGTCACTAGTTTATTTGTTTATTCTTAATTTCTGTTGAAATAAATACAAGCGATATCAGTATGTATATCCGGCCGCTCCTGCATGAGGCTAAAACAAAAACAGTTGCAGACTAACACACAATAGGCCCGTGATGCTACAATTTATGATTAGAGTCTGATAATGTCATTGAAATTTTAATATAGCACAGGAGTACTTGTTTGGGTTCATGATAGACCGCACAAAGTCACTGAAATGATGATTTCTCCCCGGATTTCTCTTTCATGTGCCCATTTCCCATTCTTGGAGTAAGGGAGATAACTTGCGTAACTAACGACGCACGTTTTGTATCCCGATTTTCGCTAGAGGCGTGCAATTACGTTTACTTCGCCTTAAACAAATGCAGCTTCTCTTTTGGATTATAGCTCTACATCTTTTATATAAGCTTTGGATTTTACATATTTTGGCCACGAGCATCACTGAAGAGACATTATTTGTCGAAATGCGCATCTGGTGCAGAAAAATTGGTACCGTTAATGTTATTATTCTCTAACTTAGGTTTATAATTTTGTAATAACATATATTCAAAACTGTAAAGATTTTTTCCAAAATATTTTTACAGATTTTTCTGTTGATCACCGAGTTTTACTTTCTCCCCAGTATACACTATATGTTTCATTTTCCATGTTAAAACATATGCATATACTACTTAGAAGATCCAGAACTTTGTAATATCGCAGTCAATATTATCATCCTCGTATCTGATTATTTTTGAATATTTTACTTATTTTTATCCCCTTATCCATATGTTAATCCACTGTATTTACTTTTTATTTGATTTTCCATGGTATATATTCCATTTAACCAGATGCAATATCCTTATATTAGATCTATAATTGTATAATGATTATTTACAATATCAAATGCATAGCCAAAGATATATGTTCTTGTTTTCTTCTGAATTTTCTTATTGTGACGTCATGAAAAAAGGCGACTATGTCTGATGACATCACATCAAAAGTACACAACTTTCCTCAAATCTTTGAAAAGGAAAGATAAAAATCATTAGAGAAACAGATTTCACCACTGTAACTCGTGTATTACGATATTTCTCCACTCTCAACAGTAAAATTTTAATTATTTAAAAAGCTCGGCAAGCCTCGCGCTTTAAATATTAAAATTTAACTGTCTCGAGTGGAGAAATATCGTTATACACTTGTTGCAGTTGTGGAATCTATATTTCTCCTCCATGCATTTGAATTTTGTATTAAAAATCCTCAATGAACACAGTATTTCTATGCAAAGAAACCACAAAAACTGTCAAAATAACAACTAAGGTATTACACTTCAAAATTATCATTAGAATATTACATGCACATGTAAAAGCCTCATAAACTTTTGATGGTTTATTTCCTCTCATGTACATTCCATTCTTGAACAAAAATCCCATTCGGAGATTTACTTTAGCCTTATTTGGCAAAACCTTTTGGAATTTTGGGTCCTTAATGCTCTTCAACTTTCTAATTGTTTTGGCTATCTAACGATCTGGGCGTTAATGATGAGTCTTATGTAGACGAAACGCGCGGCTGGCGTATTAATTATAAGCCTGGTATCTATGATAAGTAATTCCAATTAAGAAGTGCAATAAAATAAAATAAAACCAAATATATTATATGTACATTGATTTCTATAGTATTCCAAATTTAATAACTTGCATTGATATATTTTCAAAATGTATAACATTCAACTGCTTTGTAAAAAAAAAATAGAAACTAAAAAACTCCATCGTTCGTGAATTATGCTACAAACATTTTATTTCAATACATGTCAATATGCAATTATTACAATCTTTCACTAACGTAGATGTTTGCAGTGATATTAACACATTAGAGAAACCAGACTTGAAGGCGATTCGCCTATAAAAAGAAGCAAGTGACATTCGAATCAAACAAATTACAAAAACAAATTAAAAGAACGCAAAATGTCCTAAAGTTCCGCAATGTTTTGTAAAAAACAGTTAAGATAAACTACTCTTGGGTCGGGAAGTCCTTATGATTCGAAGAATCAAAACACTTAGTTCATAAATTACTAAACGGCTTAATTTCGATTTCTACATTGTATTGTCAGTTGTACAATCTGGTTTCACAACAGGTTTAGGTAAAGTCTTAACTTGTAGTAGACAACAAATCAAGTCTAAAATCATTTACAACAAAAAGGTCAGACCAAAGTTGAATATTATAAACTGATTTCTAAAGTATTAGTTTGAAGTTACAAGATGTATAGTTTTCATATTTTAATTGTTATTCATGTTTTATTCATATTTTAATTAAATCTCCATAACTATTTAAGGTTTTAAGGCCTACATCTATATAGACAGTATGTAGATGGTATTTTTTTGGTAATTTTTTAATTGAATTTTAAGCGCAAACTGCTAAAGTTCTTATAACAAATATCGCAACATGAAAAAATAATCTAATGATTTTTAATGATTTCGTGAATCTGTTATTTTATCACTGACTATAAGAGTATTACATTAAATGACGCAGTGTCTGGTTAAAAAAGACGTCCTTATTGATAGAATTCACATAACAACGTGTTACAATATTTTAGGTCTGATATATACATGTTTGGATGACATAATTCAACTAGCTATATATATTAATAGCGGTCACAGTATTTACACTGAATTAAAGCTAACTATTCACAAAGTAAGTAAAGAAAATATCAGTATTCCAAGTTCTATGTAAATTACCATTTATGAATATGACTTACAAATTTATTATTTAAGTTAAATTATTTCTACTTATTTCATTGGATTTTTTAAATTTCTTTTTTCAATTGATGCTTTTTTTTTGTGAATCAGAAAACAAAAACAAAAATGGGAACAAAATATAAAGAAGAAAGAAGAAAAATTGTGCATTTAACTGAACTGTATTTATCTTTTGCAGTTCACTTTTTTTAATTCAAAATTATACTATTCCTTTATGTGTATTTCGTTCAAACATTCTTAGTTCAAAAATGATTAGTGTTAGTTTAATGTTTGTCGTTGTTGTAGTTTGTATTGTATTTCAGATTTTCCTTTTTCAATATTTTTAATGAACTATATAAGAGATTCGCGATAATAAGTGTGTTTAACTAGTGTATGAATACTTTTATTTTTTTGTTTAGAAAATGAGATTCATCCTTGCTGTTGTCGCTACTGTTGTTCTAGTCGCTGTTGTATCAGCAGGAGGATATGGTAAAGGACATGGAGGTAAGGCTTTGGTTATTAAATTTTTATCTTAAATGCAATTGTTAGCTTGTCACAATTTTCTATTTTATCTTATTTATTCTGTATCTAATGATATACACGTTTTTAGTATAGATCAGTATCAGATACAAATACATGTTAATGATAGTTTGGGAGACCTAACACTCATATATTTTTGTTTAAAAGTGTTTTTTTAAATTTTTACAAATCTCTGTCAAATAGTATCGGTATACTCATTAATTTAAAAAAAAACTTTGTAGTTAATATTTTTCTAAGTTTTATCGTTAAAAGCTGATGACTATTAGAGTTATAGATTATTTGGCACTGAAAACATGTTTGCATGTGCATAAGGAACATTGTATTAAGTACAATTTTCTGTATTATTTATATCTTTATTTATCAAATAGTGCTTACCTTGTTGAACGTTGCGCTATAACACGAAAATTTAAGTGTCAAACAATTTGCATTTGGAATGATTTTTTTCATCTAACTGGTAGGAGAAAGTGAACTTAACGGCTAGTTATAATATTTGTTTGACATATTTTTCTCTTCTAAGAATACCACGGATTTGGCGGAAAAGGATACGGTGGACATGGTGGTGGATACGGAGGACACTCTCTAGGTTATGGTGGTGGATATGGTGGAAGTGTTGGAGGATACGGTGGAGGATACGGAGGAAGTATGGGAGGATACGGTGGTGGATATGGAGGAAGTATGGGAGGATACGGTGGTGGATATGGAGGAAGTATGGGAGGATATGGAGGAAGTATTGGAGGATATGGTGGAAGTATGGGAGGATATTCTGGTGGATATGGCGGAAGTATGGGAGGATATTCTGGAGGATTAAGTGGATCTTATGGAGGAATAAGTGGATCATATGGTGGTATGAGTGGATCTTATGGTGGATTAGGTGGATCTTATGGAGGTTTAGGTGGATCTTATGGAGGTTTAGGTGGATCTTATGGTCAATCAAGTGGTTCATACTACCCATCTAAGTCTATTTATTAAATGTGAAATGACTACCTATAAGAAGTGTAGAACAAACAGAGCAGTGAGATGTTCACCCCCTATTTCATAAGGATTAATGTATTTATAAATAAAAAAGTCGGTACAAACAAATATATGTAATGTTATATACTATCAATATTTCAAATAGATTTCGACTACGATTGAAAGAAACACAATGAACTTGGAATACCGATTAACGTATTAGTCAACATTTGAAGAGAGACTTACAAATAATTGTAAACGAAAGAAATTTTATATTGAAAACAGTATTCTTTATGGAAATAATTCATGTCCATCTTATTTTTTTAAAATTTTGATAGTTGTTTGGCTCACTTACAAATGAAAATTAAAGAAACCGACTATAAGTCCTTTTATGTTCAGTCAGTAGTATATATCCATTGCATAACTGTATTTTGTTCATTATTGCATTACTGAAGAAGAATATTAAATTATAAGAGAGAAAAAACAATAAAAGATTTGATGAAGATATATATATATTTATATACATGTTGTATGTGTCTGCCTTTTGATTTGTGAACCTGATAAACGCTTGTCCCTAAAATGTTTATAGGGTAGAGATAAAGCGAAAATACGTTCGCATAATATTGGAGTTGCCCTTTAATGTTAATGTATATTCAATATGGACTTGTAAAGGTCGTTTGTAAGGAATATTACAGTTGTTATCCATTCGTTTGATGAGTTTGAGCATTTGATTTTGCCTTTTAATTAGGGAATTTCCTTTATAAATTTTCCTCTGAGTTTTTGTGATTTTACTTTGTACTGAAAACCGATAGTAGCTTTGCAGTGCGGACTGATATCAATCCAGTAGTTTTCCATTAAAACAAAATTATTAAGTAGGTGTCAATTTGTAAGGATGTACTTAGGCGAAAAGGCTGACTCAGACTATTAACTTACATTTGCATTGGTATTATTTGGACCTCAAATCAAAAGAAGAAATAAAAATGAAGAATCTGCTTAAATTTTGGAAAATGACCTTTTATGAGCTATTGAAGTCTTTTAAGAAAAAATGGGTTTCATTGGTCAAATATTTTATGCTGTATCTTAGGAAAAAAAACATAGGTCCGAAAATCTGGCACAAATTCCCAAAACCGCATCCTATATACAGGAAAAACTGGGAACCGACTAGCATTCACTTTGCATGTTACATACGGTATCCTTAAGAAATAGTCAGATTGAACTTGTGTTACGTTCTAAACTTAAATATTTCTTATTACTTTGTATTTCCATATTAAGGAACCAGTAATATAAAAACACTGCATAACTAGAGTAAAACACAAAGGGAATCAACTAGTAAAACTGACCATAAAAAAACCGAGAATAAGCTACTTTTTACCATATGAAATTTCAATAAACAATGTGTCTGTAATCGTCTACCTTATCCAAATTAATCCCGCACTAAAACAAAGTAATGCTTGTTCTGTGATTGAAATGATATTCAAAACCAGTAATGTATTGTAGTGTTGTTAACAAGGAAAAAAACATTTGCAAGTTGTCTCTTTGAATTTTCTATTTGGCGTAAGAACTTATTACCAAAGGTAAAACAACCCCAAAAAACCCAACTTATTACCAAAGGTTATGATACTCATACTATCCTTCATAAATATTTATATCGATCGTGTATCCCGCATTAATATTTTCGTTGTTATGTCTTTGAAATATAATCAAGTTTTATAATTGAAAATGTTGGGCTGTCTTTTGTTGTGAACCTTTATAAGTCACCTTTTGGTGTCATTGGAATAGAACCTTATAAACTGATCACCTATTACTCATTTTCAATAATACAAAAAAATATTTCCTTACATTACCTTTTTTCCTTCTAAAGTTTTAACTGCACGTCAAGAAAAGGAATTGTATGTATTGAGACAATTGATGATTTAAAATACAAATATAAGCAATTTTTATAGTTGCGTATTCCTTTGGAATATTTCTAAAAAAAATTTCTTTCTTTTTGATGTCCAACTGTACAATGCAGAACTGTTGGGGTGTAAGCATTTACCATATGTTTGTCTTTGTTTCAATAAAGAACAAGAATAAATCACTCGTTTTAAAAAAATACTTTCCATGTTCACGTGTAACATTTAGGGTCCCTGGTACTTGATACAAAAGGTTCAGGGAATATGAAGGTAGATAAATTGTATGTTGTTAGTGTATTGTTGTCGGTTTTGCAATGCTCTTCATAGTTGTTAAAGATTTTGCTTTCCATTTATTTTTGAAGATACCGATGAGCCATATGTAGGCAAAACGTTTCTTGCATAGTTAACAATAAAAATGATACCTTTAATGATTTTTGTTTGTTAAATATAATCACAGCAATACTTCAAGATGGTTTCCGAAATTCAATATCTTACCGAAAATAAGCTTGTGGTAAATTAAATCATTATATACCGTCTGAGATTTTTTTTTTAATTACATTGGTAAAACTGATGTTTTGGGTATCATCATCTCAGTAGTCAATTGGTTAGGTACGGACAATATTTATATCAAGCAAGTCTATAAATACCTGTTTACAATTAAAATAGCTTTTTACGTGACCAAATATCTATACATCTAAAGGAGAGGTGAAAGGTACCAAAAGACAATCAAACTCATAAGTCTGAAATAAAAGACAACAACATTGCAAAGAGAAAAAAATACCAAAAACACAAACAGTACACAAAACACAACAACAAAAACCAAAAACTTACCCCACCAAAAAAAGTATCATTTTTTCTTGGCTGATATATGATATTTTAATATGTTTATATATTGCAAATGTCTTTGTCAAATACAACTTTAATGTATTTATTTTAAAATATGTTGTTTTTTTTCTCGAACAGTCTAGAGCTAATATATCTAACTCATCATAAAACAGGTCGTTATCAGACGTCAGTATATATTTGCATAGTCATTTCAAAAATAGAAGGCAAACATAGGCTTGAAAAACTGACCAATTGAGTCAATGAACTAAAATGCAATGTGGGATACTACAAGTTTACTTCCACTTAAATATACGTGGAATTAGTGGGAAAACTGTCAATTTATATGGTGTCTGGAACTCGCATAATACCTATTTGTGTTCAGAAAATGTGTTAATTTAAAAAATATATAACATAATCTTCAATTTACATGATCAGACTAAAAAATAAAGGCATCAGTAGTATACCGCTGTTTAGAAATAGAAGGAACAGCAGGAACACTGAATTGCAACAAAACAACATGCAAAAAACCGAACTATTTGATTACAGCTGCAAATACTATTGACTGTTATGCATTGTACCTGTGATCTAATTTCACGTGTAACAGCGAAATTGTGATCTAATTTCACGTGTAACAGCGAAATTTCAAATCAAGTTTCCACTGTCCCATAATCTTTAAATTTAAATGGAGAACATTTACCCCTTACATTGAAGAATGAAATATATGAAGCTACCGAGACAAATACAGGAATAAAAATCCGAAATTATTAACCTGCTTCGAGTAGAATTAAGAAATAAATGCTTAAATACAAGAAATAAAAAAATATAATAGGTTTATATCCAGCGCTGTAGTGTTCACTAAACATATCAAAGTTCAAATCCTAATGGTTTTATTAAGATTGGCAACTACCCGAATCCGTTGAAATATATAGCAAAAATCTGTAATTTCAGTAGAAGAAAATTAACTTAGTGCTGAAATCGTATTGCTTCATTACCTTCAGAACAGTTTGAGTTTGACAAAAATATCTAATAAACTTGAAAATAATATAATATCAATACTAAAAGACTTTGTTATCATTGTCAAACAAGAATGAAGGAATATCTTTAATCGTTTCGATTAGTTATCATATTTAATACAATGCTTTCTATATTGCCGTTTCTATCAAATCATAAATATATCAATATTACACAAAATGGTATAGTGATGTCTCGTTTTTGACTTTTTCTATGACTTAAAGTAATAAATATATGCTTACCTCGATTTAAAATACTTTTGAATCATAAAAGTAGGTACAATACCATTACATCAGTGATGTGAAAAGCTGTGACAGTTTAACGACCCAAACAGATAATTTTCCCTCTCTAAATATTTCCCTTATTACGAACCCACTCACAATTCTGGGATCCTTTATTTATTCTACTTATCTGAATGGGTAATTGTGTTTTTTGTTTCATTGTTGTCTTTTGAACAAATAACTGAAATTTTCGTTTAATCATCAATGCTATAAGTTGCTATATTTCGGTTATTCAATCATTCGTTTCCTCGCTTTGAAACAAATATTTGAGCATGAAACGAATACTTTATATCATGAACTATAGATGTAGACATTAAAGATGAAAAACTAAGCGAAATAATTCATCCCGTAATTTATGAAAAAATGTGTTTTGTTTCAGTATATAAAACGTCTTTTCGGTTGCCTCTAAACAAGTAGTAGTCCAATAATTAAGTGGATAGGTCAAAAACCGAGGTAAAAAAACGTTCGTCATACGTTAATAAACAATTACATTTGCTAGGACATTATCTTAATTTATGCATGAATATCTGAGGTAGTCTTACCGTTTTTCGAAAAACTAAGAATTTTCTTGTCCCAAACATAGATTACCTTAGCCTTATTTTGCACAACATTTTCGAATTTTATGTCCTTTATGCTCTCCAATTTTAACTATTGTGATCTGAACGTCACAGATGAGTCTTACATAGACAAAACGCGCGTATGACGTATTGAATTATAAGCCTGGTACCATCATATTACGTCTTCTGACGTCTTTATATTGAGTCAACCTTGATGAAGTCCGTTCACTTAACCTGTATAAATGTCGCTGTTGCAGTGTGAATCAGATTGCTGATTCAAACGTATCCAGTGGTTAAAAGTCTTTACATGGAAAACTCCCATTAAACTTTACGACAAAATGAACGATTTTTCGTTCCATATCGTAAAAATGGCAAAAATACAGCAGTCAACATTGTGTTATAATCTTCATCACAAAAAAATACATACAAAAATATAAAGCACGAAATGGCATATAAGCAAAAATTAAAGACAAGAATACACAAATTTACCATAGTACAATAACACGGGATATATAAGTACAGAGCCACGTCATATTTGTAACAAAGAAATATATAAAAGGCATATAGACAAAGCACAAAGCAAAAACAAAAGTTTTCTAAGTAAACCCAAAAGGCATATAGACAAAGCATATTAGCAAAAATGAAAGACAAGAATACGAGAATATCATCTTTACTATTAAATCTATACTATTAAATGAGAAGACCTCATTTTGTGTGCCGCTTCTCTTTCTTCCACAATAAATTAATCATCATGCCTCTGTGTCCTTAAGGTAGAATACATAGTCTCATTTACCTACCTTGCTTATGATTATTCCGTTTGAATTATTTTTGGAGGAAAATGAAAATAAAGGTGTCAGACCACCAATTAAAAATCCCTATCTGTTCAACCAAATTTTGCAATTTTCACAGCTTTCTAAATATTTTACCTTAAGTTTAACTTCAAGGAAACCAGGTATATCCTGAATTGTACATGTATCACCTTCCTACATGCCAATTTTCAACCAATGTTTAAAGTCTTGTAACAAATTTCTGATTTTGAAAAGACAGGTACTACCAAAATAACTCCCGGTTTTCTGGAAATCTTAAATTAGTGTACTATGTAGCGCATTAATCCTGAATTTTTAATGCAAACTCAGAGACAAGTGAATTTTGGCTCAAAATAGTCTAAATATATTTCCCTTTCACCAAAAGTTTCATTTCTGCAAATTTGTTGGTTAGTTTAAGTAAACAATGACATCAAAAGCACTATTTTGTGTCAAAGTATGACTACTTTTACATACGTTCTAAATTGGAGGGAGGAATTGGTGGTCTGACACCTTTAGGTGTCATACCACCAATTACTCCCTCAAATTTAGAACGTAGGTGTCAGACCACCAATTCCTCCCTCCAATTTAGAACGTATGTGAAAGTAGGCCTACTCGGACAAAAAAAAGTGCATTTGATGTCATTGTTCACCTAAACTAACTAACAAATTTGCAGAAATTAAAGTTTTGTTGAAAGAGAAATATATTAAGACCATTTTGAGCCAAAATTTACCTGTCTATGAGTTTGCATTAAAAATTGAGGATTAATGCGCTCCATAGTATACTAATTTAAGATTTCCAGAAAACCAGGGGTTATTTTTAGTGGTACCTCCTTTCGGAAGCTCTCTGCTTTCTTATATGATTTTGAATGTATGTTGAAAATTGGCATGCAGAAAGGTGACACCTGTACAATTCAGGATATACCTAGTTTCTATGAAGTTAAACTTAAGGTAAAATATTTAGAAAGCTGTGAAAATTGCAATATTTGGTTGAACAGATAGGGACTTTTAATTGGTGGTATGACACCTTAAAGCAAAATGCGGTGAAACATCAAAATCAGAAAACAATTGTTTTTTTTGTCTTAACTGATCATTTGAGATAATAGTAGCCACATTTCAATCTTTTTGGGGGTAAAATGTCACATATTGCAAATTTAGAGCCTAAATCTTGAGTTTGTCCTATTTTTAGCTTTTCCCATCCTGACAATATGCTTTTATATAAAAAATGTCCTAAATAATGTTATAAATGCACAGAAAGTTATTCTGTGGTGTTAAACATTGAAACATAAGTTGTTTACTACCCCCAAAAAAATTTTGTCATGCAGATTTAATGAAATTATTTGATTTTTACCCCTTATAGCATTGCGTCATACTATGTACTTGGCAGATAGCATAGCCTAATGTAAGCACTGCAGAAACTCACAAAAGCACCATTTATTATTCCAAATGAAATTTTTATATCTTAAATTTTATTAACTGATGTAAATAAACACAGTTAAATGACCATGACTGCACTTTTGATCAATTTGTAGTACTTTACTGACACCAGATGAAAAAAAGGGGGGTCAATATTCCTTGACACTTCAATACCTTGGATTTTTTACTAAATTCATTGCAAAAATTGTTGGAAGTCTTTAAAGAAGTAGAACAAACAAGAAAAAATCAGCAAACAATGATCTTGATATTGAAAGTTTATGTTCCTGTAGCCCAAAATGAAATTTTCAAGTATTTTCTATCAAAGTCATACATTACAGTCAGTTTAAATTGAGCTGTGAAATTTTTATTATAAGTCGCATAATGCTCAGATAGGCTGTTTTAAACTACAAATTGACTAAGGATTAAGAATAAAGCAAAATAAAAGATTTCTAATCAACTTTTTTGTCTCTTTAGGTGTCATACCACCAATTACTCCCTCAAATTTAGAACGTATGTGAAAGTAGGCCTACTCGGACAAAAAAAAGTGCATTTGATGTCATTGTTCACCTAAACTAACTAACAAATTTGCAGAAATTAAAGTTTTGTTGAAAGAGAAATATATTAAGACCATTTTGAGCCAAAATTTACCTGTCTATGAGTTTGCATTAAAAATTGAGGATTAATGCGCTCCATAGTATACTAATTTAAGATTTCCAGAAAACCAGGGGTTATTTTTAGTGGTACCTCCTTTCGGAAGCTCTCTGCTTTCTTATATGATTTTGAATGTATGTTGAAAATTGGCATGCAGAAAGGTGACACCTGTACAATTCAGGATATACCTAGTTTCTATGAAGTTAAACTTAAGGTAAAATATTTAGAAAGCTGTGAAAATTGCAATATTTGGTTGAACAGATAGGGACTTTTAATTGGTGGTATGACACCTAAAGGCGTCCGGATATTGTTTCCGTCATCGGACTGACTTTTGAGAAAAAAATTGTTCCGTTTAGGACTGTATCAAAATTACATATAATTTTTAACAAGTACTTGGGGATAGAAGAATTATTTTCGCGTTTTTCTTTATAATATGTCATACATATACATGTATTATAAATATAGTGAATTTGCTATTTATTATCAATTCCAATAGTTTACTATCCATAGCGGTCACTGATATAGTATATAGAAAGTCTCTATATATATATATAATATATCAATGACCATTTCATGATAGCATTTATAGTATATGTATGTTCATAGAATAAAGAAAAACAGAAAACCAAAACAATTGGTCTTCGGGAAAAAGGGGAGGGCTAAAAAAAAATGGCCCTGTCCCCAAGTACCTATGACTTTTGATACCTTTCCTGAAACTGTACAGTTAAAAATTATTTTACAAAAAATTATCCTGCAAAAATTTACATATTATGCTCTAAATGCCCGCGGGTGTGTTCTAGTAAACAATAATGACAGAATGTACAAATGCCTCAATTATCTTAATAACAATAAAAAGAAACAAATATTTAACAAAGAAGCATAAAAAACATATACCAAATTTAACAACAAAATTCGTTGCTTTTTATTTATGTATTTTAAATACACCCATAAACGATTAAATAATTTTAAGCATTGGGACCGAATGGCCAGATCAACATGGCTCTAAAATAGAATCGCGTCAGAATGGTAACGTCACACAGGTAGAGATATAAAATAATTTAGTCGTTAAAAGTATGAAAATAATATACTCTATAGTTCTTTAGGCATATCCCCTGCAGAATGTAAATTAGAAGATTACATTTCCTTCTTGCCGCTTGTCTTTTATCGAGTCAGTGATGTTTTTACCACAAATTACTTAAAACTTTTACTTAATTCTTCAATAGATATAAGGATATGGTTTTAAAATGCGGTTGTTTCTGTAGAAAACTTATTTCAAATGAGATAGCACATCTTCATTTTTACGGATATATTGTTAACCTTGCCCCGATATGATCCTGGTAAACTTTATATCAACCCTTTAAATAAACTTATCGATCTTTCAAATAAACTTATTCTGAAAGATAACCAATTCAACACTGTGTCTTTGAACAATGTTTTTATTAGTATTAATATTATTACAATTATCAGTAAATTAAAAGCTGACTAATATTTAAGGAATGACTGTAATATTTTTTCTGTCTATGAAGAAATAACATAAAAAATGTGGTGCACACTGAATAACGCGCGTAGCGGTTTTTTTAACAGTGTGCACCACATTTTTTTATGTTATTTCGAATAGACTGACAAAATATAACAGTTATTTCTTATAATTTAATTCTAAATTCCATTTTAGACCGGCGTAATTCATGAAAAAACGTTGATGACGTCATGGTCACATGACAAATATGTGTCAATGTATGATAAACAAAACGACGTCAGCCAATCAGAAGACGTGATATTTCTACAATTAAATTATTATTATATACATATGCACTTTCATGGATCTACAATATGTCAACTCCTGTATATTGGAATTGCAGAAGATCATGTTTTTCTCGGACTGTTAATGACGTCTTTACAATAAACCATTGTATGTGGGATGTGTACTGATTGAAATTTTTGTCTTAGATACTTGAATTTTTGTCTCAGATCTGTCTTTTTATTGTTGGGATGTACAAGTATCTGTTCACGCCCACATTTTTTTGTTATATGTCTTTCTATTTATATCCATCTGATGAGCCTTATTCAACTTAATGCTTATAGTTGGCCAGGTACTTGTGTATCCCAACAACAATAAATACAGATCTGAGACTACTCCCAGTTACTGGCAGCTACTTCAAAGCCACTAACAACTCATAAAAAAATCATGCATCTAAGACTTAATAGCTAAAGTCCGAAAGTTTCGAAAGGTTTTGTGAAAAAACACAGCTTAGATAATCTATCATTGGTGTGGAAAATCCTTTGTTGAAAAATTTAGTTAGCTCATAAAACACCAACCGCTTACTTAAGATTTCCCAATAGTTTAAATTTGGTATGTATTATTGTCGTTTGGGTAATGCACAAGTTCAAAAACACCTATTAGTCACAGTAAAATGAGAACATGAAGTATATACAAACAAAGCAAATCAAGTATAAAATCACGTACAATATAAAGGTTGGACGTGAAAAGTAAAATTACAAAAAAAATTACAAATTGAATTCCGATTTTGTCGTACACAATTTGCCATAAATGAAAATATATTGCGAAACGGCTGTATCGTTTTTGGAACTAAACAATGGGACTTTATATGTATACTCCCGATGACTAGATAAATTTATACTTTTCTTACGCTTCTGAATGGTTTCAATATTGAGAAAATGTGACTTTCTTGTTTATATTTTGAAAAATTCCATATAAAAAAATCGGAATTCAAAATTGTGGCTTCCTAAGTAACGGCCTGGTAAAACATGGAATCTAAAACCCTCAAAAATAGTTGTCAACATCCAATGAAAATTAAAGATACAAACGAATTACATTAGAATGTCAAATTAACTGAAATAAATGTGTTTGGTATGACTGTCAAGCTTATAGAGTTTATCTGCATTTTTCATATAACTTTCATATTTTGTAGATAAACCGATATATAATTCTTCACTTTCCTTTATGTAAAAGTGGGACAGTCAAACTCATAAATCGAAAATAAACTGACAACGCCATTGCTAAAATTAAAAAGACAAACAGACAAACAATAGTACACATGACTATGTAAACTTGATACCGATGTTTTTATTTGTTTTATTATATATTATCTAATGCAAAATATATATTATAAATTGATCACATATATCAGGATTCAAATTGTGTACGACAGACGCGCATTTAATCTTAGAAAGACTCATCAGTGACGCTCGAATCAATAAATGTACAAGGCTCACTATAGTACGAAGTCAAAAAGCATTGAGGAAAATTACAAAAAGGTTTCACCATATTCATCCAAATTAATATATTCCTTGGATAAAAAAAAACTTAGTATAAGAAAACATCAGTTTCCATAAACAGTGAATTAATGATTACTATCATATCAATGTAAATTAATGTCAACACAAAAGACTACTGGATTGATGATACCATCTGGGAATATACCTCAATCAGCAGTGGCATCAATTTTTAAACCGGTCTTTGTTTCAAAAAGTTCTTATTGGCTTTGAACTAGTTGAAAGTAACTGTCAGTTCTGAAAGATTTTTATTTTGTATATTTTTTTGTTGTTGTCAGGGGTGTATAAATATCTACCACTTTCAGTCTGTGTTTTTTCTGCTTTGTATCGATTTGATGAATAAACCCCAATTAAACTGATTTTTATAGTTTTTATAATGTTTTGCTGTAACACCCCTGTATAAAGTTAAGGAGAGAGTCGGACGCTCAAACATGTTTCACCCGGTCAAATTTTTTATGTGTATGTGTTAAGATAGGGCATGTATTTCAGTGGTTGTCGTTGTTTCATCGCTGTTATAATTGATTTTCGTTAATTGTGTTGTTATGAATAAGGTCGATGTTTTTTTCTTAATTGAATAGTCGAATATTTTTCATGTCGGGGCCTGTTATAGTTGACTATATGGTATGTTTTTTTCTCATTGTTGAGGGCCGTACAGTTGCCTAGCATTGCTTACATTCACTTACTTTGGTTGATAGTTGTCTCAATAGCAACCATACCATTTTGCCGTATTTTACATTAAAAATGTAAATTTAGGAACTCCAGGAATTTTTTTAACATTTATTCTGTCTGATATATTTAGGTTACTCCCTCCCGTAAAGAATAATATTTAATAATTCTTATATGATTTGCATACTTGAATTGGATTGGTCAATTAGAAATTTTCTCTAAGTTTACACTTCGATAAACCATGTTTACGGAACTACTTTTGTAATCTATTCATGCTTGATACACAAGCTTGCAGTGATCCCGGGATTTTCAGCAAATTGAGATTTAAAAACAATTGCATAACAGTTGTGACTATTCTAGTGCATATATAACCAAAAAAAAAAAAAGAAATAAATTTAAAGCACTTAAGCTTCGAAAATGTCTAAAAATAAAATTTAATAAAATTCCGCGAAATTTCATGAAGAATTTGGCGAATTTACGTCATGGCAAAACACGACGTCATACGAATGGAAATTTTCAAGGGAAAGATTATTTCGTTACGTGTACGCTTCAAATTTGGATAACATTTAATTAAAATGAAGTTTTTGAGGTAGGTGCTATTTCATTTAAGATTCTTTTGTATTTATCGGACATTTATGGTTTTTAGAAAGTCAAGACGGCGACGTACTCCTTAGTTACGACTTGCCATTGTACTTTTGATGGTAAATATATATAGTAGCCATCAACAACAAAAAATGTATACTCACAAACTCAACATAATTTTTTTTTGTGAGTTAATCGCCCCGGTTTACACATCAATAACCTCTAGAAAAAATGTGTTTAATCCTATAATAACTTTTCTAAATATGAGTTTTACCATTTATTTTTGGACACTTCTTTTACGTACAAAACATATACCAAGAATGTTTAATGGTTGATATGCCAATATACATTTTTAACATTTATGCTCTATCATGATTATATTATATCCACCTTTCGGTAAGAATGGTTTTGTCAAATTATAAGGTTTAGCTAGCTATGAAACCAGATTTTATCAACCATTTTCTACATTAGATTTATCTAATACTAAAAGCGAAAATCTCAACGGGAACAGCACTTAAAAATACTTATATTAGTGTAAAGAACTCTTAACCTTTTCCTTAAAAAAATGATCGGTGGTAAAATATTGGTATTTAATTGTCTATCTCCTAATATCAGTATATAAATATTTTCAATCATTGAATTAATTTTAATTAAGGTTAATGTATGAAATTCCCAAAATATAAAGCGCCTTTAAATTTATATAAAAAAAAGATTATATGGTAAAATGAAACAGGTTAATTTTTTTTTCATATATCCATATTTACTCCAAAAATGAAGTATCTGCGGTAAAGTATTATTATTCGTAATGGCAGTGACAGAGTATCAACACTAAAAGTTTAAGGCCTTTAATTATCAAGACAAAGAGAGTACTTTTTGTATTTTATTATGAGTTTTAATCGCAACTTGTATAGTTCTAATAATAAATATCGAAACATGGAAAAAAAACCTGTTTATTCGCATAAAATTATTACATTGTATGAAGTAGTGTCGTGTTAAAAAAAGACATCCTTGTTAATAGGATTCACATAACAACATATGGTTAGGTCTGATGTACATGTATAGATGACATAATTCAATCAGCTATATATATAAAAACCGAAGTCATATCATTTACACTTATTTAAAACTAACTAATCACAAAGTAAGTACAAAAATATCAGTATTCCGAGTTTATGTGAAATTACCAATTATGAATATGACTTTCAAATTTAAAACGGTTATTGAGGTAAAAAAATATATTTTCAATTTTTGCCAGAAGAAACCAGAAATCAAAAACAAAAAATTGGACAAGACATTAGAAGATCAAGAATAAAAAAAACGTGCATTTAACTGAACTTTATTTTTCTTTCGCGCTTCATTTTTTTAATTAAAAATAATAAAAGTGATCGGTTAATAATATCATTAATTGTATATTTCGTCAAAACATGAAAAGTTTAAAAAATATATTATTATTAGTCGTTGTTGTGGTGCGAGTTTTCTGATTTTCTTTCTTACTTTTCTTTCAAAATCTTTAAGCATCACCCCTAGTTTTTGGTGGGGTTCGTGTTGTTTATTCTTTAGTTTTCTATGTTGTGTCATGTATACTATTGTTTTTCTGTTTGTCTTTTTCATTTTTAGCCATGGCGTTGTCAGTTTGTTTTAGATTTATGAGTTTGACTGTCCCTTTGGTATCTTTCGTCCCTCTTTCTAATGATTATACTTTTGTTTCAAAAATTTGTTATTTAAATTCGCGCTAATTTGTTCTCGCTATTTTCAATGAATTATATAAAAGATGATCAAAGTTCATATGCGATAATAAGTTATTTTAACTAATCCATACATTAATTTTATTTATTTGTTCAGAAAATGAGATTCATCGTTGCTGTTGTCGCTACTGTTGTCCTAGCCGCTGTTGTCTCAGCTGGAGGATATGGTAAAGGACATGGAGGTAAGGATTTTGTTGTACAAATTTCACCTAAAATTCAATTGGTGATTTCGTATAATGTCTATTAATATCTCTTTATTTTTTATCTGATGACATACGCGTTATTAGTATAGTCTAGTTTCAGATAAACTCACATTTCATTTTAGTTCGAAATGCGATTTTCGTTCAAAAAAGAATTTGCTATTTTTCTTTTAATCAACTATTTTCGATATACCCATTTAATGATGATTACTGAAGTTGGATAACTGTGTAACTAAACTTTATACAAGTTACATCAATAAAAGCTCTTGAATATTAGAGATTTGGAATTAAAAATACATGCTTGCACGTGAAGAAAGAACGTTGTTTGAGCTAAATGTTTCTATATCAAGTATATCTTTATTTATTGAAAAAAAATTAGATTGAACAACCTTGTTAAAACGTTTCTATTTACACGACAAATTTTTCATAGGGTTTGCATTTGGTAAATTTCATTATCTAAATGGTTAGAAGGAGTATTATTTCACGTACCTTTGTTTTCCTCAAATAGTCTTTGTTCGCCGTACTACAGTGAAAATTTCAAATAAAACTTTATTTCGTATAAGATAATAGCCATCACTGGAAGTAAGTCACTTAATTTTTACCCCTCCCCCTTCTTCCAGTTTACAAGCTTTTATAACCATGTCACCTCAAGTTTACAAAATATTTTTTAGAAGCACGAAATTAAAGAGTACTTTGAAACACCCAACATATATTTATATGAAAAAATATAATTTTCTGCAATGAACTGCGGGGCTGATTTCTTACAACTGTCAAATTCCATAAAACAAATGTTTTTCTTCTCGTTTTCGTTGAAACTAGATGTGAAGAATTGTGATTTGGTGGTATTTTACATAAAATATAGTGAATTGCACGGTAGTTTTGTAAATTTTTTTACATGGTTCTGTCTTTTTAGGATACCACGAAGGATACGGTGGACATAATGGTGGATACGGAGGATATGGAAAGGGATACGGTGGACATGGTGGCGGATACGGAGGACACTCTCTAGGATATGGAGGAAGTATCGGAGGATATGGTGGAAGTATGGGAGGATATGGTGGTGGATACGGTGGAAGCATTGGAGGATATGGTGGAGGATATTCTGGTGAATTTGGTGGAAGTTTTGGAGGATACTCTGGAGGATACGGTGGAGGTATGGGAGGATATGGTGGAAGCATTGGAGGATATTCTGGTGGATATGGTGGAAGCATTGGAGGATATAATGGTGGATCAGGAAATGGATATTACGGTGGAATGAGTGGATCATATGGAGGAGTAAGTGGATCCTATGGTGGATTAGGTGGATCTTATGGCCAAGGAAGTGGTTCATACTACCAATCCGGTGGAATATCCAAGTCAATTTATTAAATGCCTTTAGAAGTCATATTGAACAAAGTGAGATTTTCATCTTCTGTTACATGGGAATAGCACGCAGTTAAAAGAAAAAAGTCGACGAAAACAAACATATGTAGTGTTATACACTATTTACTTTTCAAATATAAATCAACACCACTTAAAAGAAAAATAATTAATCTCGAATAAACTTAAGGTTGCACTTTGTAAATACAGCTGTTTCTCAAAACACGCCTCTTTTGGGGAGTAATTGAATATTCATAGAAAATAAATTTTGTTTACATACTGGTTCCCAGTTATGCTCTCTGTGTTCCATATCGCAGAGACAGAACTTGGGAATGTTACCAGTAAATAAACACGTGCATATTGTTTACATTGAAATCTGTGGTAACCTTTCATTCGAGGTAGGGGTAGTTAAGAAAATTAGTGTAAGTTTAAACTCTGAGAAGTTCAAGGCATATAAACGTTGAAAATATGCTGCACAGTCCTATATTTTGACCTTTGAAAAAAATTGTGGTGCATATGAACTTTCAATTCTAGGATAAGATTTTTTTCAAAACTTCATAGTAAAAGTGGTACAGTTTTAGCCGTAAAAGGAGTTCCTATGGGAAATTGCATTGTCAATATTTACAGAAATGCAACCTATATAGGGTGAAAAAGGGGAACATTCAGAATTTAACCAAATTTGCTTAATTTCACAGATTTTAAAGAAATTAACTCAAATAAAAAGTTTTATAAATATTTAATGAAGATTGATAGAATCCTGGGCCTTAAATATGATGACTCAGCATAAATTAACAGTTTACAGTATGCATAGTTTACTTAAAGTCCTGGATACAAAATTAAATCATAATATTTGCATATGTGTAAGTTAAATTGTTAAGAAGTGCCTATATTTACTCTTCGCAGTCATTGAAACTCATAGATCCTTCCGGAATATTATTTATGGGGTATTCGTGTCCTTTCGATAACCCAAAAGTAAGCCGCAACACCTAAATCTGCTTTTTTGTCACCACGGCATAATAAATACAAGCTAGAAAAACAAAAATATCTCAAGAAAACTTACAATAGTGTGTTCTATCCTGAATATGTACTAAATATTCAAAATTGCTAGAAACAGCAGAATGATTTAGGAAATTTGAGGCCCCAGGGGCAAAAAACATAGAAAATTGCCTACCCCCTGGGTCATAAAACAAATAATTTAACTTGTAAATGCTATGATTTTATGATTTTAAAGTTCTTGATATAGAAAACAATAACTATGCTTAGAAGTTATGCAAAAATCAGATGTTAGCAGTCATCTCTACAACATTTTAAGTGAATTATATCTCAGACTGGTATCTGCATACATACAACTATTGCAAATATGGCTTTGTTTGAACACTTCTAGTATATATAGTAGCTAAATTGTGTCAGATATATGGTTACAGATGATACTGTTGTGACAAGAATTCTAAATTGACCATTTGAGGCAGAAAATGTGTTCTTTAATTGACAATTAGGCATACAGTAAGAGGTGGACTGGAGATAGAGGCTGAATTGGATACTTTATATAATCTTGAATGTTATAATGCTTGACTGCTAAACATTACATTTATGATATTCTGATATGCTTTCAATATGTTATCAAAACAGTTTTTAACAGGTTCTAGGCATTTTTTATCAGAAAATATGCAAATAGGGTAAGCTAGCAATAATTAAAGTCTTGTTTTCAAATTCTTTAAAAAGTTGAAACAGGGGAGGGGGTATAAAATGTATAGTAAAGAAAAAATTAGAGCATACACAGTGATTTCTTTAAGACTTTAATTCTGATAAATGAGTATTGATGTGAGAAAAACTGATTTTAGAGAGTTTTCTATTTGAATAAATGTCTGTATAGGTTGCACTTTGTAAATACAGCTGTTTCTCAAAACACGCCTCTTTTGGGGAGTAATTGAATATTCATAGAAAATAAATTTTGTTTACATACTGGTTCCCAGTTATGCTCTCTGTGTTCCATATCGCAGAGACAGAACTTGGGAATGTTACCAGTAAATAAACACGTGCATATTGTTTACATTGAAATCTGTGGTAACCTTTCATTCGAGGTAGGGGTAGTTAAGAAAATTAGTGTAAGTTTAAACTCTGAGAAGTTCAAGGCATATAAACGTTGAAAATATGCCGCACAGTCCTATATTTTGACCTTTGAAAAAAATTGTGGTGCATATGAACTTTCAATTCTAGGATAAGATTTTTTTCAAAACTTCATAGTAAAAGTGGTACAGTTTTAGCCGTAAAAGGAGTTCCTATGGGAAATTGCATTGTCAATATTTACAGAAATGCAACCTTAAGGTAGCACAATACAAAGATTTTTTTACTTCCAATCACTAACCTTTGAAATGCTGTAACTTTCTTATGAATGAATAGAAAATAACAAAAGAGGTATATATAGATAGATAAAAGATAAATCTTTTAAATGAATGCAATATTTTTATTATGCAATCATTATGTAATCAATTATTATGTAATTAGTGGCAAATTGTGGGTAAGTTCACTTGAATGAATTTAGCTGTATCATCTCTTTAACTATACAGAAAATTTTAACGAAATCTTAATCAACACATCATGGGCTTCAAAAGGATGTCTCAGATTGTCTCTATGGTATTCCATTCTCTCTTAAATCTCTAATTAGTGTAAACATCCTAACCACATAAAAGAAGATAATGTTTAATTCGTTGTAAAATTTGTTCTATACATTCTATCTGAAATCTGAGACACCCTTTTGTAGATAATGGCCATTAGAACAACATATAATAAAATCAACCCTCTAGGGATACCTATGAAGAAGCTAATTTCATTTGAAAGTGAAAATTTGGTGAGAAATATTTTAGACACAGTTAACATTATAATTGGTTACATAATTGTTGCATAATACTAAAATTGCATTAATTTGAAAGAATAATCTGTTAACTATCCAAAACTTTCACTTTTATTAATTTTCAAGCGTTATTAAGAAAGTTACAGCATTTTAAAACTTGGGAGTTGGAGTTAATCTTTGTATTGTGCTACCTTAAACATGCTTTTAACCTTTAAAAAGAGACTGCAGAAAAACTGGAACAATGTTTTATATGAAGACATTAAGCTTTTTTTTGAATAACTTATGTCATTCTTAGATGCTGTAGACTTGATATTTGTTTTGGCTAACTCAAAATTGAAAATCGAAACAAACGATCGAAATCCTGTTATTTTCTTGATAGAAGTATGTATCAATATCATAATAATATTTTGTTATATATTGCATTACTCAAGAAGATTATTAGAATGAAATTCAAAACAGTGTAGCTGTGGCCATTGATTGACACATTAAAATCATCCATTGACTTGGACAATTTAGGTGAACGTTTGTATGTAACGACCAATGCTCACTATGTACTTTTTAAAGACACTTAAACCATGGGGTCACCAAAGGTTCTCAACACCTAAATAAAGTAATTCGAAAAATTAATCAGAAATAACACGATATTTTGATTTATATCAATTATATAAATCAAAACACAAAGGTTATTCCTGATTAATTTTTCGAATTATTTTATAATTAAAGGCGTTAAGAAACCTTTGGTGACCCCACAGTTTAAATGTCTATCGTAGGTACGTCGTGAACAGTGGTCGTTACAGACAAACGTTCACGTAAATTGTCCCAGTCAATGGATGATTTTAATGTGTCAATCAATGGCCACAGCTACACTGTTTTGAATTTCATTCTAAAAGAGAAAAAATATAAATAAATAAAGATTTAACAAAGTGTAGATATATGTTGTATTTGTGTGCCTTTCAGTCCGTAAATATTCATATATTCAGCGACCTTTTCACCCAAAGCTCACGAGTAACAACACTAGTTAGTCACGAACATCATAGTATAACTTACAAACGATTTATAAAATTTTGACGAATGGATAACAAGTGTCATATTTCTTACTTTGTACAGGCATTTTTTGTGTAGAGAATGATGGGAACCTGGTTTTATAGCTATTAAACCTCATACTTGTATGACAGTCGCATCAAATTCCATTATATTGACATCGATGCGTGAACAAAACAAACAGACAAAATAGGTGAAAATGTCAAAAAGAGGGTTACAGCAGTCAATATTGTGTTAAAATCTCACTAAACAAAAACAATAAAATATTTAACAAAGAAGCACAAAAAGACATATATCAAATTTAACAACCAAATCAATAGCTTTTTTATGTATCAGTATTTAATTAATATATGTTGAAAACTCTTATGTAGAATCGCGCGTATGACGTACATCAGTTGATCAGAATGTAAACGTCACACAGGTAAATATAAAATAATTTTGCCATTGAAAGTATGAAAAGGATATAGTCTATAGTTCTTATAGGCATATTATCTGCAGAATGTAAATTAAAAGTTTCCCTTGTCCTTATGCTTATAATGAATTACTTGTGAAAACGACCCACGTCATAATGTAACAAAGAACAGAAAAGGGCATAAAGACAAAGCATTACCAAATATGAAAGACACGAATACAAATTTCATTACAGATCAATAACACAATGACGGGATGTTTAAGTAAAGAGCCACCTTATATGTATCAAAGAAACACAAAAAGTCATACAGACAAAACTGAAAGATACTGAAAAAAATATAGCAAAATAACAAAATGACGGGATGCATAAGTACATAGCCACGTCAAATGAATATCACCAAAATTAGATAAAACAGCAAAAGTAATAATAATTTAGACAGATAAATGAACATATAACACGTTATTAAGATAGTAAACAACGTCAGTATGCAGAATCTATACTTCAAGACCATCGTGTATTATTTGGGCAGTTTACACGAAATATTTATCAACAAGGTTTAGTACCTCCCGGTGAACTTTTTTTTAGAAAAGGGACGAGACATTCTTTGACATATCCCTGGTCCATTAACTTTCTTCTCAGACACTGGTGACGTTTAAAAAAGTCTGAGTTGGTGCTGCAAGCTCTTGAATACCGAATAAGTTGGGAAATGTATATCCCATATGGAGTTGAAGTTGGTAAATTGCTACTAAGGTGGGGGAAATTGATAATTTCAAAATTAAATTTGTCTCGTTTTCTTAGATTCTGGTACTGAGATGTCAAAAAAGAAACCAACTGCCATTCTCTTTTACCTGTTACATACAGTTTCCTTACGACATTGAAAGATTGTACTTGTTTTACGCCCGAAAACAAAAAGAAATAAAAAAAAATTAACGTACAATGATTGCTTAAAAAGAGATTTCTATAGAATTCAATTCATAAAAAGGGACACGAGAACCTGGAAGATAAGTAAAGTTTACTTTCAGAAAATGTCAAAAAGACATTTGGTATGTATAAACACGAATGAAAATCAATTCATGCGTGTTCTCTAATTGAAACGATATTTCCTACCCACACGTAAGTGGCAACGCTATATAAAAAAGACAAAAGATTGCAGGTTTGCACTTAGTTTTTTTTATCTAGTATAATAACATATTGTCAAAGGTTAGCATACTCTTAACATCTTCATCGTTTATTTGGTATTCTTATATTCGTTCTTCATAAATGACTGAATTTAATGTAAAAATTAGAAGATGCGGTAACATTGTTAATGAGACAATCATGTACAACATAAGGAAACATCATGTACAACATAAAAAAACAATTAAAAAATAAGTTTTAAACGATTTAGCTCACCAGATATGCACGAATCACAATAAAAGATTACCAAATATATGTTACAATAAATAAATGAAATTAGGAATTACACGTTATTACTCAAATGTAGGAATTACATGTAATTCCTGTTGCACTTAGTTAGTACAAGTAGTTCCTAAAACTGCGCAGCTATTACCAGTAATTACTAATTTTTGAATGCATTTTTACACCTTTTTAGTAGCTGATAAAACAATGTTGCATTGTATGATCAGCTGATCAAAAGTAAGGGCAATAATGATTTGAAGATCAGTCAGTACTCTTACAAAGCGATCATCCTAAAATATACCTTTAAAATGTTTAACTGTCTGAAACATATTGGCTGAAAGTGAACAATGTTAAAGAATAAATATTTACTGAGAGACGTTGTACAAATTATACAATGAATATATGTGATAGAGTCTTAATGCTAAAAATTCCATTGTCAGCAGATTGAACATGAAAAAAAAACACCAAAAAGCAACAAGAGATAATCACAATCCTCTCTCAAGATAAGTATAAAAAATGAGATTTTGTATGATTGCCAATGAGACAACTCTCCCAAAGAGATCAAATGACTCAGAAATTAACAGCTACAGGTCACCGTATGGCCTTTAACAATGAGCAAAGCCCATACCGCATAGTCAGCTATAAATGTCCCCGAAATCACATATGTAAAACAATTCAAACGAGAGAACCAGCTACCTAATTAATGTACCAAAAAACAAACGAAAAAAATATATATCACACAGCAACGAACGACAATCACTGTAATGTTTTTCAAGACATTGCTGTTGTATTTCAAATAATTCAACATATAAAAGATATTTAAACAGTCCTAATTATTAAATTAATGTTTGAAATAAAGAGCGAGGTGTTAATGTGTAACTCTTGCTTTGGATTGCTTGGTCAACCCTAAGACACTACCAGCTGCCTGTCCTGGACCCCCTTTGGAGCCTTAAATCTAGACTTAGGACAGGCCCATGTAATATGCGGCTGGGTTAAACTAGTTTTGTCATGCCTATACCCTCTCCAATCTATATTTGTGATTAATGATGTAAATATTAAATACAGTCGTAGGCACATTTTCACCAGAAAGCTCCAAATATATCCAGAAATTATAAAATGTCCGTCTGCGTTTGTCTGTTCGCAATTCAGGACGAGATGCTTTGTATGGATAAGTGTCATAGGCTTCAAATCCGACACATTCAGTACGTCAATAACTAGCTTACTAAACATCTAATAAATGGGTATTAATATTTGCTACAGAAAAGGTGGGGTGGTTACTGCAATATGACCAGTATAATACAATTTTGTTGCAAGAATTAAGGTCAAGTTACGGACGTAAATATGTCGTATATTTCTTTAAATTTGGAATACATCTTTTACTTGTTAAAAAGTATAACTGCAAATTCCAAGAAAAATAATGCATTTATCTCTTTTTTCTGAAATATGGATTTAATTCTTTCAAAATAGGTAGTTAATTGTATAGAAAGCACATAAAATCCACAAAAAAAATTCTTAAATTTCACTTTAAATCATCAAATTTTCAATGTTTACTTACTTTATAGATTTTTCCGTTTCTATAATGTAGAATAATAATAAGGTTGCCAACTTCGTTTTTACGGTATAAATCAATCAAAATTGTGTCCTAGGTGAAAAAATATCAAACAAATGGCGAAATAATCGTAACGTATTTCGCATGATATACCGTAAAACGTTGATTTTTTTTATGTTGTTCAGTACCTACAAAGTATTGGTTAATACACAAAAAACGAAGTTGATGACCATTTGATTATTTTATATCATTAAAATGGACATTTAAGTATCAACAACATTATTTTTTCGATTTTCAGATATAACTTAACGACAGCAAGTCATATGTAAAATTATACCAAAATCTGTGAACTAGCCTATGTACTGTTCCTTGACCTTAAATCAGGAGGTCTTATAAAAGTTAAACGCTTACAAATTATAAAAAAAACCGACCATTTTCCAGTTTCAAAACCCTAACTGTAATTAAAGAGCATGCAGTCTTAAAATACCTTTGATTTTTTAACCAAAGAGTAAGCCTTCCAATTCCAGTCCTTTACTTCCTTGTTTGGTTTCTTAAATTATGTTTCAAACTTTAAAACAAAAATATCAAATTAGTAAATAGCTGTAAAAGATACTAAAACAGTGATAACCAGGGTTTCCCCTGGGTCAATTATTTTTTTCGCCACCTCTTTCTCCAAATCAATATATTTTTCGCCACTTTATTATTTTTTTCGCCAAGTAACATAACTATATTTTTCGTTTAAAATTTTTTTTTTCTTACCCCCCCCCCCCTTTTCCCTTAAATAAGGTGATTTAGCCCCATTGTGTCTATGATTATTCTGTCACTTATTTTAGAGTTTACATTTAATGAATAAACACTAAACATTTACTTTCTTTTCTTGACCATCGTAAATGAAAAAGTTGAGACTTAAACTATGCTTGAAACACACGTGTCACTCAAATGACTTTAAAGTAGTGTCCCTCATCATTTACCTATATTTAAGTCAAAGGATAATTAAAGTTTTGAATCGGAGATTTTTTTTGCTTTTGAAAATTTTTCGTCACAACAACAGCTTTCTTTTCTAAACCATCTTTAAAAGGAGAGGAGACGTCAAAAGTTTGCTTCAAACACGTGCGTCGCAAAGTCGTAAATAAATTCTGTATGTGACATTTAGCGGAAGCCATTTAACCATATCATTTTGTCAAACAATTCAATCAACACCTTTATTAATTAGTCCTTTGTTGTCGATAGCTATAAAATGCAATCAGCTGATTATTGATTTTTTGTCCAAATCTTAATGAGGTCAAGGTGAATTCCGAGTATTGTCTGATCGGGTAAAGTCCGAGAAACTCGAAAAAAGTAAATAAACAAGATGGAGGAAAATAAATCGTTCTATATATTTCTTTCGCCAAATTCTTTCGCAAATGACGAATTTTTATCGCCACAATTATTATTTTTTCGCAAATGGCGAAAATGGCGACCGCCAGCGGAAACCCTGGTGATAACCTATACTTACTGAAACATTAAGTAAATACATGTAATCACTAATTCGACTAGTAATTACAGGTATTTACTGAATTGTTTAGTAATTATGTGTAATTCCTAATTTCACCTATTAACTGTAACATATACAAACAAGAGGCTCTCAAAAACCTGAATCGCTCACCTGTAATTGTTTGCTTAAATTTGTTATCAATGATTTTGTTTGCTTTTTAATGTCTATCAAAGAGTGGCTTAAAAATTTCATTTAATGTTTTTTGTATCTGACGTATTTTCTTAAAAAGCAAAACAAATGCATGTTACCGCAATGTTCCATAATGGCTATGTGTTTTGACGTACAAGGAAATGATATATAGATATAGGAAGATGTGGTGTGAGTGCCAATGAGACAAATCTCCATACAAATAACAATTTAAAAAGTAAACCATTATAGGTTAAAGTACGGCCTTCAACACGGAGCCTTAGCTCACACCGAACAACAAGCTATAAAGGGCCCCAAAATTACTAGTGTAAAACCATTCGAACGGGAAAACCAACGGTCTAATTTATATAAACAAAACGAGAAACGAGAAACACCTATATATTACATAAACAAACGACAACTACTGTACATCAGATTCCTGACTTAGGACAGGTGCAAACATTACACATTTTATACTCTGAAACTCATTCAGCCAAAGTTTGGATATAATTAAGTCTTTTAAACATTTTTTGAACGACAACTACTGTACATCAGATTCCTGACTTAGGACAGGTGCAAACATTACACATTTTATACTCTGAAACTCATTCAGCCAAAGTTTGGATATAATTAAGTCTTTTAAACATTTTTTGATTCGAGTGTTACTGATGAGTCTTTTGTAGACGAAACGCGCGTCTGGCGTAAATATAAAATTTAATCTTGGTATCTATGATGAATTTATTCAGCAGTTTCAAAAGATTTTTTAAAGTAAGCAAACTAGATGAAAAAATTGTGAAAACTTTCTTTAAAAAGCAAAAACTCCAGGGGTCAATGGACAATTTTGGTCATATAAACTTATTTCTAGATCTCACTTTGCTGAACATTTTTGCTGTTTACAGTTTATGTTTATCACTAATAATGTGCAAGATACTGTAAAAACGGAAATGTTTCCACGAAATTAAAAACTCCTCAAAAATTTAAGCTAAATATAAAATCACTACCAAACACTGGAAACCACGAAATTAAATCGCCATGAAATCTTATATAGAGACAAAACCACGAAAATATAACCCCACGACAATTAATGTTCCTACAGTAATATCTAAAAACTGACAATATCCTTAAAATAACCATTTTAGTGGCAGCTACTCAACAATGGGTTGTTAGATTCGTCTAAAAATTAGGGCTGATAGAACTTGACCTTATGAACTTTTTTTTTTATCTCAGGGTAGATTTGCTCTAAATGTTTTGGTATTTGAGATATAAGCCAAAAACTGCCTTTCATCCCTATTTTATATTTTTAGCCAAGGCGGCTATGTTGTTTGACGGATAAAAAAATAAAGCACAAAATTTATTCAAGATACCCTAAGCATCATTAAGCTTAAGTTTGGTGGGAATTGGTTCATTAGTTGCAGAGGAGAAGACTTTTTGAAGTTAGATAACATAATAAACAAATAGTGTAAAATTGTCCTTAAAGAGCAATAACCCCTTAAGGAGTCAATTGACAATGTTGATCATAAAACTTATTTGTAAATCTTACTAAGCTGAACATTTTTGCTGTTTACAGTTTATCTTTATCACTTATTATATTCAAGATAATAACCACAATATACCGATTTCTTGTTTTACTTCAAGTTAGTTCAAACCCGATTTCTTCACATGAAACAGGTTTAGAGTAAAGTCTTGTGCAGTTGAGAAAAACATGAACTTGCATAATGGCAAAAGAAAAGTAATGACCGGATGTATGACCATAAGAGTTTATAGTTCAATTACAATACATATTTCGTTATGTTTAAATCTATCAAAAACCAAATATATGTTAGTACTGAGTGTAGGGCACATGACGGACAATGAAGACATAACAAGAGACGTCTGTCCTAAAGCCATTCCTGCTTTTATTGATAAATAACCTCATCGTAGGTACCAGGGCCCAATTTCACGAAGCTGTCTTAGGACTAAGACATGTCTTAGGATGGTCTTACGACATATCTTAGTCCTAAGTGGGTTTCACAAAGCGGTCCTAAATTAGGACATCTCTTAAAGTTGGTCATAAAGTTAGGACAACGCGAGAGGTGTCTTATGATGGTCTTTGGATAGTTATACGTTTATTTATAACATATATTAATACATTGACGGATTATCAGGATTTGTCAACAATGAAAGTTCGATGTATTGAAATAAAAATTGCACGATTTTATCTCCTAACCTTTTATAACCAATAAAGTCGAAATTGAATTCAACTCACTTGTACCAAAACAATGTCATAATTTTATGTTCTTTTTTCTTAATTTTGCATTGAAAATTTCATATTAATATTGATGTATTGTTTAAAGATAATTTATATATAAATTACTTTTATTTTTTTATATTTATTTTGCAAATTGTGTCATTATATTAATCAGTACGTTTAGAATAATTTATGGTAAGACAGACTACATTTACATGATTTTTTTCCGTAGATCATATTTATATTTGAAAATTTAAAGAGCTTGCGACAGGTTTAGGATGTCTGAGCTTAGATGATCCTAAGACAGCTTCGAGACGAGGTCTGAGATATGTCTTAGGATAGTCATAAGAGGATCATAAGATATGTCCTAAGATATGTCTTATGACATGTCTTAGGATGGCTTCGTGAAACCGGCCCCAGGATTAAATTTTGTATTTACATCAGACACACGAAATCTACAAAAGACTAATCAGTGTCGCTCGAATCCCAAAAAAATCAAAAAGGCCAAATACAGTACGAAGTTGAAGAGCATTGTGGACCAAAATTCCTAAAAGATTTGCCAAAAACAGCTAAGGTAATCTATTGCTGAGGTAGAAAAGCCTTAGTACTCCAGAAATTCAAAAGTTTTTAAACAGTTTATTTATAAATATGACCATATCAATGATAATTCATGTCAGCAAAGAAGTGATGACTACTGGGCTGGTGATACACTCGATGTTCGTGCGTTTCCGTCAGTTTTGTGTTGTTGGCTTTTAAATGCATTTACGAGATTTGAATATCGGTAGTCTACTGTAGCTTCTATTCTAAATTCACATTCGTTAAGTTTTATTGACACCTGCAGACAAAACAAAAAGGTTCTCATTATGTATTTGATTTCTAAATTACACTTTAAATAAACTCATCATAGATACCAGGACTAAATTTTGTATATACGCCAGACGCGCGTTTCGTCTACAAAAGACTCATCAGTGACGCTCGAAGTTAAAAAGGCCAAATAAAGTACGAAGTTGAAGAGTATTGAGTACCAAAATTCCTAAAAGTTTTGCCAAATCAAGCTAAGGTAATCTATGCCTGAGGTAGAAAAGCCTTAGTATTTCAAAATTCTAAATTTTGTAAACAGTTAATTTAAAAAGGTAATAATAATAATTATCAAAGACACCAATTTTATAATTTAATACGCCAGACGCGCGTTTCGTCTACATAAGACTCATCAGTGACGCTCAGATCAAAATAGTTATATGGGGACGAAGTCCCCAATAACAGTAGAAAATTCAATAAAAAGAAAAAAAAAATCGGGAAAATTTTCCCGATATTTTCATTGTCCTAATGAACTCAAAATCGTTCAATTTTTTTTTGTCGCGTTTTTGAATTTCCGGATCTGCGGAGAAATCTACAATGTACTTCCTTTTTCCGGTCTCGTTTGTATGAAACTTTGAGTAAAATATATATTTATCAGTCTAGTATAAAATAGGAAAGACGCAATACCAATTTCATTTTTAATAATTCCTTGATAAGAAAAAACGTTACCTGATGATAGCGTTTCTTTGTTTACATTGCATATGACGTCATAACTTAAATAACGTCACAACTAAAATCTCTAACAAGAGAACCAAAATCGGAAACGTTACGGTATTTCCGTTTCTTTTTTTAACAAATATTTAAGTTACAAAAAAAAAAAATTCATACAGACTTCGTTCCCATTTACAGGAAACGCCTGCCTCATATTAGTATAAAGCCAAACAAGTACAAAGTTAATAAATTTCATTTCATATCTGCTTCCAGAAAAAATACGACTACACTTATTTCGATCATTAAGAAGCTTGTTATCAGATATTTTACATTAATTGCAGTACATGATATAAACAAGGGTGGATGAGGGTTGAGAGTATTTGAAAGTAAGTGAAAAGCGTCTTTCCTGTAAAGGAATAATCTTCTGTTCACAGTTATTGTTCTTTTACCCTGTATAGAACATTATTACTTAGATCAACTTGAAATGAAAGGGCGAAGACACCATTCAAAATCATTAATCGAAAATTTAGTGACAACATTATGGCCAAAAAAAGAAAAAAAAAAACCCAGACAAACAATAGTACACAAAACACGACAGAGAATACTAATGACATAACAACACGAACCCTACCAAAAAAAATCCGGGGTGGTCTCAAAATCCCCAGAAGGGTAAGCAGATCCTGCTCACCATGTGGCACCGTCGTGTTGTTAATGTAAGTACCAACCGGATGTCTTCCGTAAAGTTTACGAAAGGGGTGTTTTGAACTTTACCTTTTCGAACTCTTTGTTTAAAAGCTTCCTTGTGAGCAGAAACCCTCTATTAAAGAAAAAAAAATGATTGGAAACACAAGCCCGAGGATATCGTATCAATTGGGAGATATATACATTGAATAAGATACACTCAAACATTGAATAATGGAACCTATAGTTATCTAGACAGAGAGGATAAATATTGTAAAATTTAATCAAATTATTAAGCGCGAGCTTCTTAATGTCTTATTATTAAATATCGCAACATGTAAACATGTTCAGATGTATGGTAACTTTGTCAATTCTCATAAAATAGATTTTTTTACATAAAATGACACAGTGACGCGCTAGATGATGATCCAGATGTGTCATGTGCAGTGAAATATGTGGTATACGTTTATATTATTAACCTGTAGTACTGGCTGTTTCAATCAAACGATTTTTGGCAACTATTTTATATTATATTGTTGTTTCTACTTATGTCGTGGCTGATCTAGCTAATAGTCTCAAAGTAATTGTCTGCCTAAAAACAGGATTTTGACTTAAATGGTCAGAATTTTGTGGCAGGTTTACATGTATACATTTGTATTATGTTTGTAGCTGTTCTTTGATTGGTCTTGAGCATGAACTATGTATTGAAAAAGTTGAATATTCCTTCATGGTAAAATAATATCATCTGATTTATTTTAAGTGTGGTAAAAAATGCATATATGAAGTATGAAATATCCCATATTCTTTTTTTATTTATTTCAATCTAATCTTCGTAACCAAATATGTATCCCTAATAATATAATGTAGAAAGTTTGTTTGTATTTTATTAACATTTTCTCGAAAGTAAAAATATTAACATAACTTCTTTTGTGCTATAAAACAATTGTTCTAAATAATCCTTACTCAGTCTAAAGCTAATTTAAAGCGTATCTAAATAAAATAATATATATTGTTTGTAATCTATGACGTTTCATGTGGTAGTCGATGTAATGATAAAGTTCTTTCTAATATAGAATAGACTTCTAAAAATAACATGATTTTTAATATTTTTTACTTTATACTTTATAACAAATACTTTTTATTGTTCCCTATAACTATTAACCAATCTGAAGTTTAATTGCGGACGCTTTACAACAAATATCTTGATGGCGACCTGTGACTGTCTATGGTTGTCTGTCGCAGTCGATTTAACGTTATAGCTCTTTCATGTCAGGAATTGACAAACAAAATTTCAAGTATTACTTAATAGGTTTTATTATGCAATATATTAAGAACTGCTGCATGTGTATTATAAATTGACAAGCCTTTAAACAGAAATCGATTAAATTCCACTGCAATCGTCAATTAATTTGGCATTCAAAATTTTAGTTCCTGATTTTGCCTGAGAGAAATATACAGTGCGATTTCTAATTAGTATATCTAGACAGTATAAAAAAATATCAAACTTCAAGGAATATTCAACTGACCATTATCATAATGTAAGCCATTCAACAAAATTTCATGATGAAATCGACTTTTTTTTTAAACTTCATTTTTTCTTAAAATGTCCTGTTGCATTGGAATTTGTTTTAGTTTAGTGTTTCTGTTAGTTCGTTGTTTTCCTCTTATAGTAGATGTGTTTTAGTTTGAAACCCGGATTTGTTTTCTCTCAATCGGTTAATGGCTTTTGAGCAGTGGTATACTACTGTTGCCTTTATCATAATGTTATTTTTAATTCCTAATATTATCATTTATCTTTTGCGTTATTTACATCCAATTTTATGTCTGCTTCGCCAAATAAGTATAAATACAATTTAAGTCTTCATACCTGAGTCGTATTAATTGATTATCCTACATGATAACTAAGTAAATTAAGATGTCACGCATAATGATACTCTACCTCAAATGAGAGAGCAATTCTGGCCAAATCCGATATTGCAAGTCATAATTGGTAAAACTTCATATGAACAAAGAGAGAAATTCGAACCAAATTCGACATTTAATGTCATAATTTGTAAAACTTTATATGAAAATAGAGAGAAATTCATTCCAAATCCAATTTCGAGTCATTATCTGTAAAACTTTATATGAAAAAAAGAGAGAAATTAATTCCAAATCCGATATTGTAAATCCGATATAGCAAGTCATTATCTGTAAAACTATATATAAACAAAGAGAAAAATTCATACCAAAACCGATATTTCAAGTCATTATCTGTAAAACTTTATATGAAAAAAGAGAGAAATTAATTCCAAATCCGATATTGTAAATCCGATATAGCAAGTCATTATCTGTAAAACTATATATAAACAAAGAGAAAAATTCATACCAAAACCAATATTTCAAGTCATAATCTATAAAACTTTATATGATAAAATAGAGAAATTCATACCAAATCTAATGTTTCAAGTCATAATCTGTAAAACTTTATATGAGAAAATAGAGAAATTCATACCAAATCAAATGTTTCAAGTCATTATCTGTAAAGCTTTATATGAACAAAGAGAGAAATTCATACCAAATCCAATATCTTAATTCATTATCTGTAAAACTATATATGAACAAAGAGAGAAATTCATACCAAATTCGATATTTCAAGTCATTACTTGCAAATCTTCATATCAAGAATGAGAAATCACTTATCATGATATATTATATCTTCATTTGAAAATGCCTGTACCAAGTCAGGAATATGACAGTTGTTGTCCATTCGTTTGATGTGTTTTGTCATTTGATTTTGCTATGTGATATTGAATTTTCCTCGGAGTTCATATTTTTGTGATTTTACTTTTTTTTATATGTATACAGCTCAGACTGATAATATTTCTGAAATACTTCATTATAAATTCGACCAAAATCTGAAATTTTGTAATGACACATAGATACTTATATACCATCTGGAAGCCAATATGGCTTTTAGCTAAATGTTAGGACAGTTAAAATCTAAAAAAAATATATAAAAAAAAGTAAAATCACAAAAATACTGAACTTAGAGGAAAATCAATTCGGAAAGTCCATTATCACATGGCAAAATCAAATAATAAAACGCATCAAAAACGAATGGACAAGAACTGTCATATTCCTGACTTGGTACAGGCATTTTCAAATGTAGAAAATGGTGGATTAAACCTGGTTTTTTAGCGCTAACCCTCTCACTTTGATGACAGTCTCATCAAATTCCGTTATATTTACATTGATGCGTTAACTAAACAGACACGTAAAAAAAAAATAGTCAAAATATGGGTACATCAGTCATCATCGTATAACAATTTTAAAAGGAACAATTTTAGAGAACACAAAAACATCTGTCTACAAACACATTCATTGATTTGTGTGTCTGACGTCAGAAAATTGTATACGTAACATAGATTTGTCGTTCAATGTGCATACAAACAATTTTAAAATTTACATAAGCAATGTTAGCATATAGGGTTAAAAAATCAAAAGTATGTAAGAATAAATTTCAGAAATAGAGTCAATTCAATTACAAATTAGAATGTATGCATAGGAGACAACAACCGATAGCACAAAACCAAAATAAAACCATATATACACTCGTCCTTAAATGGTTTTTTTCTCGGGTGGATTGAAAAAAAAAATACAAAGTTTACAAACATTAATTTCTTAAGAATTTTATATTCGTGGCCGTCACCAAGGTGATGAATTCTGAGTAGTTGATAAGATCAAAAACAAATATTTTTCAATCATTAACAAAATCAAACATGATACAATGATATATTAAATGTCCAACTAAGTAAACTAAATTGTATCTTACAGAAAAAACATGTATTCACCTTTGCTTGAATTCATTTTTCTTTGGTTAAAATATAAATATTTTACATACAGTTAACGTAAATGATGTAGCATATGCAGAGCCCATTACACAAATAAAGGCAACAGTAGTATACCGCTGTTCAAACTCATAAATCCATGGACAAAAAACAAAATCGGGGTAACAAACTAAAACTGAGGGAAACGCATAGATATAAGAGAACAACGACACAACACTACAATGTAACTAACACACACAGAAACGGACCAAGCATCAGACAAAATCCCACGAGAATAACAAATATAACATCAAAACCAAATACATGAATTTGGGATAGACAAGTACCGTGACACGTCTTATCGTAATGTCAATTTACACTCAAAAATAAGAGAAAACAAACGACGCAACGTTAAATTGTAACACACACTTATATAGTTGGACTTTCAACTCGAAACCATTTGACGTAGTTTATTCTTTACGACAAGAGAAAAACATATTGTATAGACACATGTGTATTGTTCCAGATTCTATCGTGACCTCTGGATATCATTTACAATATTGATGCAAGCAATAGCTAGTCCACCGGAACAAATGCACTCCCCACACGATACAAACGTTTCATTACGTTGTTTTGAGACTGACCTTGTTTTACGTTCTTAACATTAAATAGATACATAATATGATTCGTTAACAAATAGGAACGCTAAAATCACAGTCATTTTAAAACTAAAGATTTTTACATACAGGTAAGCCAAAGAATAAAAGTACACGAAGATTAGAGGAACAAGCTATATTTTACCTTTTGAAATTTGCAGTTGTAAAAAAAATGCTTCTGTCTTTCAATCAATAGATATAATGTAACAAAAAGTAAATTTACTAAATTAGTCATCGATTCAAGACTTCCAAACAAATATAGGGAGTAAATACAATTGCATCAAATTATTCATATACTCGAGATGATCACGAGTACCAACTATTGTATAGTTGTGTAATGTGTTTTATTCAATATGTTGACCTCTATGTATCTTTTTGTAGATTGTCGTCTCATTGACGTATGTCCCGAGTTTTGTGCTAAATAACAAATTTCAATTGATTCTGAAAATTTTATTGATAAATTTTTATACATTTCTTTATGACGCTGAATTAGGGTCCTAAAATGAAATGAAGCATATGATAAAATCATTTTAGCATATACTAAATATTAATTAAGCATATGTTAAAATCATTTTAGCATATACTAAACATTAATTAAGCATATGTTAAATTATTATTAAGCATATGCTAATCAGATTTAAGGATATGCTCCTATCATTTTAGGATTTGCTGAATTCAATTTAACATATGCTTAAATCAATATAGCATATGCTGAATTATTAAGCTTTTACAGAAATATAGGTGCTGAATCAAGGTCATACATATGATCATATATACCAAATTTATTTTAGATTATGTTAAAACGAGTGAAGATTATATATTATTACATATACCAAATTTATTTTAGAATATGTTAAAAGGAGTTAAGATTATATATTATCATATACACGTTAAAGTATAAAATCTTGCACAGAAGACGGAGTTTATACACAAGTTCAAGAATTGGATAAACGTTATTTTTCACCAGTCACTCATTTCATATGGCTTTAAGAAGTCTTATAATTTAAACCAACCAAATAGCTATTTTAGTTTAAAATGTATCAACAATTTCACTTAATATTAAAATAATTTATATAGCTATCTATACAGTCTCAAATACGACAGGTTTTGTGTTGAATTTAAAGAAGATGATGTAATAGATACAAAGGGAAAACCAACAAAACCAAGCGTAAGGACAAATGAAAACAATAAAACCAAAATAAATAGGATGAACACTATAAACTGATTTAACCCACAAAAGTCTAAAGTTCCTTCAACATTTTAGGCATATCTATTAGACGTATAAATATACGAACGAAAATAGGCCTATTGGGACATTACGTTGAGTTACTACACAAATTGTTAAACACAAATTTCTAAAGATCTAATTATGAAATGTCCTAACATGTTAATATGTTCTGCTGAAAAAGGTAATTTGTCAATCCACATAATATAAAATCATTAGATAAAATTACATGATGACGGCTGACCAGAAGTCGTCCTTTTTGGTAGAATTTACATTATAACTTGTTACAATAATATTTGGGTCTGAAATACACATGATCATGTAACATAATGTGACATAATTAAACTAACTACATGTATATATATAGAACAGCGACCACAGTACATTCACTAACTAAGAACTATCTAACGACAAAGTAAGTATATTTTCTAAGTTCAAATTCAATGTACAGTAATACAATTTAGATAGGAATAGAAAATCAAAATAGAAACATTTGTAGAATTATTTCTTGTTACTTTTCAATGTCTTTTGGGTTTTTGTTTGGTTCAAGGTGAGTTAAAGGAATAAGAGAAAGTTAGAATATTTCAGTTATAAAAATCAGAAATAACGCATCTTATTGAACGGAATATTTTTTTCGACCTACCAAAGTTCCTTTTTAAGAATAGTGACCCTTATAAATTCTTCAATGCAATTCAAACTTAGTTCGATGCAATTCAAACTTAGTTAAATTGTCGGTCCTTCTTTTGAGGAAAAATTAGCTGCATATGTTCAAACAGTGACAAATTCAAATAAGTGTATCGAATAGATTGATTGGTATTTTTCTTCGCAACTAAAATAACATGTTATAAAAATTACCGGAATACATTATAAGCCTGGTACCTTTGATAACTATTAGCTTTATAGCTAAGACAAATATAATTCTTGTAACTTATTCTGTAATTGTTTTTTTTATTATTGTCTTTATTGTTATACATTTTATGAATATAATCCCTATTTGATAACCAATATAAATCACAATAATAAACTAAATTATTTTTTGTCTAGAAAATGAGATTCATCCTTGCTGTTGCCGTTACTGTTGCCCTAGCCGCTGTTGTATCAGCAGGAGGGTATGGACACGGAGGAGGAGGATACGGACACGGAGGAGGAGGATACGGACACGGAGGTAAAGTGGTGATCGAAACATTTCAACGAAACATTCCTTAATCGTACTCTATATATATATAAATGTGTGTTTTATAACAGCTTCCCAAAGTGTTAAAAACTGCATCATAAATTTATACAAATTTGACATTGATAAATCATTTACAAACTTTTAAGTTGCTCTGCTATAAACTATCCTATTTGTATTTCATTAAAAAACATCTTTTCGTATCAGAGACTGTATAAATAGCCATTCAATTAAAGGAATCAAATTTCTTTGTAAAAAATATGACCGTTAAAAAAAATAAGACAAAAGCGAAAGAAATAACTAAGTGCACTGCTACATTTTTAAAACTAATAAAGCTGAAAAGATAAGTTTAAAATATTTGCTCAAAACAACTTGCAAATCAAATGCATTTACAAAATTGCATAATATGAACAATTGATACAGAATATTTAAAAAAGATTAATATTCTATAATTTCAGTGTCATAATTGATATAAAATCTTTATAATAGTTTAAAATACATATGAATTTATCATATATTCGTGAAAAGAACAAAGTACTTTTTTTCAATTTCCACAAATATATTTTATCTGGAATCGGTTGACTCTTAAAATGATGACAACTGATTTAACAATTAGGTTGCTACATACATTTGGGCAACTTTGATTTAAGTAGCTATGTTTTAACAGCACATTTTGAACTAAAAATACTTAATTCACGATAAATATGCAATTAGAATTGCGGACATTTTTCATTCATAAATAAGTTTTGAAACCATGTAAGGATCTGATTCAGCGTATATCTTTTCAACTTCAAAATTTCTTTGAATGATTGTCAAGTGCAAAAATATAATACATTTTTAATGTTACATTCACTACTAGTATTTGATAATATTGAGATTAATGACACTTTCGAACTTAACTACAACGTTTGTATTTCCACTGGAATGTGGTTTTAGTAACTGCTTTATTTCTTTTAATGTTTATCTACCACTGTGCCGATCTGTTTTTGGACTTTTTTCCGAGGGTATCATCAGCTCAGTTCAGGAGCATAATACTTAAATACTGTCTTGCAAATACGGATATTGTTCTATTAGCATTTTCTGTTGTGAATCTTAGAAAACCATCGGAATAAAGAAGTGCATCTCTTTCATACATAACTCTGATTCCGTATACGGGTTGAACTATAATGTTGTTCCTTAACTTATATCGGCTATTCTACGTTTATGTAATTAGTTTTTGAAATGTCAAATAATTGGCCCCGAGGATCACAGAAGAGGTGATAGTTGGAACCGTTTATCATTTGATTTTAATATCTAAACTGTTTTGTCATTAAAAAGTGTTTTTTGTTATTGCTAAGTTTCGGGATTATATTTTTAGACCTACATGGGAGTTCATAGTAAGTTCTGGTTTAAAGAACGTATATATCTTTTTAGGAAAAGGATACGGAAAGGGATACGGTGGACATGGTGGCGGATACGGAGGACACTCTCTAGGTTATAGTGGTGGATATGGTGGAAGTATGGGAGGATATGGTGGAGGATATGGTGGAAGTATGGGAGGATATGGTGGAGGATATGGTGGAAGTATGGGAGGATATGGTGGAGGATACGGTGGAAGTATCGGAGGATATGGAGGAGGATATGGTGGAAGTATGGGAGGATATGGAGGAAGCATTGGAGGTTATCATGGTGGATTAGGTGGATCTTATGGTGGATTAGGTGGATCTTATGGTGGTATGAGTGGATCTTATGGTGGATTAAGTGGATCTTATGGAGGTTTAGGTGGATCTTATGGAGGATTAAGTGGATCTTATGGTGGATTAAGTGGATCTTATGGAGGATTAAGTGGATCTGGAGGATCATATTACCAAGGTTGATCTTCATATCCTGGAATATACAAGTCAATCTATTAAATAACTCTCAATAAACTCATATTCGCATTGAAAATTAAGAAATGTCATGCACATTTACCGGACAACTGCCTTTTAACTATTCGGAATTATGATTAGGAATGAAAAATACACAGAAGTGACATTTAATGTATCAAGATAAGGAGTCATGTACTGAGATGGAATCTCACCTGTTGAAAAAAGGAAATGAAATGAATTTAAATATAACTTTTTCAAACTTATGGTTCACATTAAAGCTTCGTTTAAAGAGGTAGGGTGAAATTACCGCTGTATTTCTCAAGGTTAATATCTAAAAATGGTTAAAACCGACTACTAATCAATTATTAAAGATTATATTCCTAACGAAATTAATCAATTATTTTACATTTTTGAATTAAAAAAAATGTTATTCAGTGCTATTCATTCCTGTTGTAGTCAATATTGCATATTTTCTAAAGTCTTTTTTTTTCTAATCTCGCATTAAAGATCTAACCATCATTAATAACGTTATAGTTGAACTTCAATTCAATTCTTTTTCAACTTATGAGTGTGAGTAACGCATTGCATATTTCGACTTTATTAAGCTTCACTGTCTGCATATTTTAGTTAAGATTTTTTGGTTTCTTTATACCATTTTTGATAAAAAGTAAAACGGAGATTGTAAGAGAAGGTAACTTACTAACTGGCGTAATAAATTATAAGCCTGGTACCTTTGATAACTACTTGGCCCCTTGAATTTGGAAAATAAAACAGTTTTATTATAGATCCACCAAATAAAATCCTTCATGTGATCATAAGACATTAGTATGTCGGACATCAGTGTTGAATGTATTTTTGATATTGTCTTTGAATATTAACTTCAAACTTCTAATATTTAGAGCACAACATGAACAATGCAAAAAAGTAGTTTATTTTAAGACATGTTCCTCATTATTTATATTTAAGTAATAGACCTTCTCAAAAAATAGATTTGCTACAAACTATTATTAAAATGATGTTTTAAGCATTTATATGTATTTATTATTTAGTAACATGATAAAAATTATACCTAGATGTTTTATTCGTCGATGAAACCATGGATTTAAGAAAAGTTTCGACGACTTTCAGAAAATTGCCCCGATGTGAAAAAATAGGATAAATTGCCCCTTACCTCGCTACAAATTATTGTTAAGGATCATCATATCTTTTTTTTTAAATGATTATGAAAAGAATAAACACTAGTGAGTGAAGTTTTTTTTTTTTAAATAACATAAACATAATATTTTATTATGTATGAAAAAAATGTCTGCTAAGTTGAAAGTTTTTATTTGTTTTGGTGTCGTGTATACAAGCATTATTTTTAAATGAGCATATCTCATCTTCAATGTATACACCAAAACTTTTTGATCACCGATTATTTTAAATTGATAAAAAGTCCTTTATATCAAACTATTGTATATGGTGTTATTTGATACACAGATAATTATTTTTAAAGTATTTAATGTAACTAAAAAACAACATTAGGCACTTGTATTTTTTTTTTACGTTTAATGACAGACTAGATGATTAATTAAAACAATAACAATGTATGACATTCGAATGAGAACACTTTTAAAACTAAATGGTGGCCTTTTTATATTAGTAAGATCTTGGCATTTGTTTTGTTCATTTACTGGTAAAAAAAAATACGACTCAATTTCATCTGATTTTGAGTCAGAATTAAGTATCCATTGCACAAATGTATTTTGTTATTTGTTGCTGTTAGTATTATATTATAGAATGTTCACAGAGAAAAACACAAAATAATAAAAATGTGACAACAACATTATGTTTGATGTATTTGTGTGCCTTTTTTGTTCGTGAATATTTTCAAATGCTGGAACCGTCTTTAAAAATATCTCTTGGTGAAGATATACAGAAGAGTATGGTTTTATCGGAATAAAAATATTTTCTGTTAGACATTCAGCTAAAAACTAGTTTGAAAGAATTTACTCTGAAACTTTTTTAGATTGTCGAACTTTTTGCGATATCGGTCATAATGATCTTTTTCTTCTTTGCCATAGCGTTGTCAGTTTATTTCCGACTTTTGAGTTTGCGTGTCCCTTCAGCATCTTTCACCTCTCTTTTTTGTAAAGCACGTATCAGGAAATCGGTGTTATATGAATATATTACATGTATCAACCTGTAGTGTCAGTTGTTTTTAGTAAAGCGATGTAATACTGAGGTCGATGCCACTGCGGTTGGAGTTTTTATTTCCTATCATCATCATCAGTCCAGTAGTCAGCACTTCTGTGTTGACATGAATTATCATTGATATGATCATAATTATAAACTAACCGTTTACAAAACTTTAAAATTGTAATATACCATGGCTTTTCTACCTCAGATATAGATTACCTAAACTGTATTTGGCAACACTTTTACGGAATTTTTGGCCCTCAATGCTCTTTAACTTCGTACTTTATTTGGCCTTTTGAACTTATTTTTAATCGATCGTCACTGATGAGTCTTTTGTAGACGAAACACGCGCGTTTCGCGCAAGTACAAAAATTCAATCCTGTTATTTATGATGAGTTTATTTACATCCACTTGGTCGATGCTACTGCTGGTTGAGTTTGTATTCCCCGAGGGTATCACCAGCCCAGTAGTCAGCACTTCCGTGTTGACATGAATTACCATTGATATGATCACAATTAAAAACTAACCGTTTACAAAACTTTGAAATTTTAATATGCTGAGGCATTTCTACCTCAGGAATAGATTAACTTAACTGTATTTGGCAACCCTTTTCGGAATTTTTGGTCCTCAATGCTCTTTAACTTCGTACTTTATTTGGCCTTTTCTACTTTTTTTAATCGATCTTCACTGATAGGTCTTTTTGTAGACGAAATGAGCGTCTCCCGCAAGTACAAAATTTCAATCCTGTTATCTATGATGAGTTTGTTTACAACCACCAGGTCGATGCCACTTCTGGTGGAGTTTTTATTCCTCGAGGGTATCACCAGCCCAGTACTCAGCACTTCTTTGTTGACATGAATTATCATTGATATGGTCATAGTTATAAATAAACTGATCATCTCTTTAAATACTAAGGCTCTTCTACCTCAGAAATAGATGACCTAAGCTGAATTTGGTAAAACTTTTAGGAATTATTGGTCCTCAATGCTCTTTAACTTCGAACTGTACAATTATCATTGATATGGTCAATACTATAAATAAACTGTTTACAAAACTTTAAAATTTTGGCCTTTTGTTTTTCTTGGCATCGAACATACAAACAGTTTTGACGATACCATGTTTTTATCTGTTGATTTTTGTTGTTCCGGTTAGTTTTGTCGGTAAACAAAAACAAACAGTTTATGTATACTCTTTAATAAATACTCAATCATATGTTTCTTCGAATGTATAGCTTGTTCTTTCATACATACCAGAAGAACCGCATCAGTTAAAGTGTCCGGTTATTCGTCCTATATCATATACTCAGTTCATTTGTATATTAGAAATCAGTTATATTTATATAACGGCCGTCATTCTTACCACGCACATCTTCAATTAGACTGTCCTTATGCTTATTGAAACGTAAGCTCCGCCCGATCAGTTGAAATAACATTGGTAATACTGGTGGTCTAAAACTAACTTGAATACATGTACTTAACCGAACCTGTCAAGATGACGAACAGCAAAATAAGCGTCAGACTGCTTTCAAACTTTCAAGACTGAGCTACACAAACCCAACCAAATATCTTTGGGATGAATTCATGCGCTGTGAAGGATAAGCAAATATTTTTTCGCTGTAGCCAGTTGCAACTGTCATGTTTCTAACGATAAGTACAAATCCCATTATAAGTTTCATTCGATGATGAAAAAATCAAAAAAGAAGCACAGGTTTGTTTTATGACAACTTTAAAAAAAAATCATTTAGTGATTGGGATTGTACCACATTTTTTGACATTTTTACCTATTATGTCTGTTTTTGTTTTGTTCACGCATCGTTGTCAATACAATGGAACTTGATTCCGGATCATCTGAGATCACCCCAAATTTTTGGTGGGGTTTGTGTTGCTTAGTTGCTTAGTATTTAGTTTTCTTTGTTGTGTCATGTGTTCTATTATTTGTCTGTTTGTCTTTTTTTATTTTTTGCCATGGTGTTGTCAGTTCCGATCTATGAGTTTGACTGTCCCTCTGGTATCTTTCGCCCGTCTTTCACCATTTTCTACAACAGAAAATGTCTGTACCAAGTCAGGAATATGACAGTTATTCGTTTAGTTTGTTTGGACTTTTAATTTTGCCATTTGATTACGAACTTTCCGTTTTGAGTTTTCCTCAAAGTTCAGTATTTTTGTGATTTTACTTTTTTTGAACATATTTGTAGGTAGTCACCTAAGACACAGATGTGACCAATGATAAGAAACACAGTATATAATACGAGTATAGTATTACTCCATATGCAGGGACTGTTGTAACGCTGCTGCATATAAAAGGAAAGTTATCAATTTGGAAGCTTTAATACGCCATTTTGTCGTTAGGTTTTGCTCTCAATCGACCCTTATTGCAATTTATAGATGTAACATAATAATATCAGATAGACTTAACGATATATGTGACATTGTTTATTTGAAGAATAATATCACGGTACTTTGTTAAAAGCTGACAACATTTTTCATAGACTGGAAATGTTTGCTTGTACTCGAATGACATTAAAAGAACTCGCTGTTGATACAATCAATAGTATCAATGGTTTTCTTGATTGTAGACAGGTCAGAAAATGTTTTCAATTCTGTAATTGATAATATAATTTAATGAAATTAAAATTTATGGCATTTATATATATATAGTTTCCCTAAAACGATATTTTGCTGTTCTGATTGTGTAAGTTCTTTTTGTATCCCTACTGTGTATAAGAAAGACAAGTTCCAGAAAAGTTCGCTGAAATCGGTATAAATGAGGGTCGCCGTTATAGTATGAGCAATGCATCAATGAAACCATTTCAAGAGGGTTGAAACATCAATTTGAATATACTAGTAAGTATTTTCATAACCGTTGCCACAGAACTGAATACAAAGTGTCTGATACTTCAGACTTATACTCAACCAACAATTATCTTGACCTAGTGACAGTATATATAATATGTGATATATTTATAGATACCACATTTAAGTTCCAAGTCGATGTACTTGGTTTCCCTTTTTATTTTTTGTTTGTTTGTTAGGTTAGGGAGTTTATTATTTGTGCTTTATTTATGTTTACCAAGTATAGTCTAAACAGAACTGTATGCGACTGATTTATTTTTAACTACGTAATCTAGCTCATATATCTACGAACAACAGTGCATAAGTACGTACAGCAAACAAAAACGTCCAATTAGCGACAATTTAACAACAATTATGACGGCCGCTTAAAATGGCATAAATTGATGAATACTCGAACACGCACAGCGATATGTTAAAAATAAATGAAAATAACTAACCTATCGATGAATGTTTACGTCAATGTACTAAAATTTGCCTGATATATCCTGTCCAGTTAAGGAATGTAGGACAGGAATATACACAGACCTTCACAACTCATAATTACACGTTTTATAAGATGAACGAGTATATATTTCGAAGCCAATAGTGGTCAATACTAAATTGGTTTGTTTATATGCAATTACAAACTTATTTTTTTACATTTGAATTCTAAGACTTTCAAGGAAAAGGATCACCACTAAACAAATATAAGATTTAAAAACGGTGTGGCAAATTAAAAACTATGATATTGACCTGATGCCGTCTTACAGAAAGGTGTTTGCTCCCGTTCTTCCAAATAATGTTTGCTGGCTGTTCAGATGATGTATAATATCTATTGTAGTTAACAAATCTGACCAAAAATGAAAAAAACCCTGACCAATATTGAAAAAAGACAAATCAAGCACCGTTTGAAGTCATCAATTAATATTTAACACTCTGTAAACGATTAATATGTATTACAATCGTTCATCAGGGGAAATGTTAGTATAACTATACTTCCATAGGCGACATTACTAACATTTTCTTTACTACTTTTTATAATAAAAACCTTGACAAAACAGTTATGTATGGTATTAGTACCTTATTATTCTATTTTAGAAATTGATTCCAAATAGATTGATTGATTGATTGTTGGTTGCTTAACGTCCAGTGGCAAATATTTCATGCATATTCAGGACGAGAACAAGTTCACAATACATACAATAGGTAGGTTGTTGTAATAGAGGCCATCTAGGATGATGGTGGGGGAAATTTAGACTGCCACTGGAAAATGAGGGTATATTGGATAGGGACAGATATTTTGCCTTGCAACAGGCCACCTACGGACCCCTCAAAGAGTTGTTGCAAGGGTTCTTAACGTGCAAAGAGCGTGGCACTCTCTTTACACAGGCATCGGATTTAACGTCCCCTTCTGACGGACGTGACTGCGAACTTGATACATCCCGCACAGCCAAACGGACGCCCCACTTCGGCAAGCGTTTTACTGTCGGTCGGGAGAAGACCAAGTGACTATATTTCTATACCCCAGTCACCCATGACAAACTTCCAACAGAGCCTATCGTAATTTTACATTAAATATATGAAAATTTGGAAGTCTTTCGGATAATTCTGCAGAAAATATTTCAATGGGTTTCAAAATGTATGTTGTTAATATACACACTGCAGTTATTCGTGAATAAAAAAACATATTATACACTTACATCCAATCAAAGCGCTTCTAAGTCGACTACCTTTATTTGCCACAACACATAATTAAGTGACCGATTTTATTTCTGTTCTTGGGTACTCAGAAGACAAACCTGAAGTGAAATCGTGTTATGAACTAATTTTACCAAGAAAATGTTGTCCAAAAGATAATGTTGACACAACACACAATTTAGTCACCGACTTTATTTCTTTACTTTAATTTGTAATTTAGCGTCAGTTGATTTTATAAGGATTAAAAAAAAGATGCACATAGAAATACTTATTTGATTTGTTCATATTGCTTGGTCTTTCCAAATGAAACACGCGGAAATCGAGTTTTATAATGCTTCGATTGTGTAAACGATAATATGACTTTTGTGCAATCTCAGAAATCAAATATTTGCTAGTTTTATTATGATCTTTTAAAAATCAAACACACTTTGATTAATATAGCTTTTCCTACAGACAAACTGATTTCAAGTTTCTCAAATCTAATCTTAGTAGGTACGTCTTAATTAATATGGGAGCATCATAAAACCATCCCTCCGAGTAAAAGTCAACTTTAATTATGTTTTATTACATCGAAACGCATGTAAGATTCATATAGCCATAAATAACAGTTGACGTAACATGACCAAGTAACCAAATAGGAGACTAGTTTATTTCCAAGTTACTTGTACTTTTGAGTATTTGAAAAACAGATGACAAAAAAACCAAAGATAGACCATGGTAGAGACACACAACTGTAAAATCGCGGCATGCTGGGATTAAATGCGTAGGTTTTACGGGCCAAAATCTCTCGATCTGACTTTAAGAAGAGAGTTTATTTGCAAAAAATATGTACTTTGTAAATTAAATCTTTTTTGTAACTAGACTGCTGAAATTTGAAAAATATAGATCCCATAAGTATTTTTACCCAATTCCAAATTCATGCGTTTTTTGAGGGATACAAATATGCATAAGTTTGATTTTAATTGCAAGGGAACATAGTGTCAGTACAGCGTTTTAGTATTGGCATAATTTTAAAAACATTAATCTGACCTAATTTATTGCGCGTACATTGTACAAATTAATGTCAACAGTGCAACACATAATGAACATATATTATGATTTTACATGTGCACCATGAAAACACATTGTTCAGGTAAAACTGTAAAATATTATCTACAATATTAGATACAGCAGATCAAGATCGTTATTTAAGTTTTCTTTTTAAATTCAGATTTGAGGTATACAACGAACAACTAATTACCAAAATATTTGCCATGACAAATAGTTTATGTATTCATATATTAATTTTGTTTCACACATTATAAAAAAAGTGCCTTGAATAACATTATCAAATAACATATAGCTGGGAGGGTCATAGAGCCGATCGTCACCCCGAGAAAACATTGTCAACTGAGGCAACTGATATGTTTTTAAAGTAACTTACGAAAAATGTACATACATTATTAACAGTAAATAGTATATTAAAATCGTATATGCCATAGAATATATTTTAGTCTCTTTAGCAGATACTTATTTACATCAATAAAATACAATCTCGTTAACTTGATGCCAATTTCCAAAGGATATCTACCAAGTTCCCCATAAACCGTGAACTTTATAGTTTCGAAAGATGTTTACCGAATTTTAGATGGATTCTTTCATTTTTAGATGGATTTGCAGCCCCCCCCCCCACCTGTAGATAGTTTTTAAGAAATGTATAAGAAAAAGAGTGTAGAGAACAAATGTTCGCCTTGATGGACACCTTTGTTACAAATATGTTAGTAACATTAGTATTGTAAAAATGTATGATCCAAAATTTTCCTCCCCATGGTTAATTCTCTTGTATTACATTATGCATTTTTTTTTTCATTTATATGTCTAGAAAGCAAATTAAATCACGACAAACTGTATCAACTGCTCTTTCAAAATCTATAAAGGCTGCATATAAAATTGAGAAAGGAAATGGTGAATATGTCAAAGCGACAACCACCCGACCATAGAGCAAACAACAGCCGAAGGCAACCAATGGGTCTTCAATGTAGCGAGGATTCCCGCACCCGTAGGTGTCCTTCAGCTGGCCCCTAAAATATGCATAATAGTACAGTGATAATGGACGTCATACTAAACTCCGAATTATACACAAGAAACTAAAATTTAAAATCATACAAGACTAACAAAGGCCAGAGGCTCCTGACTTGGGACAGGCGCAAAATTGCGGCGGGGTTAAACATGTTTATGAGATCTCAACCCTCCCCCTATACCTCTAGCCAATGTAGAAAAGTAAAAGAATAACAATACGCACATTAAAATTCAGTTCAAGAGAAGTCCGAGTCTGATGTCAAAAGATGTAACAAAAGAAAATAAATAAAATGACAATAATACATAAATAACAACAGACTACTAGCAGTTAACTGACAAGCCAGCTCCAGACCTCCATTAAACTGATTGAAAGATTATGTCTTCATCATATGAAAATCAGGTACAATCCCTCCCGTTAGGGGTTTAGTATCATACTATCATAAAATATATGAGAAGAACATAACCCGTGTCATGCCAACAACTGTTTTTTTAGAAATAAATGTGTTTAGTTCCGATGCAAAGACCCTATCAGTGAATCAATGTTAAAGCCAAAATATGCAATCTTTAATGACCTGACAACAGTATCGTAACTATATCCCCTTTTAATAAGTCTATTTAAAGGTTTTGTTAGTTTCTGAGGAGAATACTGACATTTTTGTGCTTTATAAAGAATATTTCCATAAAATTTTGGATGTGAAATACCTGAACGTATAAGATGTCTGCATGTTGAGTTATATTTACGAATTATTTCCTTATACCGGTGATAAAATTTAGTAAATGTTTTGACCAGTTTGTGATATCGAAAACCCTGGTGTAATAATTTTTCAGTAATACATAAATTTCTCTCGCTAAAATCTAATACATTGTTACATACACGAGTGAATCGTACAAGTTGAGATATATAAACACCATAAGATGGTGACAAGGGAACGTCACCATCTAAAAATGGATAATTAACAATAGGAAATGAAAAATCATCTCTTTTATCATAAATTTTTGTATTAAGCTTCCCGTTTATGATATAGATATCAAGATCGAGGAAAGGGCAGTGGTCATTGTTATCATTAGCTTTATTTAAAGTAAGTTCTACAGGATAAATTTCTTTAGTATACATACTGAAGTCGTCATTATTTAGAGCCAATATATCATCCAAATATCTAAAAGTATTGTTAAATTTTTGTATCAAATGTTGTTTTGATGGGTCTTTGCTAATTTTAGTCATAAATTGTAACTCATAACAATACAAAAACAGGTCCGCAATAAGTGGTGCACAGTTAGTCCCCATTGGAATTCCAATAACTTGACGATATACGGAATCTCCAAAGCGAACAAAAATGTTATCAAGTAAAAATTCAAGTGCATAAATAGTATCAAAGCATGTCCAATTGACATAGTTCTTTTGTTTATTGCTACTAAAAAATGATCTAAAAGAGTTTGAACATATGTACTCGCATTCCGACTTTTTAAATGCCCAGTTAATTAGGGATGTGAATTTTTTCTTAATAAGAATATGAGGCAAAGTGGTATATAGGGTCGAAAAATCAAAACTTTGAACAGATTCAAAATCACCAATATATGCATGCAATTTATCAAGTACTTCCAACGAGTTTTTGACACTCCAAAAGTAATTAATTCCACTATTTTCAAAGGCCTTATTTGAACAATTTATTATCAGGTTTTTTATTGTACCAAGTGTACTAGTAAGTAAAACAGACAATTTAGTAGTTGAACAATGGCTGGAAGATGAAATAAATCTATATTTGTAAGGTTTTTTGTGCAGCTTCGGAAGCCAGTACATAGTTGGGACTTTCATTGTGTTTGGTTCTGCTTGTAAAGAAGTAGCTAAAAGTTTATGTTTGTTACAGATGTCGTTTTCTGAAAATGAAGTCAGTTGGAATGTTGGTGAATTCGTGATTTCCTTTTGCAGAACCTCTATATAAAATTTACGTCAAACAATAATGATATTATTAGCAGCTTTATCAGCCGGGACAAAAACAAATTCCTTGGCTAGTTCTGTTAGTTTATTTTTGATACGCGAAATAGGGTTTTTATAGTTTTTGTTGAGGGTAAAATGTTCTTTAAAATGTTGTATTCGAATATCAACTATCTTCATTACTGAATTAAAAAAAGAGTCCAAAGATTTTTTGTCAGCTTTTTCACGTTTTACCCATTTCAAACAGTAGGCGCGGAGTGAGTCGTTGATGATATTACGACACTCATTCCAGTTAATAGTTGACGGGGGACGATATTTAGGTCCTTTACTGAGGAATGATTTTAACTCTCGGTCGCGAACGATGTTAAGGTCTCCTGTTATAACATGGGAAATTGGTCCATAGGTGTATTCTGAATTACTGCAATTACACGACATAGGTGTATTTTCAGTGATATTTACATCTTTACACAATTGGCTATAATTAAACACATATTTTCGGGTAGATTTCTTGTAAATATAACAAATGAGAGGGAGTTCAGTATTATCAAAATATCCAGGAATTTGGTCTTTAACAGAATGGTCGTTAAAAATACCGGCAATATTTACAAAATCAAAACCTTTATTGACATACTTTATTTTAATAAAATGTTTTTTATGATCTTCAGGGCGATCAATTTTTATATAACTTTTTTCTAAATAAAAAAAAGCCGACAATGTAAATAAACTGTCTGTTGTACTGTTTCTAGACCTAAAACCACATTTACTTTCATTCATTCATATCATTGTCCATATCCCCATGTTGGTTTGGGTCAATACCTGATGAAATTGAAGTTTTATTTCAATGAAATTTAAAAAAAAAACAAATCTATTCTAATCTAGTTAACTGCATAAGTGCTAGAGTAAACACCTTTACATAATTGAATGCTAGGTATTTTATTATCTTCTTTTCTATTCTTTTAGTTTTATCCACAAATGATATGGCTCTCGGATCTGACGTCTCATTTAAAGGACCTATGACCATTAAAAATGTTTAAACCTAGAGAATCATATTAGTTGCGAATTCTTAGAAGTGAGCTGGTTTGAGGCAATGTTTTAGCGTGACATTGAGATCAAAGGTCAAAACACACTGCAGCCCAATACTGCTAAATATTCGCAGGGTTTGAATACATGCATACACTTTTCATTTGAAAAAAATATGTCATAAAAAAGTAAATAAATGCAAGATATCATGGTTCGTTATTTAGGCTGCGGTTTCTTATTTAACTTCCATCACTTTGTGAAGAAACTAAAAAAACAGCAATTTTATTTTGATGTATAGTTTACTGATAGAACAAAGACAAATGCTTCATGCATATTCAGATTTTTTTTTTACTGTAACCAATTATTGATGGGAAAGTTAGGCTTAGAAGTGTCTAGTTACGTCATGAAATGTATGTGAGAAATATTTCCATACAACAGTCCTTCAACAGACATGTGTGTAAAAGGTTTTCTAATCCAATAAAGCATGGTCTACTATTAAACATAAAATTCAAACAATTCGTTTGTACAACATGCAAAAGTCATAAGACCTAAATACCAAAAATGAGATGAAAAATATTAATAATTAAAGCCCCCCTCCCCCCTGTGAATATGCTATCCAGAAAAGCAGGTCGGACTTTAGTGGGTTTTTTTAATTTATTTATGGTCACCCATATTTCTGAAAATCTGTGCTGGTTAGAACTTCGATTGATATGATAAAGACCTGTGATTAACAATAGCAACAGTAATTGGTGAAACAAAGGGATGGTGTCAAGCTTATATATTTTGTCGTCCAATATCCAAATCCAATAACTTGTTGAGACAAGTAATTCTTCTGATACATGTATATCCTTTAGAAATATTCCTTATGTGTCTAAATAAAAAAAAAATTACATTCACACAAGAAAGTTTAGTATTATGTTCAAAGTAATATTAACATTGCCTTGTCATATTTCTTTTTCGCAAAAACAAACCAAAAGTATACTAGATCCGATATTTACTGAATTCTAGTAATTCTAGTAATTCAAATCCAATTACTTGTTGAGACAAGTAATTCTTCTGATACATGTATATCCTTTAGAAATATTCCTTATGTGTCTAAATAATTTGTTTTAATTACACTCACACATGAAAGTTTAATATTATGTTCAAAATAACATTAAAATTGCCTTGTCATATTTCTTTTTCGCAAAAACAAACCAAAAGTATACCAGATCCGATATTAACTGAATTCTAGTAACAAACCGAACGAATAAAGACAGACAAATTGAATTATTCCAGACACTACATGTGTATTACTCTCTATGTAACAATAACACATGTCTTCCTTATACTCCCCTGTAACGTTGTTCAATTTGACAGCTATAAATACTACGGTTTCAACGTGTATTCAATCATTACACATTCTGCTCCAGTAATCGTAAGTAAAAAAAAAGTGTTCGATATTGGTATCCCTTTAAAAATGATTTATCATAAAGCTGTTTAATCTTCCAATACATTGTCAATTATTTATTTGATATAAAACATTTTCAACGGATACAAGATTTCAAAGTAAAATATTTAGCTCTGTTAATAATACCAGCTGCCTATATAAAAAGGTGTTTGTCAGGGATGTCTATTATGTCTATTATTGTCTATACTGCATAGGTGTATATTCACATTTCATTTGTGCCAATGTAGGCAATCATTACGATTCTTTCTCTCTTTGTATATAAGTTTTTTTTGTAAACAAAACATACTGACCTGTTTTATTTGTCTATTCCTTTGATTATTTAAAAAAATACACTATTACGTGTAATGCCTTTGCTACATCGAAATGTAAGATCAACAAACCCGAAAAAAATCATAAACACAGTTTTCTCGTAACTGAAAACACAACATACCCTAATGCAGATCTTAACAACATAATTGCAGTTTTTTTAACAATTAAAGACTGTACTATATATTTTTATTACCATGTTCTTTTAGACGGCTTTATAGTTTGAATGGTGCACAATCTTCGGATTGAATGTTTTCCTGCACCTGATTGGAAGATATAACTGACTGTATATTCATGCATTTTATTTTGTAATACCTTTCAGTCAGTATAGCCATGAACACCAAACTAATTATTCTCGCCCTTGCCACTGTTGCCATGGTGTCAGCCGGCGGTTATGGACAACATAAAGGATATGGTATAGGAGGATACGGAAAAGGATATGTTAGTGGGGGATACGGAGAAGATTATGGTATGGATTATTACAGTTTTGTAAAGATCATTTTCAAATAAACACGGAGGAATCAAACATAAAACTAATATGATTGTCCGGTCGACAATGATACTTGTTTAATCATCTTTAAATCAAAGTCAGTGAATCTCCAAAACAGAGGCTATCCAGAAAATGGCCAATATTTGTTGACGTTTACATTGCAGTTCTTGTAAAATCATTGTAACAATCCAAACAACAATTTCGTTATGATTAAACCATCGTGGATTACATACCATAAATAAACCTTTGCACTAATCAAACTGCTGAGTCTGGACTAATAATTAAATGTATTATGTCCACTTGCCTCTATTTAATCACTAAAAGATGGTAACCAAATTATGAGTTTAAATCTAACATTTATATTTCAGGTTATGAGGTAAAAGGTATTTCAGATGATGGATATGGTGACTATGGTTATAACGAATGGGGTATGGGAGGAAATGGTGGAATAAAAGGAAGCTATGGTGGATTCCAGGGAGGATTTGGCGGACATCAAGGTGGATACCAATCAGGTATTGGAGGATATCAAGGTGGATATCAAACAAGTTTAGGAGGATATCAAGGTGGATACCAACAAGGTATCGGGGGAGGACAGTATAGCCAGAACATTGGATCATACGAAGGTGAATACAGTGGTATGCAAAATTCTTACCAAGGTCAAGAACAATACGGACAAGGTATTGGAGGTGGTTCGTCTTACCTCGGCCAGTCAGCTGGCGGTATTGGAGGGGGAAGTTCTTATTATGATGGACAGTCGTCACTCGGAGGAATAGGTGGTGGCAGTAACTATCCTGGACAGTCATCACTCGGAGGAGTAGGTGGTGGCAGTTATTATCAAGGTCAACCAGGAGGTTCTTTACCAATCTACTAAATTAGACTGATGTTTATTTAATCTACTGTTAGAAGTATCAATTATGATATATGTTTATATGAACTTTTTGTGAGTTATAAAAAAGGTCCAAATAATTTAATGTATTCAAATAGAAATGTGTGGTATCTGCACGTATTCGATTACATTAATTTGTTCGATATCTATACAATTCAAATATTCAACAAAAAATTATAAAAAAAAAATATTTAACAAAAGCTTTTTTTCTAAGAATATATAATTTAACGAATTCTTAGAAATAAGTTGCATAATTTTTTTTATTACTTGTTAGCATTGTTATTTGTTAACTTTGGCATGCAGTATGTGTAATTCACAAAAGTACCAAATAAAAACATCGAGTCTAAAAATGTCTACAAACATCTATAATACGCATTATTTTGCTAGCTTTAAAAACTAATTCGGATTTGTTCCATATTACCTGCCTCCTTTCAATCAATTTTAACATAGCATTTTATCTTTAAAAAAAAACCCAGAAAAAGAACTATTTGTCCGTAAGTTACGCCGACCTGATAATATAAGTTACATAGTGTGAAATTGTGCTAACACGAGAATTTATCGGGACAATAAAATTCATATCAGGTGAGGCAAAGCCAAACCCAATATGAATTTTATTGACCCGATAAATTCCGTATTAGCTGGGACTATTATACTAGTTTGATAGTCCAAGGTATTAGGACAATTGCACAATGCATGTGTAAAGCATTTATCCTGATTTGTTATATTACATTATTGAATTCAAATTCAATTATGATAAATTATAAGGACAATACCAACCAAATATATTTAGACATCTAATCTGAAACTGTAAAAAAGGAAAAATATTAGGACTATAAATCAACTGAAATTAATTTGTTTTATTAGGTCAATGGTATAAGGGAAGATAATTCCAATTGACGTAATAGAAAATTGTACTGAAATTTATTTGGACAATATCAGCCAATCAAATTTCAAGGAATTACTCAAAATCAGGATAATTGTTTGTAGTATCGTCAGTTTGCCGCGATAAAGCCTTTTTGCGCTCATGGGGAGTATTTAGCAAACCCCAATCAATATTAGCGTCATATTATTTATATAATCCACAGGCCTGTGGAAGTCCGCGTTTATTTAGTTAATACTTCCTTTTAGTGTAATGCTTTAAACTAGTGTTTTAAAATGTTTTTAAAATATTCTTTTAAATGTATTACTATTTACAATAAAAGTATTTAAACTGTGTATAGTTTTTCTGTTATATGTCATTAAGGTGACTGTAACTGAAGCTTCAGTAATGAAAAAGCAAAGACATTCATGTTTAAAACAAACACCATCTAGTACAACATTAGATACCTAAAAGATGGAAAGCCAAAGAAATAATAATTGATTCTGTCTTCTGTCTCCTTGGTGAATAAATATTAACTACGTTTACATATTCATGTCATTCATGTCATTGCAAGATATATCACGTGATCAACTATGAAGGTGGTGTGTTTTCCAACAGGGACAGGAAAACTCGATGTTATGAAATATTTGGTATTTACTACTGAGTGTTTGTGGAGTTAAACATATTCATAAGTTCCAGTAACGTTTGTAACATTAGTATTTTACACGGAAAGTTGATATAACACTGTAGTAATGGTTTGTTGTTAATAGTAATAAACATTCGAGTACACCCAACCCAAACCACAACAGTACCTGGTTTGTTTGTTTACATTTAAAATTACGTCAAACAGTCTTGTTAAAATAAATACGATAGGGATTAATATTGAACTTAAATGATGACTAGGAAGAAGACGAGACCAAGCACAAAACGCAAGCTTATGGATTCGTCACAGAATACCGATTCTTCGTTCGATTTAACTTCCAAACAGCCATACAAGAAATCAAATAAAAAACAAAATAAACAACAAAAGGCTAGTAATTCAGTCGATTATAGTGAACAAGGAAATATTTCGGCCCAGATGACACCTGACAATTTCATACAAAACCAAAAACAGCAAAGCAGCACACCATATCCGTATCCGTACCCTCCCCCTTTTTCTGGACCCCAACCTGTGCATTTTAGCCAATATACACCGCCCGTTGCGGATAGTAGTATTCTCAGTCATATTATGTACAGCATCAGTTCTATTGATTCTAGATTGAGCAAACTTGAAAGTATGGATAAAAAACTGGATAAATTTGACGGTCTTTGTGAGGCAGTTGATAGTTTATTCACCAGGGTAAAAACATCCGAATCTGATGTTAAAAAACTCACTTCTCAAGTATCTGAATTAAATAATACGTGTGACAGTTTTAATATCAAACTTGACGAATTAAATGCAGAAAAGGATAATTTGTGGATTGCACAGGCATCTGGGGGTTCTGGTAGTCCAGGAAAGGGGTCGAAATTAAAGAAAGAAATAGCTGAAATACATAAACAAAACAGCGAGTTAAAGTCAACCGTGTCTGATTTACAATATGAGGCTACAAAAAACAATCTAATATTCTACGGTATTGTGGACATGCCAGGTGAGGATGTCCAAAATCTGCTGAGTGGTTTTGTTCGCTATGAAATGGATGTTAAAACAAATATCAATTTCCGCAGCGTTCGACGTATGAATAGCAAATTCAAGCCAAGGCCAATAATTGCAACTTTTGACAATTTTAAACAGCGTGAGGTAGTGAAGTCATCTGCTTACAAATTGAAGAGCTCTCCGTTCGGTCTCAGTGTACAGTATACACCAGATGTGCTCGCTAAAAGAAAACAATTGCTCCCAATTCAAAGAGAGGCTCGTGCTCAACAAGCTAAAGCAGTGATGATCAGAGATAAACTGTATATAAATAACGAGCTTTTCGATCAGATTAAGCACAAACAATTCTTACCGAAAATGGAAACTCAGATACCGAATGAGAAGATCGAGGTAGATATATGTACTGACAAGACAACTCATCAAACTGACGAGAAGCAGGCTACTACCAAAGAAGACTAGGATAGCGTTGGAGGTTTTGTGTCTCATTCAAAAAACTGTGACAATTTGAAAGTAATTTCTTGGAACGTGAATGGTGGTATTCAAAATAAACTTGATAACATTGCATTTTTGAATTTTATTTGCACATATGATATAGTTTTTCTTACAGAATGTTGGTTTAAAAATGATTTTAGTTTGTCTATTCCTGGTTATGATTGTTTTTTGTATGCTAGACGCAAGTCTAAATCTATTCAAGGAGGAGGTATTGTAATTTTAATAAAAGAGTGTTTTTCTAATAAAATTTCTATCGAAACATGTATTCATGATACAATTATATGGTTGAATATTGAAAAGGATATTGTTACAAGTGATAAAAACTTATTTATTGCCTGCGTTTATATACCCCCTGTCAGATCAAATTTTTATAAACTTTATAATTGTGATTTATTTGTTGATTTAGAAAATAGCATTGAACTTTACTCTTCACTTGGTGATGTTATACTTTTGGGTGATACAAACAGTCGAACTGGGGCAATAGATGATTTTGTGAGTAACGATAGTATTCATAGTACTATAAGGAATAGACTTGATGATATTTTTGATTATTCTGCTGATATAGAACTCAATGTAAGAAATAATCCGGACAACAATACAAACTGCTATGGTCCAAAACTTATCTCGCTATGTAAAGCCTCGGGTTTGAGAATATTGAATGGCCGGCATAAAAATGGTTTTGCGAATGATTTTACATTTTGTGGTGCGAATGGAATGAGCGTTATAGACTACCTATTAGTCTCAGTGTCACTTTTCCCGATAGTGCGTCAACTTATTGTGTCTAATTTTACAACTTTTTCCGACCACGCATTTCTACATATACAACTTTCATTACTGTGTAACAAACAAAATTCAACTCGGTTCCCGGATGATGAAAACAGAGAGAAACTGTCGCAGGACAAATTTAAATGGAATGATGAATTAAAAGAGCAATGTAGAGATTATTTACTGAATAATATGGAAAAGATAAATATGTGTCGTGAACGGATTGACTTTGATGGGCAGCAATTACTCGACAATTCGTTGGACGAATTCACTAGTACGTTAAATGACATTATGGCACCATTTTTTAAAAAGAGGACAATCAATTTTAAATCTTGCAGATCTAACATTTGTGATGATAAACCTTGGTTCAACGCCCAGTGTAAAGACCTTCATCGCCGCTATATAAACTGTTTAAATATATTTAATAGACTAAAATCGCAACTAAACCATAGTAATTTAATCCGAGCGAAAAAGGACTATAAAACACTAGAACGTCGCTTGAAACAAGAGTATATGCGCACTGAAGGAAACATGCTAGACATAATGAGACTTACAAACCCTAAATTATTTTACAAGAAATTTAAAAGAAAAGCGTCTCCTAAACATGCTGTACCATTAAAGTTGTTCCATGAACATTTTAAGTCATTGTGCTCATCAGACACAGATGCTGTACCGGACGACAGCCAATTTAATAACACTGATGGTGAATGCGTATATGAGGAACTTGATAGAGAAATTACAGAAAATGACATTTTGAAAGCTATTCGTAACCTTAAACGTGATAAAAGTCATGGAGTTGATGGAATTCTTAACGAATATTTTATTGAATACAAAGATGTGTTTATGCCTGTATTACTGTACATTTTTAATGGAATTTTACAGTCCGGAATTTTCCCTACGGATTGGGCAAAAGCCATACTTATACCTATATTCAAGAAGGGTAATGTGCTTGATCCGAACAACTACAGAGGGATTAGTTTAGTCAGTAATTTTGGAAAGTTATTTACGTCCGTTCTTAATCAACGTTTAATAGACTGGTCGGAAACATTTGATATTGTGACCGATGCCCAGTTCGGCTTTCGCCCCGGTCTGGGTACAGTAGATGCTATTTTTGCTCTTACATCATTAATTTTCAAATCTTTATCAGCCAAAAATCGTTTGTATTGTTGTTTTGTAGACTACACGAAAGCTTTTGACACTGTTCAAAGATATATGTTATGGTATAAACTATCAAAAATTGGTATACAAGGTAAATTTTTAATGGTTATCAAAGCTATGTATTCTAATGTCACTTCTTGTGTAAGTGTTGATGGGTTCAATTCTGATTATTTTACTAATGAAGTAGGTTTGATGCAAGGTGATGTATTATCACCGATATTTTTTTCTATGTATGTCAATGATTGTGAAATGGCTTTTATAAATAGTGACTCTATTCCTTATGAGATGAAGGAACTAAATTTATTTTTACTAATGTACGCTGACGATATGGTTATCTTTTCAGAAACTGTATCTGGATTACAAACGTTACTTGATACTTTGTATGATTATACCTCTAAATGGTCACTTAGTGTGAATATAGCAAAAACGAAAATTGTTGTTTTTAGAAAGGGTGGAAAAATACATGGCAATGAAAAATGGTATTATAATAACCAGGAAATAGAAGTTGTAGATAAGTTTAGTTATCTTGGTATTTTGTTGAATTTTAATGGTAAATATAATGTGTTACAGCAGAAACTCTCAGAACAGGGTAGAAAAGCTGTGTTTGCCTTAAGGAGAAATGTAAAGGATATATATTTGAATTTTGTAACTCTACTTTCACTTTTTGATACTTATATAAACAGTGTACTTTGTTATGGTTGTGAAATTTGGGGTGCTCACAAGGCACCAGCTATAGAAAGGATACATCTGGGCTATTGTAAAAATATTATGAAAGTAAAAAGCTCTACTAGTAATGTCATGGTGTACTATGAGCTAGGTAGATTACCATTATTGCACACCAGAAAATGTCGAATTTTTAAATACTGGTTTAAGCTGTTATGTACTACAAACTGTATTTTGAAAAACTGTTACTGTTTTTTATATGACGATTTACAAAAATGTCCAAATAATAAGACAAATTGGTTGTATTTTATTAAAAATGAGTTGCTCAGTATAGGTTTAGGTGATATTTGGTATAATCAAGGTTTATTTTTAGATAGTAAGCTCTCCAGTAGTTTTTACTTGATAATTAAACAACGCCTATTTGATTGTATGAAGCAAGATTTTGACAGCCAAATGAATAATTTAGTTAAATGTACAAGTTATAGATATATGGTTCATAATTTTTGTTTACAAAATTATTTATGTAAACCAATACCAGTTATTTATAAGACATGTATTACCAAAATAAGACTTAGTAGTCATGATCTAGCTATAGAATGTGGTCGCTATTCTGCAATTCCAAGAAGTAATAGACTATGTAGTTTTTGTAAAGACGACATTGAAGATGAGATGCATTTTATTTTGAAATGCCCTACTTATCAAGGTCTTAGATCTTATTTTATAAAACCATATTATTGGAGAAAACCTTCTATGTATAAATATATACAATTAATGAGTTCTAATAATCTTAAAGAATTATGTAATTTGGGTAAATTTATATTTCGTGCACAAAAATTAAGATCTAACATGATGTAATATGTTAAACACATTACCTTCTGCTATCGATGTATACTTGTGTAGTTTATATGTTGTATGCCTATAGTTGTTATGACTTTGGTAAATAAAGATATATAAAAGAAGGAACATTTAAAAATTCATAAGATTATTGTTTAATATCAGCTTCAGTTTATCAAATGTTTTTGCTTAGTAACGATGTCAACATCAGGATAAATAAATGAATAACGGGAAATGTTGGATATGCGTCAATAAGACAACAACTTAACTATACAAATAACCAAAGAGCCATCTGTAATCAGTTATTGTACTGCATTAAAACAAAAATTGGAGCACATACATTTGAGCAAACAGAAAAAATAAATCTCGGCAAAGACTCTTAGTTTTTGGGTTCTTGAGTTATCATTTGGTTATCAAAGATTATTCATTGTTTTATTACTTGTCGTAAATGTTTTATTATTAATACAGCTTTTAAACAATAATTTAATTGGTTGACAAATGAAAACTGGTGGATTTTGTGATGACTAATAGTTGCAAGGAACTATGGTTTATCATTATCGCTATTATATCCATCACTTTTTTTTTTATAGTCAACTACTTTTGAATTAATATGATAGGACATAACCGGAGGAGTTATTTATATTCTTGCTATAATTGTTCTTCGTACAAACGG